>NW_009952564.1:6660737-6701361 GCF_000747805.2 Chaetura pelagica
CTTTCCCTGGCTCCTAACCCTCTCTTTCTACAATTGGGAGGCAAAGGATCTCACATAGGAGGTTGTCCTTTAGCACACATCACTGCTCCAGCAGGCAAAGCCAGGAGAAAGAAGACCAACGAAGAAGGGCTGCCCTTTTTACTGATTACACTCTGGGCCCCTAGAAAAACCTGAAAACCTACAGTCTATAGAAAAAAAACCATGATCTTGGCAGATCTGGAATTTTCCAGCCTATGTTGCTTCTGAGTCACGACAAGCCAAAAAATTAATAAAAACATAATAATTAAAAAAAAGTCATCTGTTTAAAAAGAATGCTTCAGTTCCTATATGAATCCAGCCTCATTCAATGTCTCAGATTTTCCAGAAAACTTCTGCTCTGACATGAGACCATATATATGAAATGTAAGAAAGACTGGTTTGTAGTTTTGACAAAGCTGGGAAGGAAGACAAATTGGATTGCATTTTTAAAAAGAGAATCAGGGTCTCACCTTTGAATTATCACCTGTTCAGGCAAGTTCTGCCACTCATTATATTTTAATCATTAGAAATTATTAAAAGAGCAGTAAATATCTTACTGGGAACTACTTTGCAGTGGCAAAGGGATCAAAAAGCACATAGGAGAAGGATGAGACATAAGGAAATGTGGGGAGACAACGGGAGGGAGGGAGGGAGGGAAGGAGGGAAGGAAGGAAGGAAGGAAGGAAGGAAAGAAGGAAGGAAGGAAGGAAGGAAGGAAAGTGTCAGCACTGCTTGGACCTGCTGCAACCTCACAACGGTGTGCATTTCCAGGGAAGCACTGGGGACAGGAACTGGTCTTGTCCCAGTTTGACAGGAAAGGGAGGTGGTACTTTGCTTTTTTGAATGTGCCCACCAGCCCCTGAGGCCTACATGGGCAAAGGCTGCCCAACCATCCCTCTCCTTCCTCTTTCTGGGAAGGTTCAGTGTCTATGGTTTTCATCCCACCCATTTTGGGACAGGAGGGGAACCACTGGGAGAAAACAAAGGAGCAACCCTGCCTGGCAGAGATTATAAACTTATATTAAAAAGAGAATGGGCTAATCACTTAAGTGGGTGTGGGACACCCATCTTCCTGGCATTTGAGCTCCAGCACAGCAACACCCACCTTGCTGCCAGCTCCTCCTGCACTGCAGGGAAACTACCATCACTCCCCCAGAATGCACCCCTGCATGTTAAAGGGTAAAGTCAGCATGAAAATTTCATTAGTTAACCACATTCTCAAAATACCTTAAAAGTGGCTTACACTGTCTGAAGCACGGATAAGGATACCTGGGCTGCACAAAACTGGGTCAGATCATCCAATTATGCTTTCAGCATACTGAAGGTCACCACCTTAAAGAAATGAAACACTTCAAAATAAAATACATAATGATAAACTGCAGCACCCAGTAATAATCTGCAACAAAATAATTCTGAGCTAGAAACTCCCCCAACTCCTGTCTTAGGCTGCTTTGAATGCCTTGGGATGATGGCTTCTATTGCTTTTTGTCATGATCTTGTTTTTTCTTTGCAAGAAAGCAAATCTCTGTTACTCTTGGAAAGACATGGGAGGGAACCTGAGGTGTCATGCAGCTCCCTGCCAGAAGCACACACGAAGGCAGCCTACTTGGCAGGAGGAGAGGGGCTGGCCCTGCCCATCAGCTGCCTGTGTTTCCTGGTCTTCATTCCCCCTAGCCCTACCACATGTCACAAAGTACTTTACAAAGCATTTTAGGAGTTGCAGGCTTCCCACCCAAACAAAACCACCAAAAAGAAGGCTGCAATGATGTATGTGTAACAAATGATGAAGCCTGAAGGTGGGCTGCTGCTCCTGAGTGGACACAATTCATGAAGACTTCTGATTTTTGCACTATTCTCGGGGGCCAGAAGGAGCAGGGTGGAGGTTTGGCTTATTTTTTCCCTAACCACTCTGCTGTTTGAGGGGAGAGCCAGGACTATGGGCATTTAGGTGATGTCATCTGCTAGACAGCAGCCACATGGAGAGCATGAAATGGAAGTTTTCTACCCAGCTCCTGGCAAACCTGGGGCAGATGCTGCATGACTGCTTGAAACAGACCACTGAGATGCAACAGACACAATCCCCCTCCTTTAAAATGTGCAAAGGGGCCACTGGCACAACCCCTGAGATTGATCTGTGGGCAGATGTTTTATCCCAGGAACTCTCTTTTAGCCCTCATTTCCTCCAAGGGCTGATGTCCAGGGAAGGACTATGTTGGCTGAAAGGAAGCAGAACACAGGACTGTAATAAACCTCCAGAGTCACCAAAGCAGGCAATCTCATCATGTAATCCTTTAAAAATATTTACCAGCCCCATCTTGAAGTTTGTTCAGCCTCCAGTTTCCATTATTCCTACTGATGCTTTCCCTCAGTCTCCCAACCCACGGCACACGTTTGCTCAGAGCCATTTGTACTCATGCCAGGATGGTTTCTCTGCTTACCTTGCTCTTCTGTACCCTGGCCATTTGGCCCTGGATTATCCACAGAGAACATTAGTATCTTCCTCCTGGTTTTTTCACGGATGAGTCAAAAAAGACCAATTGTCTTGGCCTCCCCACATAACACAAGTTTCCCATTCACAGCCACTGCAGCAGGAATCCTCAGCAAATTTACTTCCAGTTTAGCCTTTGCCAGCCATGAACTGTGTTCTCACTGAACTCTTGTATCATGGTATTAAAAGTCAACCCCTATTAGAAATGCCTCATTATGCTGTGGGAGGACATTTGTTTTCTCCACACTTCTATCACACTGGCAACGAACAGCCAATCTGCAGGTAAAACCCACAGTTCTTTTCTTGCACTCCCCTTCCCACACCAATATTCACAGCCATCTGCTTTTCCCTGTGTGAATCATGACCTTTTCTGTATTGATCCTGTCCCCAGCTCTGTGCCAGCAGCAAAAGCCATTGTGGCTTTCTTACCTTTTGTACATTACTGAAACCATTAGATTATAACAGTCCCACTTCCATATGCACTTCCCATACTGCTGAGAAAGTTTGTCCTGGGATCACTAGACTTTGGGTACAATGTGGAAAAATACTGTCCAGCTATAGAAGTCAGCCCCCAAGAGGGAAAGAAAACATGAATTGCAGAACCTGTAATGCAAAACACAAGCTTCTTTTAATGATGACATATGCTTCAAAAAAATCAAAAGAGAACATAATTCAGGGATTCTGAAATGCTGTGTTTTAGGTGAAGATGTAAAAAAATTTACTTTCCTGGATAAACCCTTTCAGAACTTCCACTCTGCAGGAAAGTAGATGCTCCAAGCATTTCTTATGCTAATGCTAAGACTATTTTTAGAAAAATATGTTACCTAAATATTTATTTCCATTCATTACTAAAATCCAAATGAAGGTCACTTTTCAATCAGCTATGTGAGACTCAGAGAGATTCAACTGTTAACGTATTTATGCACCATTTGCATAGTTATTTCATGAACAAAACCAATAGAAAAATGTAGACGAGATTGCAAGGTTGCTAACTGAGAAAACACTGCCCATCAATAATATCAATTTTGTAATAAGGAGTAATATGACTCTATTCTCTGTCATAGTAGATGAATTTCTAACTTGCTGGAGCAAATTGAATAAAAGAGCCAATGTCTGTACCTGTAGCACATCTCTTTCTTGCTCTAGGAATAGACCTCAAGGAATTGAGATGGTTGTTCTCACATCTGCCTGTGTTCTCAGTGTGATGTTCCCCACTATTGTTAATCTGCTACCTCACTCTGGGTGGGAATCAGGCATGATTTCATCTGGAGTTTAAAATAATACAATTTAAAAAAACGTACATGAAACCATAGTCATGGGAGAACAATTCTGTAAATATGCTTTCTGACTTTAAAATATTTCAGGGTTTTTAATCACACCTTTCCAAACCGACTTTGGAGAATAATCATACGACGCTAAATACATCAGATCGGCTTCTGCAAAACAAAAGCAAAATGTCTTTCAAATCAGCAGGATGGATGCGTTTAACTTCCTACGTTTTGCATTTTCTTCATGAGGTTATGTCAAAGTGAAAACGCTGTATAAATTATAGACATGATCTATGACGCAGAACAATATTTATAACATGCCTTTCAAGTTATGTAATGCTGAGAACAGAAATGCAATTAGAGAGGAGAGGAAGCTCTGCACTCTGCAGAGCGTGCTGTCTCAGCTTTTAAGCGATGCAACATGATGGAAACCAAGAAATGTTTCTGCAGAGGTGACTGGTTTCTTCTATGATGTATTGATATGGGAGGGGTTAATCTCAAAGATGCCTATTTTTTTTCAAAATCAATTTTTCAAATTCATTTGGGGAAAACAATGACATTTTCATTTGCTTTGTAAGAAAAGTATGTGCTGGCTTCCCCATATGTTCTCAGAAGAGACCAGGGAAAAGGGGGCATTTGGAAGTTATTTTCTAGTTTGTACTAAATTATTTCATGTGTTTCAAAAATAAAAAGCCCTGTTTATATGCATTGATATATTTTAGAGAGAGATACATAGCTTCTTAGAAATGGGAATCTAAGATGACCATGGCATCAGAGACTTTCTTAGGATGTCAGCTGCATTAGAGAGGTCTCTTCTTTTCCACTGACGGAGTAGGGATAAATAATTTTGTGATTTCACTTTTGCAAGAGACATTATTTTTATTTATTTCCTTTTCATATAGCAACTTAAATATTTATCTCTCACTACTTCCCATCTGCCATATTCTGCTCCATGAAACTGTTTGTGACTGATAAATACCAGAAATGTGCCAAGTATTAATCTGTGTAAAATGCCCATAGGATATCAGGAACTGCAATCATTAGCCCTTTTCAAAATACATATGGAATGTCGCTTCAGTGCCAGAACCCAACAGCTCAATAAAGCTGCCCACAGGTCATCTTTACCTTCAAGTGCTGCAAACAGCAGCAACACTGATCGTTGAGAAACGTTAGCTTATATCTCTGCCCCAGTGGTGGGCCAGGAAAGGGCTGATGGTGAGAGAGATGCTGTGTGAGACAAAAGTCTGACATCTTGGGAGAAGAGAGGCATCAAGCACCTTTACAGTGCAAATCTTAACTTCTGGGGATAAGTTGATTCTCTGCCGAAAGGCCCCAAATTCCCCAGGAAAAAGCCCAAATACAATAACATTCCAACACTTCAACAAACTCTAGCAAATACACAAAAAAAGAAAGTGAAAAAAAAAATACATCCAACTACAGTAATTTGGAAGTGGTTTATGCTCTTTATTGTCTTGTTTGCTTGGTTTTCTTTTGGGAATATTAATTTTGCCTTTCCCTGTATTAGAAGAGCAGGATCTATACGAAAGGAAACACAGCTCAAAGCCAAAGGACACATAAAGGAGATGTGGCACAGAAACTGATCAGAAGAAAGGAACAGGATAAGGAACACAGAAAAAAAGTTGAGAAATCTGCTAGTTAGTAACGCCCAAAATAATATCTAGAAGCTCCTCTCTATGGGTCACAGCCTGAAGACGTCACCAAAAGTGATGGGGAGAACACTGGCAATCACAGCCAAACTTGTTTGGCTTTCCTCCTGCTCCTTTTATGTTCCAAGACATGACAGCAGTAGGTGAGGGTTGAATCAGGCTTGAAGCCCTGATCTAGACTATTACCACTACTACCACTGGTTTTACATAGCAGAATTTTACTCTGGTAAGTCTCTGTGTATATAATGCAGAAATGTACTTTCAAGGGAAAAGGTTTCATAGATCATCTTCTTCTTCACTAAATAAGGAAGATCCTCAAAGAACCTTTGATTTGAAAGAACAGGCAGAAAGATAAGTAAGATCTTGTATATTCAGGCCTATTTAACAAAAGGGAGATTATTGTTGATCAGAAGTTTAGTGGTGAGGGATCAGGTCCTCATATATTTAAAAATTTGATCCTTCTGTTAAGACACTTAGATTTGCCAATCTTATATATTCAAACCAAACCACATGCACTCAGTTGAAGCTGTTCACCATGCTCATGCATCACCATTGCCTACAGTTGTATTTCTCCCTCACAGAAATGTCAAAAGTCAACAAAATGGGACTTTTGGAATAATAACTTTAGAAATGTGAAAATTTCCAAACAAGAAACTCGTTGTGAGAAAGTTAATTAAGCACTTTAGTATGTCAGACAAACCTCACATGAGATCCTCTTAAAAATGGATGCAAATGCATCAAAATGGACGATGAATTGGAGCAGGTTAATTATGATGAAAATGTTATTGCTGTAGTTATTTGCAATTATACCTTGATTTTGAACAGGATCTTATGAATTCTAACCTATTTATTTTCCTCTCCAGGAAAGACCATGCCACACTTTGAAGTGGGATCAGGCTAATTTCTTAAGGGTATAATTAGTCATTTAAGGAGAAAATTAGACAACAAAGGTGTTCTTTTGACTGAAACAGACTTCAGGGACCCAAAGGTTAGCAAAGTGACGACTGAGCCATGTAGATATCCAATTGTACCTTTTAGCTAGGCAGAGGGGTGCCAGAATAACTTTTTGTGCTCTTCCAGGTGTCTGGAAACAATCCAGGGCCAACAAACTGGAGGTACAGAAAGACAAGTCACATTTTACAGTTCTGAGCCTAACCCACAGTGCTACTGAGCTTTTGAGTAACCACCAGAGGCATCCAGTGACTTAGAGTGTGAAGTCAGAGCTACTGCAGTCTTAGCCCAGCCTCATTAAGCCTTCACTGGGGAAGAGAAGGTTGTGGATAATATTTTTAATATTTCCTTTTTAAAAGCCTAGAACTAAGAACTGAAAAGACAAACAAACATACATACTTTTGAACAACTGAGCAGGCCCCAACGTACTCAGAAATGGCACTCTAAAATTCTGGGTTTTGGTTTCAAGAAGTATATGTGAACAACTTCAAGAAAATATTATTATTTTGAGGAATCTTCCATTTTCAAGAAAACTCCACCCCCCTCCCCCTTTTTTTTTTTTGTAAATGAATTTTTTTAGCTCATCCTACTTGCAATCAGATTCATGTCATAGCTCTAAGATCAGCTACATTGGCTTGTTTTGCTAAGTCTCCAGTAAAACACAAGCTCTTCTTTGGTTCACAGATATGAAAGGAAGCCAACTTCTTATGTCAGGCTTCTGTTTTCCTCCTTTTGCTCTTCAGGAGGAGTGAAGAGTCCTGAAAAAATGAGCTGAACTAGAGGCTTGCACTCTCAGAAAAAAAACACAACACATGCGTTGGATCCACACATGTGGATCCAGAATTGTAGGTCATTATATCTGGGAATACATCTCAGAAAACTTCAAAACAAGACTCAGAAATATTTTTTAATTGATTTCTTCATTTTCTTCATTGATCTTCTTTTGCTAAAAGAGATACTTCGTAAAAGCTGCTTTGGCCTTAATTTTGCTCTTTTAAAATGCATGTGTCCTGCTGTTTAGTTCTCTCTGGGATACATAGATTTCTACAGGACAGCCAATTGCAATGTGATAATCTTGGACTAGAGTCCTGACACTTGGGCAAAGATCAGAAAAATTGAGGCTATTTTCTTGCAAGTACTCTGAGACATGTTAAAACCTGGAGCCAGAGGGAGAGCACACAGGTCAACTATGGCCATCCTGCCAAATTTACATTTGTTAGAGTTGTAATAGGGACAGACCAAACAGACTGGGGGCTACTTGTACCAGGTCCAGATGCAGAGGAAAAAAACTACTCTGCCAAACAGAAATTTTACCACAAGTGCCACTGATAATCCTTGAATCAGATTGACAGGATTATCTGCATCCACAACAGAGGGTGGCTGGTTTTTTTCCTAAAAATTATCTAGGTTGGCTCAGTTCAGTAAACTGCTTGTAACATAGCAATACAGCAGTCACCAGAGTAGTCCCTTTCATCTTAACAGGCTACTCACATGCTATCCTCCACACATTGAAGAATGCTCCAAATTGGATTCTAGACCATCACATTTCCCTACTCCTGTTTGATCTTGGCTCCAGAACCATATGCCTGCCCACTGAAGTCACTTCTCTGTATCTGGGTTGTATCTAAGAATACAAAATGTTAAATTAAACATCAGAGTGGGCATTTCACAGGCTGGGAAAAGACACTGGCAGCAGGCAGGGCTCCACATTGCCAGTTCCTCTGCCAGCTCTACTGGAAGTAGATTCAAGGCAGCCAAAGACAAGATGGCAAATGTGTTTAAAATGTAACTTCACTACAAAATTCATACAAAGCTCTTCTCAAGTCTTGCATCAGGGAAGGATGAAACAAGAATAGGGTCTTGTTCCTTTCCTACAGCAGCCCTTCCTAGCACTGTACTTAATATTTTCCTTCAGGTTACTTTCAAACTCTGAGTTCGTTTAGAGCTGGCACCCAGCTCTGCAGGTTGATGTTCTCTGTCAACAGGGCAGGTGCAGTACCAGCAGATGTAGCACGAGCTTATCCAGATATTCACAGAGCACATCCATGGAAAAAGGACACTGTTCACGCAACACACAATTACACTGTGGAACTTATTGCTCTGGGGAAACTGCTACAGCAAAAAAAAACATGAAGAGCAATAAAAAAGGACCAGCTATTTAGGTGGCTCTCAAGAACATCCACGGTTGTCACAGGCAACAATAGGAAACATTTTATACTTGAGGTCTTATCCCACTTCTTAACTCCTGGAGATCTGAATGGCACTGGAAACAAGGTCAAATTAACCTCCTCTCATTTCTCACCCATCAAAGCACAGGATCCTCACGTCTTCCTTGGAAGGCTTTGTTCTAGATCAGAGGGGGTCTTGACACTGGACTGGATGGGCAACAGTCCAACAAGGCCATCAGCTTCCACTTGTCTATACCACAGAAAAAGGAAGAGGGGAATTCAGTTACCCATTTTTTCTTCTTCACCCCTTTCAGCTCAGAGTTCGTAACAGCTGTCACGTGCTTCAGTGCCCTCCATCCACAAAGCTCAAAGTACTCTCTGTAGAGGTTATGTCCTGTTATCACCAGCCTGGAAAGGCATGTCAAAAGACCTGAAGTTACTTTTGCTAAGTGTCACACAGAAACTCAGCATAAGAATCAAGAAGAAAACCCCAATATACTTCTAGACCGTCAAAACTGCAGCCATGCTGGTATTTTCTAGTGGTGTCATGACTCTGCCCAGCATAGGCTGGCATCCAGGCTGCTGCTTTCTTCTAATGAGACTCTGGCTTCTCGCATTGGGGCTGTGGTGGGCTCTGCTTTGAAATGAGATGCCTGAAAATGGTTGACACCTGTAGTCCTCTGGCTCTTGGGAAAATTGGTTAACCTTCAAGAAAAGTCTTGGAGAGGAGGGACTTTCAAGTTTTACAAGATGGTGAAGTTCTCTTTGGTTCCTTTAAAAAGCATTAGCAAAGGTCAGATTAACAAGTCAACGCTGAAACTAGACACGACCAAGACTCCCAAAATTGATGCAGAAAAGAGAAGAGGTGGGTGGGGACTGGGTGTGGGGGAGAAAGGCCCACAGCACAACATTGGCTCTGATCCTTTCCCCCTTGTTGGGCCTGGGGCACACTTGATAAGGTGAAGGGAAATTGTAAAATTAGACCTGGCAACCTACACAGAGAGGCCCAGTGCAAGGCCCTTGGCCTGAGGCAAGCTGAGAAAGTTGAGGAATTGTGGGGGAAAGGGGACTTGGCAGGCTAACTTCCTGTGGCTGCATCCAGGGCTAATTAGTTTTCAGTGTTCTGTGTGTGTTTGAATGGAAACGAGCCAGCACTGAGAGGCACGGGGTGAGGAAATCAAAAACACATGCACCAAGAAGGAAGAAGGGGAGAAAAAAAAAAGGAGAAAAAAAAAGGAGGAAAAAAAAAATAAAGAAATAAAGAAATAAAGAAACCAAACCTGTCCTTTTTAGGTACATTTTCTTTTTCAGGAGGGGATCTCATCATTTTGTTCCATGAGCACTAAATCACTGTGGCTACCCTGTCTATCACATCTCACATCTGCTTCAGAACTCATTAAACATCAAAAGGCCTGCCCTATCAGTTCTGCTTAGTTAGAAGTCTGAGTTACTAGAGTCCTAACCAGGGAAGATTTTGTATGTTTTTAATAATAGCTTAAGGAACTTCTTAGCACCCCATAAATTACTTAATGCAACAAACTCTTCCTGTGGACCAGCAAATGTTTTACAGAAGAGCTGAATGCTGCCTTAACATGCTTGTGGTCAGTCCAGAGTTACATAGCAACCTGCTTAAATGAACCTTCAATCCACATTTCAGTTCAGGAATTATTTTCTCATGTATCCTCTCCCGCCGCTCGCCCAGTCCCACTTTTACTGCCGCTCTAATTTTATGTAACTACATTATAACTTGTATTTCCACAGCATTTTGATCCACAAGAATGCCAAAGCAATTATTAAACCAGCAATCCTAACCCTACAGCAGCACTGAAATCTGCCAACTTCTGCCATTCCTTTTCCCCTGCTTTGAGTACCCGTGTCCAATGCCCTCTGCAACTGCCTATGCCAGACACACAGTTCATGAAAATAATTTATCCACAAGAAACACAATGAACACAGTGAAGGCTCCAGTGGGTGTTTGTTATTAAGAGTGCCACAAGAGCACTTTAAAATGAACTGAGCCTAGACTGAGTGCAATTTCTGAGCGCTTGTTATTCAGACAAAAGCAAATCAGTTTTCATCAGGACGCTCACAGACCTTTGTCTTTAATGAAGAAGTTTTATTCTGTCCAATTTGAAGTTTCTGTCTGCAGCTGGTTTATCACTAGAACACTCCCTTCCCTCCATATAGAGTCAATAGGCATGGGTTTTGCCCTTTTCCTCATGCTCAGGAGTTACTCAATCACTTTTGCTCACACTTTTTAAAAAATCTGACCAGTGGTCAGACTTGAAAATGTAAGTCCCATAGAGGAAAATTTCAGATGGTGACAGGCAAACCAAAAAGATACTTTGAACTGGAAAAAAAAAAAAAAAAATTTCTGCTGCAGAAGGCTGAGAGAGATGGGACTCTTTAGCCTGGAGAAGAGAAGGCTGAAGGGAGACTTATTAATGCTTATAAGTATCTAAAAGGTGGGTGCAAGGAGGATGGAGCCAGACTCTTCAGTATTTCCCAATGACAGAACAAGGGGCAACAGGCACAAGCTGGAACATGGGAAGTTCCACTTAAATATAAGAAGGAACTTCTTTACCATGAGGGTGACAGAACACTGGGACGGGCTGTCCAGGGAGGTTGTGGAGATATTCCTCCCTTCTCTGGAGATATTCAAGATACTCTGGATGCAGTCCTGGGTAATGTGCTCTAGGGGATCCTGCTTTAGCCACAGAGTTGGACTAGATGATCTCTTGAGGTCCCTTCCAACTCTGACAATTCTGTGATTCCAGCTTTACCAAAATCATCCCACTCAATTGATATTGATAAGTTTTGTCATTTGGTTGCAATTGTTCCTTCTTCCAGCTGAGGTTGGGGGCATATCTACACTTCAGACAGCCTAAGGTTGAGCAGCATCCTTGACTCCTCAGGGTTGTGTTGATTCTTGGCAGAGCCCTAAAATTCAGAATCTCTGCCTTCTCAGTCCTAAGGGTAAGAGATCAACATCTCACAGGCAAAAAAAAAAAAAAAAAGAGAGAGGAAAAAAAGTTAGGAAAACCACTATTAAAGAATGGAGGTCAAAAATGGCAACATTAAAAATGATTGTATGCAAATGTTTTCATTTTCATTTACCAGGAGTAATATTCTAGGCTAAAAGGTATATGTGAATCTCTCTTCCAAAAATTAGAAATCAATTAATTTATTATTTTTTTCCAAACTGTGAGCATGAATGAAAGGAAATAAAAAATAAACAGCATGACCCTCAAGCCATGTTAAACTAAACTCATCATGGAGCATGAGCAGAGATAAAATAATGGAATCATAGAATCACAGAATGGTTTGGATTGGAAGGAACCTTAAAGGTAATCTAGATCCAACCCCCCTGTATTGGCAAGGACACCTCCCACTAGATCAGGTTGCTGAGAGCCCCATCCAGTCTGGCCTTGAACACTTCCACAGAGAGGACAGCGACAACTTCCACAAGAAACCTGGGATACGTGTTAGCACATTGCCTATAAGGCCTCTTGTCTTTTCTAGGATTGCTATTGCTTGCCAATGAGCTGTGGATACTGCTTACCAAGGGAGACGCTCCTTTTCCAACACAGCATGTCTGGTTCCTTCCAATTCAGTGGAAGTCAATCCTGCAGGGCAGTGAGGACTCCTACACCTGCAGTGGGTGCAGGGCAGCCTCTAAGGGAGCACACACTCCCTGCGTTCACTTCTCCTTCACAAAAAGGGTTCCCTCTGCTGTCTGACCAGGTCTGATTAAAGTGAGAAGTATTAAGTTCTTTCCAACATGATGCACCAATAAGGAAGAAGATGCACAGCTCAGGAACAAGTATGAGGAAATTAAGTCCAATAGGGGATACCCAGTCATTTAGCTCTGCTTCAGGATCTGTGTGGTGCTCCCTTCAATGACACTGCTGATAGGACAATTTCACAGCTGTCAGAGCTGCCAGCTAAATCCTAGGTGATCCATGGCCTCTGTTCGCTGCTCCTCTAAAGAAAGACCTTTATCTGGAATAAGCTTCCCATAAGAAAACCCCAAGTGACTAGAGGTCTTGTTCAGTGTATCTGTGCCTCTGGGGACTGTCTGTAACCCTTCACCTTGACAAGTGATGTAATTAAGACATTAAGAGTGCATCACTGAAATGCAATTAGTCACAGTATTAGTTTCTATTATACTATGTGCGTAAGGAATGAAGCATCAAGGTAGACAATAAACAAACTCCCTTATCCAATGTGAAGCTGACACCCTTTATGTAGCATGATGCTGGGGATTAAATTTAGTCCTTGAGAGTTCACATATGTTTAAGCACAGAGATGTTCAATGACATATGACTCCAAAACTACTTAATACACAAATACTTAAATAATAGAGAGGAATCCAGCTTATTAGTAGCTCTAAATAGAGACTAAGCACATCAGGAAATGATGACAAATGGAAGGTAATTATGTTTAGACTGGAAAATGTCTCAGTCACAGCTCACTGTGTTTGGGAACGCACATCAGACCGTAAATATTCCAGTCACTTTTCACTAAACTGAAAAGTACCTAGAAGGTTTAATTTTGACAGTTCCTGGGATTTTGATTTTTCTTTTACATAGGTCACCGAAATACACACTACCTATTTTATCATCTCAGACACGTCATTTAGGCATGTTTCGTCCTTTCTGGATTTGGAGCAGTGCTGTGGCAGTTTGCAAGGCTCTGGATTAACATTTTACTAACAATGTAGACATTTGCATGGAGATCATTAAGCAGTGCAAATAGAAATCATTGTAGCTTTTAAATCCAAAGAACAAGTTTCTTCAAAGTTCCTCTTGGATTGCGTGAGTGCACATGGAAGACACCTCTCCAAAAAGCAGAACGTGGCTGTGGGAGAAGACATTTCTGCAAAAGCTGTGTCTCAGCACGTTGCACCTGTCCAACGTTAGTGTTGCTTGCGGAGAGATCGAAGTGACAGATGTTGCTGCTTCTGTCCCTTTTCCTACCCCTGCTGCCTGGTGGCACTGCTCAGGTCTCTTCAGTCATCTTTGCTTCTGCACCTGTGAAACGGGTGTAATTGAGCTTATTTCCTTCCCCTCCTTGCCCTTCCTTGCCCCTCCTTGCTCCTCCTTTCCCATCCTTTCCCCTCCTTTCCCTTAGACATGAGGAGGAAATTCTGTAGTGTGAGGGTGGTGAGACACTGGCACAGGTTGCCCAGGGAAGTTGTGGCTGCCCCCTCCCTGCAAATGTTCCAAGGCCAGGTTGGATGGGGCTCTGACCAACCTGATCTAGTGGGAGGTGTCCCTGCCCATGCAGGGGGGTGAGATCTAGATGATTGTTAAGTTCCTTCCAACCCAAACTGTTCTGTTTCTATGAAACAGGTAGGCCCTGTACTCTGGATCATAAGACAACCATGCTCAGCCCTTGGATGATGTTCTGCAATAATTCAACCGCTATATTCTTCCCCCTGTAACTGCTGTTTTCCTCTTTATTGAGGATTTGTTCCTGTGCCAGTTGAAATTAAGCATCGCTATGGAGGAAATGACAGGTTCTGAGTCAAGAAACTCTAGGGAGTGTGTGTGCTTTCCACTCTTTGATTTCTTCCTTCATGTGGAGCTCACACTGCCTTGGTATGATATTTACCCTTAACTTAGAGTCAAAGGACGTATTTGCTTTCTGTTTTTCATTAAATACAGAGGGTTTCACAAAAGAGGCCATTTTTCATTTAAAAAAAATTGTTTTTCAAATGAAACATATCTACCAGCTCTACTCCTGACTCCAAACAACTCCTGGCCTAGGACCACATTACTGTGACTTTACAGTTCATAGAGTGTGATTCAAGGAATTAGAAAAAATGTTTTCAAAAAGTTACTATGAGTATTTTTTGAAAAAAACCCACAGTGTATTTATATCACAGCTAACAGTCCAGCTGGTAGCCTGCATGCCATCTGAGACAGCCACAGCATTCACTAGCATCAATCTTGCTTCTTTTTTTTCATGATGGGCTCTACGTTTGCTTTCACTCAGCCTCCTGCTTCCTCCTTCATTTTATGTCACTTTAAAATGATTGTCAGTAGCATGAGATAAGCTGTCGTGGTTTTGTTCACCTTCTGATTCCTGCATTTAAAGATGTCCTAAAACAAGGACAACTGCCTAGGTTGAAGAAGGCAATTAAACAGAAGGTACTTCAGAGATGTCAGTCATAAATTGAAGGTGCTTGACGTGCTGTGGCTAAAGTACCAAGCAGGACATCAGGGCTTGCTCTACATTCATGCTTTAAGGGGTGAACTATGTGTTAATTGGGTCCTAAAAACTTCCATAAGACATTCTTCATATGTGCCCAAATTCTTTGCAGCTTCATCAAAGTAAAATCTAGCCTCTGTTCAAAAAGGCAATTTTCTTTTTTTTTTCTTTCTATTTTTTTCTTTCTTTTCACCAGAGACTTCCTGTGTATCTTTTTTCTAAAATGACATAAATCCCTTCCTCATCAGACCAGTGCATACAGCATATTTGGAGGCAGCTTATATAAATAAAATAAAACTAAGTTTATTAGCAGAGATTAAGTCAACTGATCTGAACCCTACATAGTGGTGTAGTTTTGCACCTTTGGAATCCCACAGAAAAAAATTCCCCTTCAGACTAAAGCATTGCCAATCATAGAGTTCAGAAGCCACTACTGAAATGCAAGAAAATGGTTAGACTCACTTAAAAGTAATGAAATACACTAAAATAATCAATTGTGGTATTTTTAGTGCCTTTCTAGATTTTCACCCTTCACATTTGCCCCTCTTAAGATAAATAGGACTATTTTTATGGACAAAGGATGAGATACACAATCTCTTCTGCAAAACAAATAAACCAAAATATTATGTACCCCAAGGCACACAGGTAAATAGCATGAATTAGCAGCATGAAGTGAGATGCAAAGGTACTGCAGAACATCAGTCTGATGTTAGAAAAATGCCAGTGCTCCCCTTTTCCAAGTTCTGGGACAGAATATAAGGTAACAAAAATAAAAAGACATCTGCACTCAGAAGACTTGATAATGAATTCCATGTTGGCAGGACTCTGTGAGCCAGCTACTATGTGCCACTAAGGCAGCCAAAGAAGGCATCATTGCCTAGGAAGAGAGGCAAGCTGAAGTCATTAGGGATATGCTAATATAACCACTAAGTTATAACTGCATCATGACTTCTCTAGGGGTTTAAGCAGAAAATAAAACGGCTGCCTCCTCCAAAGGAGTATATCCAAGGAATGCAGGAGCAATGCTTTTTGATATCTCTAGAGTGAGTCCTCCCAGTAAGCAAGACACTGCATATAGAAAGCAGGTGTGATTTTCTAGCATCTCTGCAATATCTGTCCATCTAAATATCAAAGCATTGGTAGTACATACATGACTATGATATATAAAAATCCCGGAGGCATTATCCCAACAACATAAAGCCACAGTTCAGTAGCTGAGAGAATGCTTAATTTTTTTATTTTTTTTTCTCATTTTTCATTCTTTTCTTGTTGGTTGTTGGTCTTCAGTGAAGACAGGAGTTTGCACATTTTATTCACAAAATGGCAAGGTCCCATTTCCACTGGACAGCAAGCCAGGTGCTGGGAAAATTTCGTCTCATTACATTGATTTTCAGGTCTGACAGTTTCCTAACACCTCCTGTAAAATAATATAGAAACCATGCACCATGTGATTTGATCCCCGAAAGCACAGAATTTCACCTTCGTTTATCACTTAATTTCTTTATTCATCTATGCATTATTGGTCTTGCAAACTATTTGGCAGCACATATTGCCACTCAACTGGAAAGGGTGACAGTTTTAGCAAAGAGCTGAAAGGTAAGGAAGATCCTTGTCTGAACTCTGAGTTTTGGTTTTCTCTGGACCAAAGCTACTATAATTAAATTTCCTGTAAATCAGCAGCACTTGGTTTTGGCCAGTCCTAGGTCTTCTGCAGCATGATTTTTTCCTTAATAGTGGCTCTTACTCTCAGGTACTCTCAGCCAGCTTTGCAGGCTAAAGAATGCTTGACTCCTGAATTCTGGTCCTGACTATTAGTGGTTCTTTCTCTGAATGTTAATTAAATTATCTCGATGTGTTAATTCCTCCCACAAATAAGCTGACTGTGTTTCCATTTTCCTGCCGAGAAAATGACACCAATAATGCAAACAGTAAAAATTAACATAAAAGGTCACCCATTATTTGAAATCATCTATATTCCTGGGCAGCCATCCTTCCAAGGACTAGACTTTATGAGATCTAATTCAACAATTCAGGCTCCCTGGATGGTTTGCCCTTCTTCCTTCCTTTCCCTTTGAAAAATAAATTTAAATAAAATCTAGGTTAAGCATTAACTCATTCTTCTTCCTTTGCTGCACTTCTCTCCCTTTTTGATACTCCCAAGATTTTCTGTTATGGATCAGTTGCATTTCCACCTTCCTGTCTCAGAACAGCCCTTTGCTACATTTGCTGCCTGCTTCTTGTGCTCTGAAAGTGTTTTTTTTTCCTAAAGGAATGCTAGCTCTTTGTGCTGTAATTAAAATGGGTCTGCAAGAGAAGGCTCTGGGGAAAGGCAAACTGCGAGGATGTCTTCATGGTGACTTCTTAGGAGGGCTATGGGAAGGACACAGCTCTCCCAGGAAGGAAAATTATTCCTCTCCCAGAGCACATGAGTCTTCAGGGACATACTGAAGGCAAGGCCATCTGTGGAAAAGCTCAGGATTTCCCTGCTCACACACATTTAACACTAGCAGTAGGGTGTAGAAGTGAAGACACTGACGGGAAGAACTAGCTTTTTGTCAGCCTCACTATGCCCATTCAGAAAAGGACAGTATGAATGCAAACGGGTGCCCTTCCTCTTCCATTGAGGATCCCAGATTTTTCATGCTTGTTCTCTCATCTGCTGGAATGAAAATTCCAATACCCCCATTCTGCTTTACTGTGGTTTTTCTCCTATAAATTTCCACGGATGTCAAAGGGAGCCAACTTGAGTAAAAAGTAAGTAAACAATGAGCATGGGGTTGAGGGTTTGGTCCCACATTTCCTAATCTTCTGTTAATGTCTTTATTTTTTTCTTAACTTCTTTCTTTTATTTTCTCTTCTTTTACGTCTTCACTAAAGTAGTGACTTCAATAATTTGCTCCATGTCCTGTGTCAGCAGAACCTCCTGGGTCCTAGTGCCAGAATACTCTCTGCCTCTCTCATCCTCTCCAGCCCTCTCAGATGGCAAGGCAGATGCTGCATGCTGTCTTCACTGATAGACTCCTTCCTTTCTGAACAATGAAGTTATTTTTCCCATTCAATTTAGTAAACTATTTTGTCCTTCTTTGACTAATGGGAATTTCTGGCAGTTATCAGCCTATATAAAGCTTATGCTCCTCCCTAAAATTAGTATTTTGTGGCACTGGCTGGTTAGAGAACATTTTGTTCCTATTCTCTTCTCCCTTGACAGTTAGCAGCAAATGCACGTTTACGTTTGTTTCTTCCCTTTTCTTGTATCCTCACTTAAAAAAAATGAATTGGTACACTTCTCATTGCTGAGTTGTAGCCAGCTAATTGCCTCTTTGCCCTCTTCTGTTCTGGTCTTCCAGTTTGAGGTGTCATTTTATGAGATTTTAAGGTTACTGTATTGTAATATACATGCATTAGCACAGCCTTATCCTCAGAACTACTTCTCTGATTCACAAGCTCCTTGTACATGAGTACATTCAGATGTTTCTATTTTTAATGTTTAAAATAACCCCATCTTTCAGCTATTGTTTATCTTCTGATGTTAGAAGATCCCACCATACTCTTTGTGTTAAGCAAAAACTTGTGCTTCTTATCAGGTTTAGGCATACACTGAAGGAGCAAATTCATCCATCATGAATCATTTACACCTGTACATGTCACCAACTCATGATCATTCACAGTGCTTTGGTAACACGTGTACATAATGCTAAAATGAGATCACCTCTTACATGTTGTTTCCACACACGTGAAGTCCCTCCATGTGAAAAAAGAAATGCAACTACTAGTTACAATTGCAATTTTGCAAAATTGAACAGAGGAATTAACACCAGCCTGACAATCAGACCCAAATCTTCACTTTGAATCGTCGCTGACAGGAATATTTTTCTGAAATCCCCAAAGTCAAAGCTCAGCTATACAAATAAATACTGTAGCAGATCCTGACAGGAAGACGTTCAGCCCAATCTTTTCCAGATGGCAGTGATGGATGGCTGTGTGCTTCTATTTATTTGGTTTCCCAGGCAATGGTGTCCTGCTTTCACTGGTCATCACTTGAAGTGCTTTGGCTTCCAGACCAGCACAACAGTCATGTACACTGCCAGACAGGTATTCTGGTGGGCTTACTCATTCCTTGGATGTCATGACTGCTAAAAGGAAGCTAAATTTTACCACTTTGCTGGGATTCTCTTTTCTAAAAACTGCATGTCTTATTTTTGTGACAAACTCTTGGCATAGGACCTGAGGAGCTCCCAGGTAAAGCAGAGATCAATCATATGTAACTTGCTGATTGCTAAGGTATGCCAGTTCCAAACACAATACAGTGACCTAAAGAGAAAAGAGAGAGAGAGAGAGAGAGAGAGGAAAGACATCCAAATCCCAAACCACATTGACTGAAAATGTGTCTGTCACTATTGTTCTGTTCTGTAAAACACATGGTACTTTAAATAGGACTGTAAAACAAACGTCCATAGATCAGGGACTTATGTTACAGAATAATATGCAAGGAAGTGTGGAGCTGGGATACAAAGGCTTCTGAATCCAAACCAATCCTATTGCCTTGCCATGCTTCAATAGTGAGCCAAAGTTATTAGCAACAAACACATTTTTGGTGGCCGAGGTAAAATGATCCATACCCTTCAGATTATGTTCATTTAGCAGGCATCCATACCAGGGAATAAAATTAGAAGAGAACTGCTTGCTGCAGGGGTAGGAGTTGCATGGTGCAGGCAGATTGTAAGCAATTTGGGGAGAAGGCTGTATTTTCATGTGTTCATACCAACATCAAGCGTAATGGGCATACTGATAACTGGGGCTTCTGATGAGCCTGCTAACATAGCAATGGATAAATGCAAATTCTTGATACAGGAACTTCCTGGTGAAATCAGGTGACAGCTGAAATGTGGAGACACCTGGGATTGAATGCATAACAGGAACAGACACAAAGAAATGCATCCCCTTCCCATGGTCTCAAGTCACAGACTTACACCATTGTTTTTAGGATGGCAACACAGCCAATATAAAGCAATTCTGATAAAGTCTCCTTCAAAAATGCAAGCACACACATTAACATCAGTAAGTGGACAGATATGGGGAAGATTTTTATTTATTTATTTATTTATTTTAAAAAAAGGTTTATCTGGAATCCAAAGACAGCAGGAAGTGAATGAAATTGGTTGAGGCTGTGGGGATGTGGTCACGCTTCTCTGTGTAGATGAACAGATGGGCAGCAGAATTCTGCATGTGCTGGTTTGGACAGCTGGGACTCAGGGAAGCCATGTAAAGAAGACTATGAGAAAATTAAGGCAGACTGAGGATTTCAGCACAGGACAAGTGGCAACACCAGTGTGCTCAGCCACAAGTCTTGCAATAAGCAGTCACTACCTTCTAGATTAGTCTGAGGTTACTGTCGTGCTGAACCATTCTATTCAACATAACAGAAAAAGGTTGGACCAGATGATACTTAAGGTCCCTTCCAACCTGGCATTCTATGATTCTGTGAAAATGAAGTTATAAAAACACTAGTAGCCCTTGCAATGACTGATAATCTGAAGTCAGAAATAAACTACTGAGCTTGTTTTTTATTCTGCCTACACCAATTATGCACACTGTGGTTCTACCTTTAATTGCGTGACCATGTGACATTTTTTCTTTAAAAGCTTCATCTTCATGATAAAAGATTAGAACCACAAGAATGTGTGTATGGCTCACCAACAGGATAAGAGATTTTTTCAACCAACACGCTTCTAAGTTGCATTATCAAATACTTCACAGCCATATTAGGTTGTCAGCTTGTTTAATCCTACATATATAGAGATTAAGTCCTCTCACAGTATTATTGACAGGTAAGTGAATAAAAACAGAATTCGTTATTCTGAGTTTTCGACCCAGAGCCTGGAAAGGAATGAACACTCTTCCTTTTCCAATCGATTTGGCCCTTTTCACTCATCCTACTCTGTGTCTCTGGCCTGCTTCTTTCTCACCTTGGTCCTGCTCTTGTCATCCAGCTGTTCACAACTGCCTGCCTCAGAAAAATCACCTTGGCTCCACACCACAACAGAGCAAAATCTAGCCTCAGCCTTTCATCCAGCCCCTTCTGATTCCCTCTCTCACCACCCTCCTGCCATGTGCAAAGTCATGGTCTCCTGCTCAGGTAAGCCTGATACCTGCCAGAACTTCCAGCCTGCTTGCAGTGACTAAGCTGTCTAAGGAGATGCCATAGCTAAGGAAAGTAAGGATTTATAAATGGATTGTGAAAGTAATTTATTTTATACATACTCTTGGCAATACATTCACTGCTTGCACACAATATGCTGCTGAGTTCCAGATCATTATTTTCCTGGCCACTCAGCACCAACACAACCACCGCAGTTGGCCTGAAGAAATTGAGGAGTGAGGTGAAGACACAAGCAGCAGCCACAGCAACATCCCCTTTATTTGCCAAATGTGACATTTTCCTACAAGAACAAAACTGAAAAAAGCATAGGCAAAGCTTCTTTGTTTATGATGAGAATCTGAAAAATTATCCCAGTGACTTTAATTCACTCTTGATGTAGATTGTGAGTAGAAAACTATCTCAGCTTTCAGGATTGTGCTCAAAGCCCACCACAAAAGAGAATAAGCAATCCATGCACTGAAGAAGCAGAGGAGCAGGTGGGCACACAGGTTTTCTGGCTAAAGGAAACAACTGAGAGATTATTTTTACTTCCAGTGCAACACAAGGCACCGAAAGCCTGCATAAATCCCCAAAACTTCTTGCTGAGCTGGAGGACATCTCACAAGCAAACAGCCAGACATAATGTGAATTTACTCAGTCATTTCAAGTAAAGAAGAATACACTTCATCTGCTGATGAGTTTTTTTCCAGCAACTCTTTAGCCTCATCATGAGTGTCTGGACTTGAGCTTCAGTGTGGATTTGTCTATCTTGCAATGTGTAAATTTGCCATCTCTTCCTCATTTCTGCCTAAGCTATTTAATCAAAATCTTCTGTCCATATAGTTACCTATAGATCATCATTGAGCTTTCATTTAACTTACACTTGAGTTGCTCTCTCATTATGAAGACTCCCTTTGTGGTCATATTTGCAATTGCTTCTAAGCCCTCGTCATTTTTTCATCACCTTTTTGAAGTGTAGACAGCAGAACCAGGCACACATCTAGTGCCAGATACATATTACCAGTACCGTTTGCAGAGGAAATATGATCTCTTTATTCAGTGTTGTCTGTTTATAAACCCAGTGATTACCCAGCCATCACTCACTGGGCTCACTCAGCCATAGCACTGCACCAAAAGGTCATATTCAGTCATTCACCACAAGCTGGACTTTCCTTCTTGAGTTACTGCTTCCCAGTTGTGACTTGGTCACACCAGGGCTACCTACTTTCTTTGTCCTACTAGTGTATAGCATCCCATTAACTCCAGACAGGAGAGAAAAACTGACCCTATTCCAGCAGGGTAGAAGTGCACTGTGTCAGGCTCATGCAGAACTTCACAATAAGAACACTTTGAGAATTCACAGCACTAATTGTGGGATTTAACAGGCCTAGTCAGTTCCTTTTCACACCATATATTTGAGTTGTGTTTCCTGCTATCTAGGGAATATCCTTTGTGTGACAGCTCAACAAGAATTATGCAGGCTGCACCATTCACATCCTCAGAGAGAGGGAAATAGGAAATTAACCTAAAAGGAGGAAACCTAATAGGTAAGGAGGAGTATAGGAGAGATTCCAGTATGGGTTATTTCTAGATACAGAATCCTACTTGAGTGGTCAGCTACATGCAGATAAAAATAAATCAATCACATTCCACTCAGTCATGATATTCATTGACAACATTCTTTATGTTTGTCATGAAAATTACGTTTATTCACCTGACTTCTGGCCAACTACAAGTAAAATACTTCTTACCACCTAAGGATTTCTACTTCTTTTGTCATTCCAGCTGGGGACCATGGAATTTTACTCAAAGAGCTCACCACAAAGGGCATGCTATGTCAAAACAGGAGCAAAAGAATAAAGAAACTGCCCTCCAAATACCCTGTTTAATCTTAGTGCAAGGTGATGCAATCCAGCTGAAAACAAGGCGTTCATGTTAAGGCCACCATCAGGTTTGTCTATCCATTCTCAGAGTATCTGAAAAGGCTTGTAGGCACTGATTGGAAAAACATTGGGATTCTATGATTGATGTTCTATTACTCCTGCCAATACACTGTAGAAAAGCAATTTTCTTTCATTCAACTACAGACATTTTAAGGGGAAAATACACAGAAAAAAAGCCCAAATACCTAGAGACTGAAATCAGCAGTTCTGGGAATGGAGACTCTAGATCTCTCTATTTTAGAATTTGTTGGAGCAGAGAAGAGGGGCTCAAATTTGCACAAATTTTGTGCAAAGAGACATAAACTTGGGGAACTCTACGTTGCTGACGCTCTCAGCAGGGGCTGAAGACTGTTTCTGGCTGAAGTCCACACTGATTTACAATGCTCAGCATTCTATCAAGACAGCAACATATGTTATTCCTATTATATTGCATTCTTTCCTTCCACTCAGTTGTGGAGTATTGACTCCAAAACCATGCAGTCCAGAGCTAGGAGAGATGGCAATCACTAGGAGTTGTAATTATATTAATCTAATGGTGCAAAGGATGCTTTGTTGCAGACACTTTTTCCTGAGCAGACCTATGGATTTGAGGTTTACCCATGTAAAGCCCAATTAGCTGAATTTCTCTCAAAATGCCCTGCTGCTGGTTGTATAAAAATATCCTGCACAGCTAACAACATTTTGGACCAACCACTGAAGCCGTGTTAGCCATGCAAGAAGAGAATTGCACTGTGTTTGCTACTGCTATTCAAAAAATACATTAGGAGACCTTGTTCTGACATTGAAAGAGGGAAATACAGAGACAAGCTTTCTCCCTTTTGATTTGTTCTATCGACAGGATCACACTTCAAATATACCCAGACATTTGGTGGGCTAGAATGGGAGCCAAAGTGATTCCCATGGACTCCAAGTGACTGGTTCTGCAGATGAGCAGACATGGCACTTGTCCAGTGCAAGTGAAACAAACGTTCAGGTCCTTGCTTCAATTAATATTTAATAATAGAAAGCGGCATTTGCCACATGAACTGCTGGATTTCAGCTGCTGGACCCTACAACTTTCTGGCCTGAGTTCTCATTGGAAATACAGGAGATAAGGACTAGAAGTGTGGATCAGGCAGCATGGGGACTTTAGGCAGAGTGTCACACAATGTAGTTGAATCACTCAACCTACAGGTCTTCTGGAGAAGGTGAAGATATATCTCTCTTGTTTGCAGAACAAGTCTTTTTTGAAGACCTGTTCTCAGCTGAGTGTTTCTTTCAATCCAATCCAGTACTGCCTCAAACTGAAAGCATATTTTCTATTTTCAGATCTCTATTAAGAGAAGAAATCATGCTCTTGACTCCCTTTCACACAAAATGAGACCAACAGCTTAAGAAAAAACTTGATGAACACACACTGCTTGTGTTCCCTGTAAATGGGTTGAACTTTGCAGGCAAAGCTTCTTTATGAGCTCCTGCAAGCTCTAGAGCTCACAGTGGCTCTAGACAGTGATCAGTTTAGATAGAAAAATCTGTTTATTTCCAGAAAATCTGTTTTTTCACATGGGTTAGTTGAAGTAGAATTCAAGCTTATGGGAAACATCTTTACAGAGTATTTTGTACAAAGAAAAATGTCATCTAAACAATGAGTCACATTTCCAGCTATTACTACAGTATTTTCAGTTTCATAAGTGACTGCACTAATAGGCCATACTTGTCCTTATTTGTCCTCCCTACAAGTTCAGCTCTGAGCTAATTTCAGCCCTTGCTTGAGCTTTGTTGTAAGACTACTGGTCTCCAGAAAAGGCACAGCCTTGCTTGTGGCTTATCTTGAACTCAATCATTTAGACACTGATCACGGACCTGTCTTGTCACTACAGACCTTCTCCACAACCTCTGGACTCTCTCTGACCATGGTTACCCTCACCAGACCCAGCCTTTTCTTATGGACTGACTTCCTGGCTTGGCCTTGTACTTGCTTCATTATTGTAAATTTGCCCAATTACCTAGACTCTTGGCTGAACCTTGCCTTGGTTTGCTCTGTCCGCCTTATTTGGGTTTGGTGGAACTTGACACTGCCTGATAAGTGTTGCCCTGCCAGGCATGTTACTGTTCTTGGCCCCTAGGTCCCCATCTCTTAGTGAGCAGCTGGCCCTCACTGCTCCCTGGCAATACTCAGCTACTAAGAGAACTCCTTAAAGATGTGCTTCCCGAGTTTTAGCTCAATTAATCCAACTGCCCCTACACCTACTGTTGAAAGACTCTTCATTGTAATGGCACAGATTTACTACATCTCCTGCTTCGACCTTCATCTCTCAGTCAGGAACTCAGGCAATGGGTATTGCCAGTAGCTCTTTGACGGGACATTACTTATGTGTGGTGACAAACACTGTAACACTTCAATATCCTTACTGGAGACTATCACCTCCCACCAATACAGAGCATCCATATGATGTGGCTTATTATGATTATAGATGGCACAAAATCAGGAAGACACATCTTAAACTCACTTTGTGCATTTGAAGGCCTTCTTCAAAACTTGCTCAATAAAAAATACAATTGTGACCTAGTTTTTAATCTGAATATAGGGAAACACCATTTTTTTTCTCTTGTGTGCAAAGTCAATCATTACCCTTCCCAAAATTCATGCGGAAAGAAAATATTGACTGTATTCCATTCAAAGTTACCTTGTATTTGGGTAAATGCATGACTTACAATTTAAATGAAAGGTAAGACCAGGGGACAGTTATCAAATCTGTCACATTTCCTCTTACCTCTTTTCCAGACAACTACTTCTATTGCTGGCTAGTCCTCACTGCCTGAGATGGCCTTGTTTTGGAAACCAGCAGCCTAGAAGTAGCAGAAAGTCTGGTGAATGTTTTCCATACACATGAGAAGCCCAGAATGGACTCCAAACAAAGCTGTGACATTTTGAGTCCATAAGGAAAAATATTCTGTAATTCTGGAAAGTCTTTCAAAGACAGAAGAGTCTGGTCTACAGGGAGTGGATGTGCTAAAATTCACCATCCTCCATATGATACTGGACACACATAAAAATCTATATCTTCATTGTGTGCAGACATTGTGTTGATGAAAGCAGCATTCCTTCAGATACTGAAGGCACCAGAACTGTGATTGCCCCTGTGAGCCCCTGACTGCAGACAAGAATGCACTAAAAAGCCGAATGCAAAAAGCAAACAATATTAATACAAATAGGCTGAACAAATATTTGGCACAGAAAAAACTATTTCAGATAGTATCTCATGACAGTAGCTTCTGAATTGTATTATTTCTTAGAATGCTGACTGTGATAAAGAGGAATGTTCGCCCTCAAACAGGGACACTAGACAGGTAGAGGTGCACAAGGAGACCATGAGACAGCAAAAAGGACACTTGTTATTTTCAAGCTTTCTGAAACACAATATTGAAGAAAAACTTTCCTGAAGTAAATGAAAGAGAAGGAGGAGGTAACCATCTGTTGTCTCTCAGATACAGGAATCCATGAGGTATCCATAATTATAGAAGAAATGTATTAATTAAAGTGTCCCAATATGTACCAGAACCTGTCCTGAGTGCATCCATGTCCTCTGCAACCTCTTCCTTCCTCATTCAAGGGACTTGGCCACCTGGATCAAGAATGTCTCTGGCACTGGCTGAAGCACTGAATGTCATGTAGGTTCACATGTGGGCTTCCTTCAAC
Organism: Chaetura pelagica; assembly: GCF_000747805.2. NCBI lineage: Eukaryota > Metazoa > Chordata > Aves > Apodiformes > Apodidae > Chaetura > Chaetura pelagica. The sequence goes on from NW_009952564.1 coordinate 6,687,275, forward strand.
CGAAGTGTCAGCCTATGGCCCACAACTTCCTTCTGAGGAATTCCCTAAACAGAGGAATTGTGCTACTTGCACAAGATTTGAGTCATAGCATCACTTTGGTGGCACCACAGCACATGGGCTCAGCTTATTTTTTTGCAAGATCCAGAAGAGGGCCAACGTGAAACTCATTAGGTTGAACAAGGCCAAGTGCAAGGTCCTACACACAGGTCAAGACAACCTCTGGTATCAATGCAGGCTGGGGGATTAAGGGATTAAGAGCAGCCCTGCAGAGAAAGACTTGGGGATACTGGTGGATGAAAAGCTGAAAATGAGCTGTCAAAATGCACCCACAGCCCATAAAGCCAACCATACCCTGGATGCATCAAAAGCAGTGGTGTCAGCAGGTCAAGGGAGGTGACTCTTCCCCTCTACTCCACTCTTGTGAGAGCCCATCTGGAGCACTGTGTCCAGCTCTGGAGTGCCCAACACAAAAAGGACATGGAGCTGCTGAAGCAAGTTCAGAGAAGGGCCACCAAAGTGATCAGAGGTCTGGAGCACCTCTCCTATGAAGACAAGCTGAAAGAGCTGGGGCTGCTCAGCGTGGAGAAGAGAATACTCTGCAGCGACCTTATTGCAGTCTTCCAGTACCTGAAGGGGGCTTACAAGAAAGATGGGGGCAACCTTGAGATAGGACAATGGACAATGCTTTTAAAATAAAAGAGGGTAGATTTAGACTAGATATAAGGAAGACTTTTTTACAATGAGAGTGGTGAAACACTGGAACTGGCTGTGCAAAGAGCTGGTAGATGCCCCATCCATGGAAACATTCAAGGTCAGTTTGGATGAGACTCTGAGCAACCACATCTAGGTGAAGATGTCACTGCTTATTGCAGTTGGATTGGACTAGATTATATTTGGAGGTCCTTTCCAACTCAAACTACTCTATGATTCAAAGATCAGCACCAAATGGACTCGTAGAACAGAGGAGTAGGCACAAGAGGGCGTGTATATGAATGCACATACTTATGAATGCAAACTAACCCCAGGCAAAATCACACAATCTTGTGAAAATGTTAACATCCAAGACCAAATACAGTTCTGGCACACTGTGAGGAGCACTGCTGTCATGTAGCTGCAAACAAAAAACAAATTAAATTGATATGCTACACAGCTAAAAATTACAGATTCTAGGGTAAAGCAATAACAGGAGCTTAGCCACATCTGCACTGCTACTCCCTAAAGCACTGTGTCCAAGATGTCCAGGGATCTGGGATTCCAGGAAATACAAAATTACACTGAGAGATGACTCTGCCCACTAACACTTAGGCCATATGATAATAATGATATAATAATAAACAACTCCCAATTAAGTATTGTAATACAAAATGGAAATTCTGATGCTTCTCCAAAAAGTTAGTTACACCACAAATGAGGCTATGCTCTGACCTGATCATACCAGTGGAAATGGACAGTAATTCCAGTGACTTCATCAGAGCTCCAGAGGATTGACATATGAGTGCGGGTGACATCAGAAACTGGTTAATTGTCCTCTCCATCACTTTTCTTCTTAAATCTCTATGCAGTATGGAAAATTATCAAACTATGGCAGGAAAAACTGCTGGGTGGTTTTGTTGCTCAGAGGATAAACTACAAGGCTTATAAGGATACGTGGGCTGTCAAAGGGGAAGATGGAAAGCTGCGATATTAGTTTGCTTGTAATTTCCTTTCTATTCTCTTTCTGCTTAGCCCGGGTTAGCTTATTTCAACTGTATCTGACACAAGTGACAATATTTCAGAATTATTTACTCCAGACAATCAACATGACAATCACTAGCTGTTGAGGACAGCCCTTATCAGTGCTTCCTTGCTGATGTGGAGACTGCAGGGTAAGCTTAGCTCTTCACTGACCGCAGAGAAATCGTTCAGGAAACCACTCTTTAAGCCAATTAGAGGAAGATCCTCAGTTCTTTGGTGTCATTATTAGACTATGTTCCCTTAATTCCACAATGCATTGAGTTATTTGTCTTCTGTTGTGTTTATTGATATCCAGACTATATTCTTCTGCCAACACGGACCCCATAATAGGCTTTAGCAGGGCATTAGCCAATTCAGATAATAGGTCTCCAAACAAGAACCGAGAAAACAACAGCCTCTGTTCAGGGAATGCATTTCCAGAATTAGCATGAATGTGTAAACTCCTAGGTCCCATGAAATGCAACACAATGCTCTCCAACGAACCCACTTCCCTTCCTCTACCAACAGGGACATTTTCCTGTCCTTGACGGCTGAGTGGCTTGTAGTGATAGTTTCATGTTATTGAGATAGAAGAGAAAATAAATAAATACGGGAATATGGTTAACAGATTGTTGGAGATGGTTTGACCAGCCTAATAATCTCAGACTTCACCTTCAGAGATGCAGTTCCAGGCGTTCATCTTGCCTTAATCTAGGAACAGGTATCCTTTGCCCAGGTTGTCAATATGCTCTACCTGCTCTGAAGACCCTTCTCAGAAAGTCCATGGATTGAATGTACTGAGTTCTTAATACTGTTGAAAGGTTTAAAGAATATATGGAAACATCTAATCAAACAGAAAATATTTAGTACATTCTTAGTCCAGGCAAGTGTTTCCTGGAATGTATTCCAAAGTGCAATAAATATCTAAGACTTGGCTGTAACAACTGAGTGAGCCCACAGCCAGGTATTTCTGAAGTCACTTCCATGAGGTGGGTGGACAATGCTGGAATTAAGCTTTGACTCTCAAAACTGTTCCTAAAATGTGGAATATGTGGACGCTCACCCACAAAGTTGAGAGACACAGGAAGCAGGAACTTGCAACAATTACCAGCTTGTGAAGGTAAAAAAAACCCAACATGGGGCTTGTAATATGAGTATGATATGAGACCCTCTCATGAAGCTGGGACCTCTGAGGCATATATGAAGGTTGAATCTTTTTTCAGTGGTAGGTTTTATTTATTTATGTTTATATGTTAAAAGACCTTGGACTGTACTTCTGAATCCTGTGTCCTGACAGTCAGCTGCAGCAACGTCAGTCTTCAAAGGACTTGTGTGTACTGGCAAGAAAGCTGAATGCTGTAATCTGACAATATGGAGCACAGGGACTGGGGTGCTGATAGCGCAAACTTCACTTTGCAACTGCAGCCATAAACAGAGCTGGATGGAGACACTTACCTGCCAGATGACTGTGGGTACTTTATTCTAACCTCAACAACTAATTTGGGTTCTGGATCACTCAGCTCTGGCTGAGCTACTGTGCTCTGTCACTTAGGCTAATAAATTAATATTATGTCAGAAATTAATAATTTGTCTCTGCTGTAGACAAAATACAAATAATGTAAAGATCTTACAGAATTAGTTTTCAGGTTCCATGGCAGGCAGAAAAGTGATACAATTGCAGCTGAGGGAAGCTTGAAGAAATCCCATACCTGAACAAATTAACTGGTACAAGATTCATTCATAGAAAACAGAAATAAAATTTAAAAATTCTCATAGGTTTGAGACCAGTTAGAACAGTAATCTGCACAACTTTATTTAGAGATCAGGTCCATAACATAACTGACAAGAGATATGCAGCCACTCATAACTGTGTGCATGCTCAACTATACCAGCTACATTTTTTTCCTTCTGGTATTTCAGCAAATTTCTGAGCATTTCTCTTTGGCATGAAAGAACAATAGACAGTTTTCACACTTCTTGTTCAGGAACATTCTGAATACATTTCACTTCTTTGTTCAAAGCTTAACTTTACATCACCTCTTTCTGTCCTACTGCCAGAGTTTGGGGATCATACAGTAAGTGCTTTCTTGAATGAAAGGTGAGCAGAAGCTTGGACGCGCTAAGTGAGCTAATGCCTGGATTATAGTTATCCAGAAATGGATCAGAACAATCGTCAGCCTTGTTTTCAAGTATATAATAATGTAATAAACTACCTCAGAGACGATGATTGCCACAGTGAAATAAAAATCTGACTGAACAAGGCCCAGACTTCTAGATACCTGAAACTAAGAAACATAGTTATTAGTATCTATGTTTTGGGGACTGTTCAAGAAGAGAAAGGGATCCAGAAGAACTGAGCATGCCTACTTACATTTGAAGTCAGATGCCATTAGATCAAGGAGTACTTTCTGTTCTGGAGAAGATGAGTATTTTAAGGCAGAAATTCCTCTGTGTATTTCCTCTGTCCTGGCAGGCTCTGCCTGAATCTTCTTTGTCTAGATGCTGATGTTTTCCAGGTGCTGAAAACAGGGAGATGATGCTATTTGCATACGAAGTAAAAGACTGTAGAGCTGAGACTTGCTCATTCTGCTTTTAGCTCCATCTGTGCTGTTTCAATCTTGTTCAGTCACATGAAACATGGCATTGGCAGAGACAGTAAAAATTACAGGGACGCAGGAAGAGTTGCAGAATTCTTCAGTCTAAGGGCACCAGACAGAGGACTCTTGACCTTTCAGGAGTTACTTCAACACAAACTTCTTTCACCTTGCTTTTGTTAATAGTACAGCACCTGCTTCATAGGTACTTCATGAACATATGATCACCTTCACCGTTACCTCATGTAAAGTATATCATTATGAGAGCCTGGGCCATGTCTGGACCTTGTGCTTGACTCCAAAACCATGCCTTACTTGTGTGGACTTTGATTCAAATTGGGAGTATTCTGGGGACTGGTTTTGGTTTGCATCTTGCTCGACACAGAGCATGCTGAGACTGCTTAACACATAATAAAATAAATATTAAACCTAAATTAAGAGGAAGCCTTGAACTACAGAAAGAATAATAGCATTTTCAAAGGTGTCTTGACAATCTTTTACAGGTTTCAAGCAGCGGGTCGGTGGCTCATGATCAAGACCTGCTTTTTCAAATTTGGCATCTCTCACTACAACACTTTGAAGTGCATCTGAGCCCAAGGAAATGTTTTGTTTGTTTGCTGCTAGTGCTTGTGGTCACAACAGCAGCATCCCTTTTGTGAGGACAAGGGTTCTTTGTCTTGCAGCACATTCTGCCACAGTAAGCAGAGGGGTGAGACTGCACCTCACCTTTTATCCCAATTTCACACATTGGCTTCACGGCATTAATAAATTGGTTTCGTTTGCCACACATTTGGCAGGAGAATTTTCTAATAACATTTTTATCCCCTTTGAGAACATGAATCACTCACACGCTGAGTATAAAATTACTTCCCTCCCTCTCCTTATTAAAGGCACCGCACGTTAGCAGGGGTCACGCACTCAGCCTTGCCAGTGGCAAAGTCAAAACCAAGGGCACGGCTGGGAGGCACGGTTGTAAAGCTCACTGCTTTTCTTTCATACAGACAGTGGATAACCTATTTAGCACTCAGAATATATAGTTTTCTCCAGCTGTCAATCCTACCTGCTTGGGGTGCAGATTGAGAAAACGTGTGAGATTCACCACACCGCTCACACAGCCATTCCAAACAAGAAATAAATAAAACGTGTGCAGCAGATGTCCGTGGCAGCCGCCCTCACAGGGGCCACCAGAAGCTCCCCTTGCACACCCAGCCACCCACCTGCCACCACTGCCTGGCCCCCCGCTGTGGAGCAGCCTTGGAAAACATCTTTTCCCCACAATGGGCGCATTGGGCTGCACTCGGGTTTCGCCTGAAATATGCCAAAGGGTGAGAAGGTTCAGTAACAAGATGAAAATCAAAATATTTGCAAATTTATAAACCTACCTGGGTTTGATTTCTGGTTTTAAAAGAAAAAAAAACCCAAACAAACAAAACCACAAAAAACCCCACACCAAACCAAACCAAAAAAACAAATGACCAAACACAATACTTTTTTTTTTTTTTTTTCCAGATAGTATTTTTTGAAGGGTTATCTTTGTTTTAAAACACAGTTTAGACAGCAAGCGGGTCATGCTACCAGAGCTGACTAAGTGTATGACTTGAGGAGCATTGAACTGTGATTAGCCAATCCACACCTCAGTCAAAATGCACCCCTTGAAAATAGAATCACAGACTGTCTTGGGTTGGAAGGGGCCTCTAAAGGCCATCTAGTCCAACCCCATTACCATAAGCAGGGACGTCTCACCCTAGAACAGACTGCTCAGAGCTCCATCAAGCCTGACCTTGAATGTCTCCAGGGATGGGGCCTCCACCACCTCTCTAGGCAACCTATTCCAGTGATCTACCACCCTCATATTAAAGAACTTTCTCCTAATGTCCAACCTAAATCTATCCTTTTCTAGCTGAAAACCATTACCTCTTGTCCTATCATTATATGCTCTTGTGAACAGGTCTTCTGCCTTCTTATAGTTCCCTTTCAGGTACTGGAAGGTCAAAATATATAGAAGGTCTGTCCTCAGATTTCCTTTCCTCCCAAGCTCTTGCCAGACACTTCGTGCTGTGGATGAAGATAGAGGAAAGGCAAGAGAGATGGCATGGACAGGGCGCAATAAACCAATCCATGCTGCCAGGTGGGATCATCAACAGAGCAGGATGGGATGGCCACGCATATAACCTACTTGAATTCTGGGCGTGGATTTCTGTTGCATCTCAGACACCCGAGGGGTGCACAGGGAAACTTCCTCACACTGTGCTGGTTTTCTTCTTGAGTTCTTGCAGGTTATTTACTGTGTTACCTAATACAGTCAAGCTTTAACTCCTCAGCTGCTGACCTTGAAGACCATGAGGAGCTCTGCTGGCAAAGGTATAGCCCTGCAAGGAATTTAGACATCTTCATTTTTGGCAGCAGCTTTGCCAGCATTTTGGTGTATCCTTGAGTGATCTAGATGTTGGTTCTTGGTGGTGTTTTTTCTTTTTTTTTAACGAGGCCTTTGTATTTAATTTCTGATTGTTCATAAGAAAATTCACACAGGCTTGTTACACAGGTATAGCTTGAAGCTGTTATTTCAGTGATGACATCATGCACCCCCTGCATTACATGTGAACAGTACCAACACGCCAAATGTCAGCATATTTTCCACCTTTTTTTCTTAATACGCGACTTGTTGCATGGAACTTGTCAACAGTTCTTTTAATGATTTTTAATCAACTGGGGAGGGGGAAGATTTCATATCCAGCATAGCATGCAAATTGCTTCCTATCAACTTATTTGTATTTAAATACAGAAATGAATGCCCAAAAGTAGTGAATACCACTGACAAACAGTTGTTTAGTGAGCACCAAGTTCAGTGGACTCTACACTTTTCACATTTGACCCTTGGAGGCAGGTTGTGCTTTTTCTAGCTTCTGAGTCATGAGCAAGAAGAGCCAAATGACCAGCTCACAACAAAAATACAATCATCTAAGGCATCTACCCTCTTCTTTTATAAGAAGAAATAGCAACCAGGAGGAGAGCCTGCACTGCAGCTGTCTGGGTTAGGTTTGATTGGTCAGATAAATCACATTGTATTGTTTCCATTCCTTTGGCTGGGGGAATGTGTAAGCACTTCAAAACTGAATGCTTATGCATGAGAACTTAAAGCTAGTTTACTTAAATGCACACATATGTATCTTTGACATAGACATTTTACAGATTTTCTTGTCAATAAAAGTAAATTGCTTGACTGTTCACAGAAAGTTAACAGAAACATAGTCAAAGTGAATTCATATTTTAAAATTGTATTTTAGTGTGTGACTGTGGTCAGTGGCAACTTTGTCAAAAGAAATGAAAAATCTTTACTGATGTGACTCCATGCCAACTACTGCCCTGAAGCCATTTTTATGACCAAGAACCCTGAACTTCAAGGAATAGCAGAGCAAACACTGGAATGCCTATTTTGGAGCAGAGGACTTGCTGATTTATGGCAGGCAAGTTGTGGGTAATGGAATTGTCTCAGCACATCAGAGGATGCAGACACTGTCCAGTTACTTTCCAACTGTGTGAACACTTCTGTTTTGGGGCTGACAACTCTATACCTTTTCACCACTTCTCAGGTCCTTCTTCAGGTTGATGGAGAAAGCCTTTCAGTGTACAGCAAAAATCATGCCTTGCTCTTTTCCAACTCACACATCCTCGGGAAGCAGACACAGCTGCTCCACAGAAGGGGTCCCAGCACCTCCTGCCTACCCACCCCCTCAGCACCATGAAGACATTAAAGGAGTAAGGAAAGAGAATAAAAAAACCAAAACATTAAGGAGAGTGGCTGGAACAAAAGGAGCGAAAGATAGGGGAGTGTAAGTGGTATGGGAGTTTTGGGGACAATTATTAATAAGGCATGTATGGGACTACTGATGAATTAACCTGGGGCAGAATACTTGGTGTGTTTCTAGTTTCTCTGCCTTTGCTAGGAGTCCCAGTTACATGAAGCCTGCACAGCAATTCTTCCTCCAGTAGACTGAGCATGAGGGCACCATCATCTCCTTGTCTGACTGTTCCTCCCATCCACTCATTTCTGCTGTGCAGCAGATCCACTGCAGTATTCCTCTTTATACTATGAGCATCAACACTTGCTGTTATGGGATATCCCATGGGATAAACATGACAGGCAGCTTTCCAGATGCATCAGTATTGGTACGACAATGTCCAGTGAAGGACCAGAGGTAGGTGGGGGCTAATTCAATTTGTGGCATTTAGGATAAATTATTTGTGCCTGGAGCCTCACAGACCTGATGGAAGGATGGAGTCTAATTTCTGTAACTATTGTAAGGTTGCCTCAGTCATGATCTATCCTTGATCAACATGGCTGCTTCAGTCGCTGCTTCCCTTCATGTGTGAAGCAGCTGCCCTGGTTTTCTGAGGATGTGGGGGGGAACTGACACAATTAAAGGTCATCCTCCATCTGGGAAGAGAAAGTTCTGGTCTACAGTGAAGACCGGGAGCTGGTTTCCATTTTGTCAGAGTTATGTAATCTCTAAATAAAAAATAATTCCACTGTTCACTACAAGATCTTGTTGCATAATGCTCTCTAGAAATGGCTGCCAGATTCCTGTGCGAATGTAGCGTGTACACGGCATTTAAAAACCTACATAGATTGGAAGTTCTTTAAATTGTAAATGCAAAGCATTATTTCATAGAAGGAAATGTGGTTTTCCAACTGAAAAACATTAGTGTTTGAATTTCAGATGTGCTGAATTCCACTCGAAGCCAAAGGCAGCTGCTTTTGGTTTTGTGCTATCCCTCTGAAAATTAAGTCTACGGTATTAACAATGCATGTTAGCAACAGGCATGCTAGGTGCAGGTGAGAGACATGGAAATAAAGTAGGGACACAGGATACAGGCATAAGCAAAACAACGACCGTTTGCCACTTGAGAGTTCATAATTGCCAATTCATAACCCAGCTGAACTATGTTGCAACACCTGAACCCAAAAGCCTTGGGTTTTCAGTTTAAATATATATGTCCAAGAGCCAGTGACCAAAACGACATTTCCACCCAGGATTAGGTGAGTGGACCCTTGCTTATTTTAGACAACAAAATCTAATTAACTCTTTTCCCTCTATCCTTGCATATGCCAAAACACACTGATGGTCAGCAAAGCGACTGGCTTGAAATGTTACCTCTTCATTCTTCATATTCATATTTCAATCTTCAATTCCGATTCATATCTTGAGGATTTTTTTCACTTTACTCAGAAAGCCATTATTTAACTCTTACCGATTTCTTTCTGATTCTGCTGAGCCAGCATAGTTTCAAGTGTGGGGTTTCCATATACAAAACCAAAAGCTGTGTTTTACTGTGGCTGCTGTACCAGGACTGGAAGAGTGGTAGGACTAGTGAGTTGGAAATCTCCAGGACACATAGGAGTTTCCATGGCACTGCTCACATGGGCCATCCTGCTTGCTCGAAGAATCTGGCACAACGTGCTGGAGAAGGCACAAGGTATAGCTGGAGTGCGTTCTGCCCTCAGAAAAACTGACTCCTTTCCTTCTGCTGAAGTGGACCATATTGCCTCCTATGGGAACATTTTTGGGTTGTCTCTTTAGTTTGAGGCTTTCTACTAAGTTCCAAGATACAGACATCTTATGTGATCAACTGCTGGGTCTCCATCACCTCATGTGTCCTGTCACGTAGTATCATGTCACTTACATGTATATCTTCAGGAATGAGGACTACAGGGATTACCTGGTGGCACTAACCATGAGAGCAACCCACAAAGCCTAAAACCTGCTCTCCGTATGCATGCTTTGAGAGCCTTCAGAAGAGGAGGGCAAGAAATCAACTGCATGCTGGTCTAACCATGTGTCAGGAAATATTTGTCTTTCAAGCCATAGTTGGGTCATTCTCAAAATGTGTTGAAGAGGGGAAGCTAATGGTGCTCCAGAATCCATCAGGTGAAGTGAAAGCTAGCAAAAGAAATTGGTTACTGCACTGAGCTCTGCTTGTGCAGAATATGGTCTAAATATATAGCAAGTACATGTAAGCCAGAAAGAAGACAGCTATTGTCTGCTTCCATTTCAATTTGTGTACCTAAACTTAACTAATGTGTTTAACTAACATGTGTTAATATAAAAGTTTGCTTTGGCATCATTGAAAGACAAACTTTTAAATTAGCTTCCAGGGTAGTACTATACCTTAGTTTCATTCTGTACATACACAATATACAGTATCTGTGAATATCCAGCATCAGTTAAGGCATCTAAACTTATAAAACTACAAAAATGTGAGTATATTTTTACATAGAGAATCAGTTACGACATTGTATACTTCATAATACTTGGTATTATTCTGTTTGACTGCAGAAAATTACAAGATGTTTTGGGAAGGAAACAAAACCAAAAGGAGATCTGTCAAAGAACCCAGAGGCCTGCAATTTTTTTTCAAAGTTTTAATTTGCCTCCAATCTCATTACCAAAATGCATTTTTCCTAGGCCTAAGCCATGGATCAATGACAGTAAGACCATAGATCTGCACTATGTGACTATACTGACTATACTATCCTGACTATGTGGTCAGTATTCTTCATTGGTGAGGATTCACTGGTAGAAGGCAAAACAACTGAGCCTGCTTCTCCTTCTGCAGTGACAGAGATAACTAAGTTCATTAGGGTTTACTGAGGTTTGGAAGGAAAAGTTAAGATCTAGCTACAAATAAAGATGCATGTAAACTTTTCTTACATCCATTGTTCCTGGCTGTCACTTATTTTGGAGGGAGTGCATAAACTGCAAAAGAACTGTTTCTATAATACAGCTGCCACAAATAGATGCAATCACAGGCTCTGAAGAAAAGGAGTTTAAGAGTGCTGAGCAAAACTAGGATCAAAGATTAACACTATGGCTGAATGGACCATGGTAGCACTCCGGCCAAGAAACAGAGCAGAAGAAAGAAAATGCTATGGAGTGTCCTTCAAAGGGATTAAATAAGATCTCAATTATAGAGAAATATAACTGATTGACAGTGATTTGTCCAAGATTAAAAAAAGAAAAAACTCATCTCCAAATCCAGGACATGTTTGCATCTGTGTCTGCTCTTGTTGAGGAGGTAACTTTCCCTCTTTGATGTCAGCATCTTCCCTGTGCATAGATGTCATGTGTCAGACACAAGAATATGGGCCAGGTACAGTATACTTCAGTAGTGGAGAAACTATTACAAATTAAGGCAAACAGCCTTTGTGCTGTGCATCCTTTCTTTCTGCTGGTCCAGGACACTCTTGAGAGGTTCAGCTGCCTCTCTTGAAACAAAGAACTAAAGGAATCTCAAGATTACAAAGCTGTCACAGTATTAGGATTTAAATCCCCTGCCTTTTGCCATATGAAAAACCAATCATCTTACTTTCTTGAGGGCTCCAATGGGCACATAGACACACTAACTTCTTTATAAATTTCACATACATAGATTACAGCTAAGCACATAGAAATTGCTTTTCTTTCACAGACTCTTTAGAAGCAGTCCCTTGATTTTCAGAAACCTGTGGATCACAAGTTGAAAGCCACTGACAGAAGGACACTGCACCTCATGGAAAAAGATGAGAAAACCAGTGGATTAAAGACAGAGAAAATAAAGTTAAGGTCGGTGGGCCCATCATGTAATAGGCTGGTAATCATCAAGTTTGCTTTTAAAGCAAAGTTTGCTTTGTTTTCATCTATGTGCTCTTATTCAAGAAGGAATTAGTCTGGGGAATCCCAGTTGTGTAAATCAGCCCTCAAGTAAGACTAGACAGTCCAGCTACTCCCTCTTCAGCTGTAAGAGCCCATTAGAGTGATGGTAACTGTGCTCAGTATTTGTACACTTGTAACATATTTTGCCCCATTACACCTAAAGCTCAGCAAGGCTAGACAAGACAATGCTCAAAGACTGGTTGGCTATTTTATACTTAGAAGTGTAAGTTGGTGTGCACTTACAAGCATCCTGAAGGTGCTCTGTATGCACTGTCATGAGGAGAGCTCCACTCTTGCAGCCCTTTGACACAAGACATTCTCAGCAGCTAACAGGCACAGTCAGGAAAGCATTTTCTTTGCAGTCATCCCGTCACTGGCATCCACTGTACACATACTGAACTCCTCATCCTCTTTACTCCTGTTTACTGGGAAAGAAACATCAGGGAAAACCGATTTTGTTTAAAGGAGCTTTACTGAGGGAACAGAAGCATATGGCTTTCCACAAACAGATTACCAAGACAGTAAACATTCAGCAGTGTAGAAGGAAATCTCCACAGTCTTCAGACAGATGTAGAGCTCTCATTAATGAAAAGAAGAGGAAATCTTTTCAAAGTGAAAATATGCCTAAGTCTGCCCCTGTACATTAGAGGCAGGAGATCTAAGCACCAGCTTTTAATGAGATAGAGCCTGAAAAGAATTCCATATATATTAGGTGATGTAAGAAGCACTCTGTCACAGAACAGAAAGTGTTGCAACCATGCCTCACTGCATGAATTGAAATACTAGAAAAACAGCCAGAATCCAAATGAGGAAGATACCTCATCATTTAAGATTGTTAAAACAAAACATGCACTGTTCCACACAATCTTGCATTGGCAATTTAGAAGTGGACTAAATTAACTGATATTCATATGCATTCGCATCTCTAGAGATGGCATATTCATAAAGACTGAATCTGAAAGGGCACCTTCATATTCCAACCTCTTAGCATCCCTAATGTAAGTTTCCTTAAGCAAGAGATCAATGTGATTCATTTAGCCATGTTGCAAGAATGATGTTTTTTAAAGTGAGTGAAGAATCTACAATCTGATCTTACAGTGCTTTGCTGCAAACATTCCAGGTATCCTGTACTCCAGCCTGTTGCATCCTTTAGAAGCTGGCACCTTTGATCTGTCACCTTTGATTTACTTTGATTTAAGAAATAAGGTAATTAAACTTTAGCAATGGGTTGTGGGGGGAAAAGAATAACAAGTCATGCTATTTAAACATGGACATTGTGCTTTTCCATTCTGACAAAGGATAAAGGATCTGGTATCCTGCACTACCAGAGATGGCTCATTAAAAAAGGCTGCCCTATGTGGCTAAAAGCACAGGTGACTGTACTGCTTGCAACAGATACAGGTCTCCAGCATTATCTTCAATCCAAAAAGATGTTCTGGAGGAAACATACTAGGAATCAAAAGTATTGAAGCCACGACCCCTGGCTCAGATGGAGGGTGCTCAGAGTGTCATAGCATCTCTACAAACAACTGACAGCAGATCTGTCTCACTTACGGAAAGGACTTCAGTATCTCCTAAAGCACAATATTAGAGTAGGACAATCAAAGACCTAATTAGCAGTGTTGAATCAGGGAATGGAAGGTGGAAATGGGGCTAAGCACAGTGCAGGGGTATATTTGTCATTCACACAAACTGTATGCTGACCCCCAGTAGCCACCCAGAGTTCACCTTCAGCATCTGACCCAGACCTCTAGTCTTAACCCAGGTCTAAAAGAAAAGGCTGAACACGAAGCTCTGTGTTGTTCCTACATCTCTGACAGAAGTGCTCCAGTATGTCACCAAAAGCCTGACAGTTGTGTTCCCTAGGGTCAGCCACACTTCCAGCACCAGCAAGGTGAAAGGCAGCTGCCATTTGCCCCAGGACCAGTTAGAGAAGCCACAGAAATGTGTAAAGAGTGTCAGCAATGAAAGTCTCATGGGCAAAAAGGGAAAGAAACACGTCACTGTAATGGAACCCTTCCCTGCCTGTCTGTCTGTCTGTCAGCAAGAACTTCTGAGTCAATAAATACCAGTCAGAACGCACAATTCC
>NW_009952564.1:6702284-6720289 GCF_000747805.2 Chaetura pelagica
CTGACCTGCAGTCCCCCCTTCATCTCTGGAGAAAATAAACATGGGTTGTGGGTGCTGAGCTGCTCAGCCTTCTTCAGAGCTTCCATTGTATTTGTGTTTGCAGCGTTTCAGCCAGCAAAACTGGGCAACCTCCACTTGGTACTCCCAGGAACTTGGAGGAGTTCCCTGGTTATTATGAGATTACCCTTCACCGCAAAATAAACGGTTCTTTACAGATACCCTCTCAGGGGTGTTCCCTCACAGATGTCTAGGAGTCAGGAAGGGTCAAGACAGGAGGGATCTGACATTGTGTATAAACCCACTCTTTGCAAGCTGCAGCTCCCAGAACAATGACATTCACTGTCAGAAGTATTCATGGGAACAGGAGCTGCCCCTGGACAGCCTAGAGGAGCCTCTCTATCTCACACCTCGGCCTCTACCAGCACCTTAACATGTCCACAAGCAGCTCAAAGTCTGATGGGGAAGGGAGCTCCCAATCACTTGTGACTGAAGAGAAACACCAGTTACCATGTCCCAGTTTTCCCTGTTCCTAGGGGAAAGTGTTTTGGTTTGGGATTCTCTCATTATCTTATTCTACATCTTAGTAGAGACATTTGTTCTTGCTATCAGTCAGTGTTCACAGAATCATTGCCGAACTACTGATTTAATAACAAAAGGCTCAGCATTCCTCGTGCTTGGTACTTGCTTGGAGTGGGGAACAGAGGGACAGAAAAGCAGAAACGTTTTACACAATGCCATGAAAACACTTGATACTCTGAGACACATCAGCAACTTTTTAAAGAGGCTTTTTCTGCTTCTCCCCACTCCCTCCAAACACTCATTTAACACAGAAAAATAAGGTATTTCAATATAGCGAGGAGGGTGGAGGATTATTTAATTGCTTCTTTGAATTAAAATAATAACAAAAAATTACTGCCAATTCTTGACAGAAGAGAACCAAGGTAATTTTCACCAGGAAAAAAAAAAAAAAAAAGGTATATAAATATTCTAGTCTTCTGAGCTATCTGGGGTTATTCTGAAAGCCAAGACTGCTTCACAATTTCCAGAATTTGCTTTCCATGTTTTCCCCTTGGGCAATATTGTTTGTTGTCCTGCAAGCCTGAGAAACCAACTAAACATCTGACCACAGACCTGAGGCTGAACTAATAAGAAGGGAAGACACACTTCACCAGAAGAGTGGCCCAACAGGATCTTACAGGTGATGTGCACAAGAGTGTGCGGCATAAGGAGGAAAGAGCAGAATGGCAATGGCAAGTGAAATGAGCTGGTCAGGGGGGCTCAGCCTGCTCCGCTGTGCAGTCAGAGCCCTTGGTTCCCACAGCTCTGCAGCCCACGCAGAACTTACTCACTGCAAATCACATTCTAGAAATTGCAGTTTATATTTAATAGGTCTAATATAACATACACAGTATAGGTATATAAATATTCTAGTCTTCTGAGCTATCTGGGGTTATTCTGAAAGCCAAGACTGCTTCACAATTTCCAGAATTTGCTTTCCATGTTTTCCCCTTGGGCAATATTGTTTGTTGTCCTGCAAGCCTGAGAAACCAACTAAACATCTGACCACAGACCTGAGGCTGAACTAATAAGAAGGGAAGACACACTTCACCAGAAGAGTGGCCCAACAGGATCTTACAGGTGATGTGCACAAGAGTGTGCGGCATAAGGAGGAAAGAGCAGAATGGCAATGGCAAGTGAAATGAGCTGGTCAGGGGGGCTCAGCCTGCTCCGCTGTGCAGTCAGAGCCCTTGGTTCCCACAGCTCTGCAGCCCACGCAGAACTTACTCACTGCAAATCACATTCTAGAAATTGCAGTTTATATTTAATAGGTCTAATATAACATACACAGTATAATAACTGTGAGAACCTGAAGCATGGGTAAACCATTGCAAAAATGCAGAGCTGCCTTGTTGCTGGAAACAATAGTTCTCACATCACCTTTTTGAAGCATTTCAGTCACAGCCTCATGAACTCATTTATCCTGCAGCAACAGAATTCGGCACTTCCCCACAATGTGTAAATTCCATATTTTACCTATACCTGTAGTCAAGTACCCAACATTGGTTTCTGGCCACCTTACAAACTAAATGTGTGCAAACCCAGGCAACAGGCTCTGTGAGGCAAGCGAAGCAATCCTGGCACATGGCAGCAGCAAGGCTGAGGACTGTGGCCTGATAAGCTGCTGAAGCCATGTACAAGTTAACTCCTTCCCAAGCACATACCGGAAAAAAAGTCTCGGACTATGCTTCTTGAAACAATAGCTCATTAAAAAAGGCCTTGACAATGGAGATAGATTGCCTGGAAACACTGTGAGGCCAAGAAAAGATAAAAGCTTTCGTAAAAGAATAGTTGAAAATATTCTTTGCCATATTGTGGTGATGACTATTTTCAGCAGCTATGGGCCACAGCTGCGCATGTTTGTGTGAAGAAAGGATGACATGAATGAAAGGATTTATTTTACATCAGTACAGAATACACAGAAGTGGGCTTAGCAAAGGATATGTTCTTTCGAATCCTTGTGGCTTGGAGCCAGAGCTAAGGTAAGCAGTTGCTAATTAATTTCATTTAAGCCATTAATAAGATACAGAATCAAACTCACCTTACAGCAGTGTAGGTCCTGGCCTAATATGCTACAGCAGGTCTACGTACTTGTGGGAGACGGTTCTTCTTCCCCACATAAGTCTATGCCCCCCTGGCATCAGCTCAC
Source organism: Chaetura pelagica (assembly GCF_000747805.2). Taxonomy (NCBI): domain Eukaryota; kingdom Metazoa; phylum Chordata; class Aves; order Apodiformes; family Apodidae; genus Chaetura; species Chaetura pelagica. The sequence continues at coordinate 6,704,992 of NW_009952564.1, forward strand.
AACAGTGCTGTATAAATAACACTATGTTAAGAAATTATTAATGTTGCAAAGTCAAACATTCAGATATTAAGGATCATCTTCGGTAAGACTGACCTTATTTCAGCCCTATCTATGAGCTAACTTCCTGTCTTTAATGACATAACTACATAACAATTTTCCACTGGATCTCTGTTAAAGATCCTGTCTGTTTGAGGCCTTCTTTTACACTCCTTGTTCAGTAAGTGGTTCATGTCTTATTTACTGCATGTCATCCAAACTCTGCTCTGAAGCCTGAATCATTAATTTTGTAGGGTTTTTTCCCTGTTATAATTAATTTTTTAATTTCCAATGTGTGGAAATTCCTGCCTTCAGAGACAACTATCTGAGGACCATGCCTCTGTCCTGTCCTGTTTTCAGTCCTACCCATAAGCCTCTGACCCTTGCCCAGAACATTAGGATTATTAAGCCCAGCAGCAATTTGTCCCAATGTCTTTGTTCCCAGTGTTTCATTCTCAGCTCCCTACCTTCTGCAGTCTTGTCAGAAAGGTTCTTTCCCCTCCCATCCTGTCAGACAAACACCAAAACTACAGCAATGACAGCAACACTCTTCATCTCCTGTGCCCTCAAACAGCATGGACACACCAGGAACTCCACTGCTCCGGTGGAAGAGAAGGTTATTGTCTGCCTTTGGGTTTGAGAACGGGCAGAAATCCTTCAGAATCCTCCTGTGTGAAGCAGGACTTTCTGAGTCTCATAACCTGAGTAAATGTGGGAAAATTTCCAGAGAAATAGGCACATACATATTCCTGACATCAGAAGAAACCCCCACCCCAACTGCTGATCAAAAGACAAACCTTTCATCCAAATTAGATAGGGATTATTAATTCTTACTGACATCCCTTTCAGGTTTTTTTGTAGCATATACATGACAATAAAGTCTTCCTATTCTTTTTCAGAAAACTCAATTATTTTTGTTCCCTTTTTCAAACAAAGGAGAAAAGAAGAAGGATGCAAGGTACAAAGATTAATCCCTGGCAAAGGAAATTTCACTTTAGTTATTTCAAATATAGCAGAGTTCATACACAACTGAAAACAAGTCATTATAATGATGTGTTATAAATTATCAACATACTTAATCATAAATATTTCCTTTTATGTTGACTATGACAACCAGTTTCCAGAAGTATTTCTGTTAATGGAAAACAAAAACTCTGGTTTGCTCCCATATTGATTAAAATGGGTGCTAAGATCTTGCAAATGTTTAGTAAAAAACTTGTTAATAATGCTTCCTATATTGTATTGAAAATGTTTGACTCAGTCTGAGCGACCTTGTTAGCTGAATTTCCACAGCCAACTCACAGCCATCATAATGCAGAATTTTACCATCTTCTCACAATATACATGGCATGGATAAAACCAGAGCAGTACAGCAGGGTGCCCAATATAATCAGGGAATCATTAAAATCTCCACGCTATCAGCCTGGTGACTTGCCTTCCTCTCCTCCTGCCAACAGCCCATCCACCTTCCCAAGCCCCAGGGCTTCTCTTACATCAAACCCAAACCAGGGCACAACTTGGTGTCTATCTGGGGTGGGCAGTTGGCCAGGGCCCACGATATGCAGGTCACATGGAAAATAGGCTTGAGAACAACAGGAAACCATTGGGTTTTTTGTGTAAAAAAATCAGAAGTGAACAAGAAAATGCTTATGCCCTTGAGTCCTCTGACACTCAGTTTTTTATCAGCCTCAGCATCAGGGTTAAAGACTGATTAGAAAATTGAATTGCCTTCTCCCCAGAAAGGCCAGAGGAGAAGACTTTTCTGGCCTGGGTGAGGTGCTTTGAAAGAGGATCCCAAGGCATGTTGTTAGGGGAGCCAGCAGTTCTGCTGCTTCAGTGGTACCTGTTTTGTAGACAAACAAATTACTTCAGCTTCAGAGGCTGTCAAATTGGAACCCTTCATCTCCACCAAATTAATAAAAATGGTTTTTAAAAGTGAATAAAAAACATGTTAAAAGTGCTAAGTAGCCAGCAGTCCGGAGCTTGAAGCCCAAGATCAGATGGTAGAGAGGGAGCAGGGGGTCTCTTTCTCACCTAGGTAATGATTATACGAGCCCCATAAGGACATAGTTAAATCAAGTATTAAGAAGACTGCACTTAAGAGGGGGAAAATATGTCAATCACACTTTGCCTTTGACAAAAGGAAATTCCTTGAAACTGAGAATGGGGAGAGAGCGGGAGGGAGAGTGTCTCGTCATGTGGGTGGCCAGGAAACTGGAGGCCAGAAAAGTACGAGAAAGAGAAAGAGTAAGAGACAGGGGGGGAAAAAACCCAGCAGACTGAATTCTAATCCAAATGCTGTGAGGCGTTCACACCAGGCCTTGTGAGAATATTAACAAGGTTACAGGAGAGGGGCCTTTAGCCTCGGGAATTATTAGTGAATATGGAATTATATTTGCGCAAACACAACCAGATGCAAGCAGCTAAATGCTCTGCAGATGTGAAAAGAGACAGAGTGTGTTCCAAATGGGCAGCAGATTCGCATGTTTTAACCCTCCTGCATGGTGCCTGGTTGCCTGTCTGAGAGGGTGGCTTTTCTGAAATGGCAATAGGATGGGAGGCACAGGGTCTTCTTTTTTATCAGAAATTCAAACATGGGCACACTTTTGGGATTATGACTCCCCAGAGCAATTAGCATCTCCCAGCTGACTGAGTATCACACTGAAGAATATGTCCTGACTACATTCTTTTTTCACTCTGTTCATTAGACTAATATCCTTCAGGTCTCCATTTTTCTTCCATTTTGCTATGTACATTTCTTTAGTCTCTTTCTGCCCTCTCTCCCTGTTTTTCCTCATTGTTTGCTCTCTTTGGTTGCATTTTCTAACTCCACTGTGGCCTGAGCAGTTAGCCCGAACATATGACACTGCAGACTGTTCCCATTAGAATGAGAAATTGATTACAAGAGCCAGGTATTTCTTTGAAGCAAACCTGTTTTACTACAAACAAACTCGTGCTTCTTGAAATACAGTAAGATTGAACTAGAATCCGTTGGTTTGCTTGCAAGCAAATCTGCTTGCAGTCAGGGCTACGCTCAAAAAGCTCCTTCCCTTGGCTTTCTGTCAAGGCCATTGTGTATTCACTTCATTTCTTGTACCATGATTTTCTGGGTTTGCTCCCTGCCTGCTTCCTCCTGCTTTTCACTGTTTCCTTCAGTCTAATCGATCCTCTGTCTCTGCATTCTGTGTTTACTTTGGGCAGTAGCCTCCATTGTGTAAGTTATTACCAAAACGAGGGTGCTCCCTCATTTAGAGAGGATGGAAGGCACCAGGCATATCTAGCACAGTGAGTGGGATTTCTGGATGATTCAAAACAAAAATCTGCCTCTCAGCTCCCAAACTCACCTTATTAGGTGCACAATATTAGTAGACCAGTGCCTCAATTGCAAATGCAACTTCATGATTCTAGATGAATCATTACTTCCAAAGTAATTAAGGTCCATACTCTAAAGAGAGAGAGCTTATACTGAATCTCTAAATATCAACTTTATCAATTTAAGTACAAATCCACCGAAATGGCCACAGGCATAATTATTACAATTTTTAATGTCACTCAGTGGCAGGGTTAAGACTTCTGCTCAAGAGGCAATACTCTGCTACGAAGAATTATCACAACAAATGATTGTTTGTCCTATAGAACTGTAAATGTAAAAGTATGGAGATTTGGAGTCTTATGTCTTTAACAGATTATAGTTCGACTTGGTTAAGTATGCTAATTGTGATTTCATTACCTGGATGGTTTGTATTCCTATTAAGTAAGACCTTGCCCATTTATTTCCTTGAATCACAATGCGTTTCCCAAAATAATCACAGCATTCCTATAGTACAGCTTGTGCAAAATTATTGATGATGTATGCTCTCAAATTTCATCACTTTTAAAAAATATTTTATATCACTTAATGTGTGTTTTAGAGGCAATTAAAGACTCTAGAATCAAGGCTGAATTTTCAGATTCAGGCATGTTTATTGATTATTCTTTACTCTCTATGATAAATACAATTAACTAGATTATCTTTAAGGTCCCTTCCAAACCAAACCATTCCACAATTCTACGATTCTAATAGTACAAAATGTATGGTTTGATTACAAAACAATTTTTCCAGCTATTTCAAAGATGTATTTGAACATATACATTTGCTTAAGGATTAAAAATCAGGCATTTAAAAAAAATGGACCACCCATTATTAAACTTCTCTTTGTCTCTTTATCTTGATAAAAAGTATACAGACTCCAGCCACTCAAGTCTATATGAGGCAGGAGGGTGCCCAGTGAAAAGGGATGGTGAAAAAGCATTCCTAGATGGAATGCTTATTATTCTCTGACAAAAATTGCTTCCTATTAAAATCATCATACAAGAGTTCCGTTATATTAATATTTAAGGGGGAACCAAGGGAGAGAGCAGCAAAAAGGATTTCGACCTCCCCTACAAAACAGACTAAAACCTTTGTTAGCTCCCACATAAACTCCTTGTAACCTCTCACAAAGACTTTTACTTCACTTACTTCTTGCAATGAAGCTGGTTTTGTTAGGGTGTTTTTCCTTTGACATGCAATCTTGTTCTCTCTCCAGGCAGGGCCCAGAGGCTGCTGGGCAGACCACTGCCTTCCCTCAACATGGCTGCTGCTCCCCAGTGCTCTGGACAGGCCTCAGCTGGTGGCCACGTTGAGAAGACTTTTCTCCATTGTTCCCAACGGGGTCTGTGTTTTATGATGCCTCACAGTATAGGCAGCCACCATCTCCCCTGAGGCCAATGGCAGTTTCTGTTTCATGGAGAACAATGAATGGTGGTGGCCAGTCCAAAAGGGAACAATTCTGCATGAGGGGAAAAACAACAACAGCAGCAAAACAACTTTTAGTTAAAAAACAAGTAACAGCAAGTATGGCCATTCATATGAAGCATCTGGGAGGAACACACCTATTGTGCCAGATCCTCTTTACAGACGAGCTGGGAGAGAGGTGGGAGGCAGCAAGTTCATTTCCTGTACTGAAGGCAAAGCCAGGAGCACCCTCCCTGGATGAATGATGGAGAGGGAAATGGAAACATGCAGAGGGCTGGCTCCAGCCTTGTAGGGAATGTGGGCAAAATAATACTTTGCTGCCCGAAGGGGAAGGGACAGGGACACTTCTGCCATGAGAAGGAAGAAAGGCAAGGAGCTGAGGCAGAAGGCTCAGGGGAAAGCTATGGAGAGCTGATCAGTTGCTGCCACCATCACCAAGGGGCCGGAAGAGCAGGAGAGACAGAGCGATGCTGATTGTTGGTGCCACCCTCCTGTGCAGCCACAGCTGGTGCCCATGGAATCCCCTGGCTTCCTCAGCAGCAGTGGCTGGCCTGGCTCCCTGAGTCTGCGGCATAATAAACGCAGGTGGCAGAGCAGGGAGGTTTTGCTGTCACTCCCAACCAACCTGATGCTCGAGGCAGCTGGTCACAAGGGGAGCGGGATTGTGTGAGCCTGGGGAATTACATACATTCACAGGGTAAAGCCATGCTAAGGGAATACAAACAAGGGGGTCGTGTATGGGGAACAACTAATGGTGGGAGGTGACAAATCAGCAAGAATTTGGAGCACAGAAAGCAAAGGGTTCTAGAGTCTATTTCAGCAGTTTTTCATTGCTCTCATGAAACAAAGCAGCTGCAAATCCAGTTAATGTATCCATAAGCCATAGGTGTTCTGCATTCCCCAGATGGGAACACAATAGTCAGAGCATAGCCATGAATGTGCATATAAATAGTAAAAAAAAACCACACCAAACATTGAAAATCTTTATCTGGGAGTGTTATGTAACATTAACACATAAGTGATTTCTCTATGTATAATTATAATAACTCTGCATTTTATGTGCTTAAATCTTTCTGGCATAAGACTGGCGACCGTCTTAATTTTTAAATTAGCACAAAATAATCACTGTAGTGTATATTGAACCGTACATATTAAATCATAAGCAGTTCAACAGGTGTTAAGCCTCTGATCTCAGTTTAGCAATTAGTGTTTTTATAAACCACATGGCAGAAAAATCCAAAAGAAGTGCTAATAAAGTTTGCAGACGATGCACAGCTTGGTGGAATGACAGACAGCACTGAGAAACAGCCAGTTATACACAGCTGGGTTGCTTGGTAGGAAGGGGAACTCGTTCAAGTAGTGTCTGAACACACATAAATGTAAGGTCACACACCTGGAAACAAAAAATACCTAAATCACTCACAAGCTGGGGGACTGTGGAAACCATAGACACTGAAAATGGTAGACAGAGATCACACAGAATGAATGTGAGCTCTCAGCACGATGCAGCAGCTAACACTATTCTCAGATATATAAATGATATTTATTATTCTATCAGTCTGTGCATCATCTGCAAACTTTCTTAGCAACACTTCTATTTAGCAGATGGCTGAGTGGAACCAGACAAATTATATTAAGTATTGCAATAGTATCGTGGCACATTCTGTTTGTTACCCTGAAGAGAAGAGCTTGAAAAACTGAAAATTGTAATTTAAAATGTGGAAAGCCTATTTTATTATGACACTTTGGAAAAAAAAATTAAAAAAAAATCAGTCCGTACCATTTCCTTGTAAACAAAACAAAACAAAACTCAAATACAACTCCATTCTTACAAAGGGAGAAGATTTCCGAAAGCAAAACATGTTTTAGCTTAAAAGGCAATAAGGTTATACAATCTAAAATTGGAATGTGAAATTAGACCCATGTAGATTGGAAATATGGCATATTTTTTAGGAACTGGAACAATTCATAAAAATATATTATAGGCTTTACATCAACGACTTTTCAGAAGTGTCTGGTGTCTAATGACCTTAAATGTGAATTAGGCAAGCAGGTCTCTCTATACTCTACCCTCACATCTTTCAGATCCTTACTCCTAGAAGCAGCTTGAGAGATTCACTTCATTATTCTTTGTAGTGTCTCTTCTGAGAACCATGGCCAGACATTAAGTCCCAGGCAAATGTTCACACTGCAATATAACCACTAGAGAAAGCAAGAAATAGGTCAAACTAATTGCCATTGCAAAAAAAGGCAGTTGTGAGGTTCTCTTACTAATCTCAACAACTAGAATTACAAACCAGGGTTCCAGCTGTGTGAGCTCCTACCTGTTTCTAAATTTTCTAAACCTGTTTGTTTATGATATTTTTCTTACTTAAGTTTGTCATATTTGTTCAAAACTTCCACATTTTCATCATTTTTTCCACTAATTTCAGTAATAATATTTGCAGCCTTAAGAGTCTTTAATATGTTCACAGGTACGGAAATACAACCATCTATTTGGCATACCTGGAGGAGGTTTGGGCAGATGAGGGAAATTATTAGGAGAGAGACCATCCTCACGAATAATGTTACCCAAAGTAAATCTCTAGCCTATGGACTGTAACTTGAAGATGTGTTTCTACTTCAGAAAGGAAGAAATATTGTTGCATAACAGCATGAGAGGAAAAGCCTCCTCAGAACCTAAGATGATTATGAGTGAAGAACTAGTCCAGATGATTATTTTAGCAAACTGTTACCTACACTTATTTTAATATTGCATACGGCTTAATAGAGCTTTGAGTACAATGGTGTGAGGGAGCATATGAAGCTAGTGAAATTTATTTTGGGTGATATTTTCATTGATGCGTTTTGGTATATTGAAGTTTTTAAAAGGGGGGATTTTTGTAGGAGATAGGAAGGTCTCAGGGCTGCCTCTAAACCAATATATTTTCTCCTTTCCAGGGCTAATTTTTTTTAAGAATACCAGAAAGCATGAGAAATGACTGTGTATCTGGCCCCCAGTGCTGCTTAGAACATCATTTCTCTCCTTTCCAGTCTTGTGCTCTTTAAAAGCAAACAGATATGGATGATACGTCAGCACTAATTTTTTTTCTTTGCAAAGTCCACTGACATAGCAATCGTTTTCTGTCTAAGGATTTCATTTAACTTACAGAGTTAGTATGTCCATTCTCCATTTCTACTGCCAGTCCCTAAGAACACTTATGTAACCAGCAATATTTGCATATAAACCTGAATTTTAGATACAAAAGAGAGGCATTATTAAAAGCATTGCTTATGTTACACCCATAGCATTGCTTATGTTACTTATGGCAATCATTTTAGAGATAGAGAATCAGATAGCTCTCTGCTGGGAACAATGATCAAAGGTCTCTTCAGACACCCAGGCTGGATTAACCACCAGAAATAATAGCAGAATTGGGTTTTCTATTTACTGTAGTAAAGCAACCTTGTCTATAAACTCCTTATTGCTGCAATCCAAAGGTGTGTGTCTGGGGAGGGCAAGCTTTTCCCCTTGATGTTCCAGGACATGGAAATACAATCCTTTCTCAGACACAGATGTTTGCAATAGAAAACTTTCACTCCACTCTCTTCTGTTTTTAATCTGCTCATGACAGGAAACACAGATTCAAAATGAATGTAAAAAACACAGTCACCATAACTGATGATAATACAAAAGAACATGTAGGAAAGATTTCTTTTCCCCAACATATTATAGGGAGAAAAGGTTTACAGATTTCAGTGGATCCTAGGTGTTATTATTTCTCAGTGGCTACCAGTACAGTGTTTTTCCACAAACTCCACAGGATATAGATCTCTGCAATGTTATGATACTATCAACAGTTCTAGCATACTAAAGATAATACAACACTTCTTCGTGCTTTCTGGCAGATCTCCAGCACTTTCAAAATTACTGCTCTGCCAAGGCTTCACTCAACAGACAGATGTATAAAAATGGTCAAAGATTCTTGCATAGCATGTGTAAAATGTAAAATGAAACAGGTAAGAGTAATTGATTCACCCTCTCCAGCCAGTCTCACCGCTAACCTCTAGGCTCTCAAAAACTTCAAAGATGTGCTTTCAAACCATGCCAACCTACGCATCTCAAGTAAAGTTCTTTATGTATGACAATATGTAGGGTTGACTGGATTCTTCTCCTCTTACTCTGCATTCTCCAGTTCTCACCTTACCTGGTCTCCCTCCTCTGCCTTCTCTGTAGTTTGCCAAAATCTCCTTTCCCTGCTCTTTCATTCAGGAAGTACCTTGCTGATGACACCCCTCCCTTAAAAAACAATGGGAGTCATAATATTTACATGGCAATCTGTGCAAATTAATTTATCATGCCATGGTTCATAGATTCTTTGGTCTGTGTCCATTTTGCGTGTTTAGACAATGAGCTATTTGGAGCAGGGGCTGCCATTTGGTGCATGGCACAAAGGGATCCTATTTTAGACAGTACCCAAGCAATACTGTAGCAAACAAACCAACCAATGAAAAATGTAATTACAATTACTCCTCCCTGAAGCATGATACACACTCAGAAACAGAGAAATTACAGCATCAGCTCTGTGATGTAATTTTAATTCATTTCCCTCTCTTCTGTATAAATATTATCTTACTGTCTCTAGCTATATGATAGCATACTATTTTTCTGCCAGGGTCTTGCTTCATTGACTATAGCTCATTTAAAAAATATTTTTATTCAAAATGGTGCCCTAAAACTTCCTTAACACAGGATTTTTCTGTCAAAAACCCTCAACTGAAGAGAAGATTACTAATTTCCTTCTACATTATTCTTTGTTACTTTCATCAGAGAACACAAACGATTCAAGAATATTAGTGAAATTATTTTGACAATGCTGACTTGAATACCTGTTATTCTTACTCTGTTTTAAAGATGAGAGCTAAAGCAGAAATAGATTAAGCATAAAACATAAATGTTAAGTACTAAATTAACAGACATAGGTCCTAATACTTTAGGCTGTTTCATGTTTTTAGCATACAGTATATTAGAAGCACAGTAGAATAAAAAAGAGATTTTAGCTAGGAGTGTACAGAATTTCTGCAAATCTGCACTAAAATTTCAGGTCAGGAACACAAAATACTTTAACATATGGTTTTTCACAGTAGCAAGGAATAAAGTCAGGTTTTCAAAATGTATTCAGCTTCTTTAACTATTTTTACGTATTTCAATCTGCTGCCGCAGCCACCAAACAACTTCTAATTTCTACATTAAATAAGACAAGGAAGCTGTGCATAAAATCTCTCAACCCTAATTACTTCACAGACTTCGTTCACATTGTAGATTGACCAAGACTGGGTCTTGTGTAAAGCACTACCTCTAAAAGCCTTCATGAAAATACAAGTTTTATGGGCTGTAGCCCAGCTCCAGAAGTCTTTCTACCCAGAAGAAGGAACCACAGTTTTCTGTTCTGCCCCTTACACTATCCTGCATTTTATTTGAGCACATGCCTAACTCTTCTCTTAAGTACTTTTACAGCTATTCTCTCTAGTTTTTTCCTTGTTTTTTCCAATATCCCATTTAAGCATAGAGACCTAAATTATTTATTGTCTGGTACCCCAGTGCTAAAAAAATCCCTTAGTTGACCATTTCAGTAACATGCCTGCACTTTCAAAGAGAGTTGCTTGTCCAACACAAACCCTAGATCTTTTGCAGAATCCCTGTGTGCCAGGAGACACACCCTCATCTGAAAGATATATTGTAGAACTCGTTTCTGAGTCAACAGTCAGTGTGGAGTATTAAAAACAGAGAATTGCACTAGTTATATTTTGACCAAGTTCTGGTTCACGTTCACCTGTTATTGGTATTTTCCTAATTTGGGCTCAGTAACAGATTCTGCACATCTTAACAGCCTTGAACGGATCCACAATGTGTGCAAAGGTAACCTGGGTAGGGGAAAAGTGTCTAGGAATCATACATGAGAAAGGTCAGAAGAGTTTCAGCAGCAGCGAGAGGTTCACTGGACAAGAGGCAGGAGCAGCGAATCTTTTCCTCCCCTAACTTGGCCATTTCTCAAGATGGAGATTATGAAGCCAACCTCTCAATATTTCTGTCAAGGGCACATTTCAACATAAATTAGTTGGTATCTATTTCCAGATTATTAGTAAGGGTATTGAGTAGGGCAAAGCTCAGGTCACCACACAACTCTACCAAAATGTCTCCCGATTCAAATTTCACAAGTCCTTTTGGAGAGCTGTCAATTGATCAGCTGATAATCAATTACCATGTGCTTCTCTGTAGTACTAACTCAAAGGTATTAGAAAAGTCTAAAAAGTATTACCTTTTAGTGTTACATGTATTAACTCAAATTCTAATAATCTTGAAAAGTAACACTAATACTTTTAAGATAGTATTAACTACACTTTCGTTCTTCAGTCTTTTATTACTGAATCCCACATAGCTTTTTTCTTCATCATTCAAATATAAAAATGTTAGACAAAGACTACCATTGCATATAGAACTTTTCAGCTCAAATTATAAACAATATATATAGGGATGACACAAAGGACAAAAAAATTACACGCAAAATTTCTGGGTTCACGTTGAACTGTGCAAAGTAGGTTTTTTACAATTTGCATTAAAGTCTGGAGAGCTAAACGAAGTCTAGGCTTCAATATACTAAGCACTGTACACACACACAGTTTTAAAATCTAAAAACTGTTACTAAGTAATGCATCAAAGAAAAAAATAGTTATGTAAACTTAACAGTGTTTTTAGCTATAAAAATTACTTCACAGAATCACAAAATGATAGGGGTTGGAAGGGACCTCTGGAGACCATTTAGTCCAACCCTCCTGCTAGAGCAGGATCCCCTAGAGCAGATTACACAGGAACACATCCAGGTGAGTTTTTAATGTCTCCAGGGATGGAGACTCCACAACCTCCCTGGGCAGCCTGTGCCAGTGCTCCCTTACCCTCAGTGTAAAGAAGTATTTTCTTGTATTTAGGTTAAACCTCCTGTTTACCAGTTTGTGACCACTGCCCCATGTTCTGTCACTGGACACCACTGAGAAGAGTCTGGCCCCATCCTCCTGACATCCACCCTTTAGATATTTCACAGAATCACCAAGGCTGTAAAAGACCTTCAAGATCATCAAGTCCAGCCTACAACCTAACACCACCACATCAGATAGACCATCGCACTAAGTGCCACATCCAGCCTTTCCTTAAACACCTCCAGGGATGGTGCCTCCACTGCTTCCCTGGGAAGTCCATTCCAATGTCTAACCCTCTCTCTGAAGAAGTGCTTCCTAATATCCAACCTAAACCTCCCCGGTGCAGCTCCAGGCCATGCCCTCTCATCCTGTCACTAGCTTCCTGGGAGAAGAGCCTGACCCCCACCTGACTACAGCCTCCCTTCAGGTAGTTGTAGAGGGTGGTAAGGTCCCCCCTGAGTCTCCTCCAGGCTAAACAACCCCAGCTCCCTCAGCCTATCCATATAAGACTTTCCCTCTAGTCCCTTCACCAGCCTCATTGGCCCTCCTGTGACCTGCTCCAGCACCTCAATATCCTTCCTGAATGAGTGGCCCAAAACTGTACACAGTGCTCGAGGTGGGACCTAACCAGTGCTCAGTAGAAGGGGAGAATTACATCCCTACTCCTGCTGGCCACATTAAAAGCATTAATGAGATTCTCCCTCAGTCTCTTTTTCTCTAAGCTAAACGGACCCAGCTCTCTCAGCCTTTCCTCATATGGTAGATGCTTCAGTCCCTTAATCAACTTGGTGGCCTTGCGCTGCACTTTCTCCAGTAGCTCCTTGTCCTTCTTGAACTGGGCAGCCCAGAACCAGATGTAGTATTCCAGATGTGGCCTCACCAGGGCAGAACAGAGTGGGAGGGTAACTTCCCTCAACCTGCTGGCCACGTTCCTCATATGGTAGATGCTTCAGTCCCTTAATCAACTTGGTGGCCTTGCGCTGCACTTTCTCCAGTAGCTCCTTGTCCTTCTTGAACTGGGCAGCCCAGAACCAGATGTAGTATTCCAGATGTGGCCTCACCAGGGCAGAACAGAGTGGGAGGGTAACTTCCCTCAACCTGCTGGCCACGCTCTCCTTAATGCACCCCGGGATGCCATTGGTCCTCTTGGCTGTGAGGGCACATTGTTGGCTCATGGTCAGCCTGTCGTCCACCATGGCTCCCAGGTCTTGTTCCCCACAGCTGTCTTCCAGCAGGTCACCCCCTAACGTGTACTGGTACATGGGGTTGTTCTTCCCCAGATGGAGTGAGAACTCTACAATTGCCCTTGTTGAACTGCATTAGGTTTCCCCCCAATCAGCTATCCATCCTCTCCAGGTCCCGCTGGATGGCAGCACAGCCTTCTGGTGTGTCAGCCAATCCACCTCGTTTGGTGTCATCAGCAACTTTGTTGATGGTACATTCTGGCCCTTCTTCTAGTCTCAATGAATATGTTGAACAACACTGGGCCCAGTACTGACCCCTGGGGGACACCATTAGTCACAGGTCTCCAGCTAGACAGCCTCAGTGTCCACAACTCTCTGAGCTCTGTCCTTCAGCCAGTTCCCAAACCATCTCACTACCCTATCATCCAATCCACACTTCTCAAGTTTGGTTGTGAGGATGCCTTGAGAGACTGTGTCAAAAGCCTTGCTGAGGTCAAGGTTGACCATGTCAACTGCCCTCCCCTTGTCTATCCATCTAGTTATACCATCATAAAAGGCTATCAGATTGCTCAAGCATGACTTCCCTTTGGTGAATCCATGCTGACTACTCCTGATAACCATCCTCTCCTCAACATAGTTGAGATGGTACCAAGAATAAGCTGTTCCATTACCTTCCCAGGGATGGAAATAAGGCTGACCAGCCTATAGTTACATGGATCTCTTTCTTGCCTCTTTGAAGATTGGGGTGATGTTGGCTTTCCTCCCATCTTCAGGTACCTCTCCTGTTCTCCAGGACTTTTCAAAGATGATGGAGAGTGGCCTAGCAACAACTTCTGCCAGATCCCTCAGCACCCGTGGGTGCATTCTATCAGGGCCCATGGATTTGTGAATGGTCAGTTTATTTAGCTGATCCCTAACCCAATCCTCTTCAACCAAGCCAAAGTCTTCCTTTTCCCAGACTTCTTCTGTGGTCTGGATGGTGCAGGACTCCTTAGGCTGAGCCCTAGCAGTGAAGACAGAGGCAAAGAAGGCATTTGGTAACTGCCTTCACTGCAGCCTCTGACACTAGAGCACCAGCTTAATTCAGCAGCAGGCCCACATTCCTTTTAGACTTCCTTTTTCCTCCAGTGTACTTCAGGATTTTACAGTCAGGAACATGCTACAGTAATATCTTCAGTGATAAGGTTTGGGCTGATCTTGCTCAGTACCGAGTTGGCTACTGGAAATAATCCCCAGCACATTGTGCAGCGCCACTGGTGCCAGACCTACAACTGCACCTCCTGCTCTGATGGCTGGTTTGTTTCCCCGACACCTGCAGTAGCAGAAACCCACGGCGGCTGCCTCAGACGTTTCCAGCCGTGCAGGGGAGATGCAGTTTGCATCACCCGAACACCAGCAACAAGCACCTTGCAGCTTCCCAGCCTGGGGATTGCACCGGGTTGAAATTAACTGGGGGGAAACCTGGCCCTCCTTCCGAAAGAGCCAGGATCCTCGGAATGTTTTACCTCGTTTATAACTTCAGTGTTAACTTATTTCATTGGCTGTGCCATCCAGCGAAGCAGGAGCCACACGGGCACGCAGGCTGGGTCTGGAGATCAGTGTCAGGGGTAGAAGATCATAGAATCACAGAATCATAGAATCCTAGGGGTTGAAAGGGACCTTGAAAGATCATCTAGTCCAACCCCCCTGCCAGAGCAGGGTCACCCAGAGCACATCACACAGGAACGTGTCCAGGTGGGTTTTGAATGTCTCCAGTGAAGGAGACTTGGGCAGTCTGTTCCAGTGCTCTGTCACTCTTACAGTAAAAAATTTTTTTCGGATATTCACCTTGAACCTCCTATGCTCCAATTTACACCCATTACCCCTTGTCCTATCACTGGTCATCACTGAGAAAAGCCTAACTCCATCTCCCTGACACTCACCCCTTACATATTTGTAAACATTGATGAGGTCACCCCTCAGTCTCCTTTTCTCCAAGCTAAAGAGACCCAGCTCCCTCAGCCTTTCCTCATAAGGGAGATGTTCCACTCCCTTCATCATCTTCGTAGCTCTGCGCTGGACTCTTTCGAGCAGTTCCCTGTCCTTTTTGAACTGAGGGGCCCAGAACTGGACACAATACTCCAGATGTGGCCTCACCAATGCAGAAAAGATGATGAGAGCTACTCCAGCCTTGGCCTTTGGGACAAGCAAGGCAGAGAGCAGCTCTCAGGGTTTCCGTGGGGATTCACGTCCGGCCGTTTTACAAGAGTAATCAGGAATCAGGAGCCCAAGCTGTGGATCTCTGAGAAAAAAGCTGTCACGGGTGGGCGGGGGGCAGGGAGCGCGACCAGAGGAAACCTCAGAGGAG
>NW_009952564.1:6720830-6729883 GCF_000747805.2 Chaetura pelagica
GGTGAAGCGCTGAGGTGCCGCCGGGGGGTGTTCCGGGTGTTCAGAGCGGGGTCCTCCCGAGTTCGGATCTGCCTGTAGGCTAGGAGCTCCGGGTTTCTCCAGCAGGAAAGCATCCCACATAAGCGTCTGAATATTAGAGGATTTATGTCAAACCTCTGCCTTGGTACTTACACAAGTTAGGTGGGGTGTAGGAGCTGTTTAATTCGCTTAACACATCTGGGATTGTCACTGTAACCTTAAGGAACAGGAACTTGATATTTAAAATTATTTTTACTCTCTTTCTACTCCAAAGTTGAAGTAAAGGAGCAGTTGAATGCACTGATCATGTTTAGGAAGATATCATAAGCAATCAGCCAAGTCAGGTAGGAATACATTTAGCAAGCATGTGTTTGTAGGTGGCCTTCTTTTCAGCTAGTCATAGTGGCTCTTTGGGATCCGTTCAGTACCCTAGCAGGTACCTTCCCATGCCTTCATTCTTCTAGCAAAGCATTCTGTTTTATGCTGCATCACAGACAAATCTGCTCCCAGCAGGCTTGTCTCTGTTAAATTTTAATACTCACTTTGACATGAACTTCTTTGCCAGCTCTGAGTTGCCAGAACAAGTTGTCAGAACAAGATTAGTCATCAGGTTCTTTGTCACCTGGTTACTGTTATCTGATGTCCTTTAGATGTGATACGTCCTAGAATGTACTTCCTTTTATTCTTTAAATGTTTTAATTTAAAAAACAAGGAGCCCAAATTTAGTGTTTATTATGTGACTTAATACCACTTGTCCCTAAATAACAGTAGTAAGTTGTGTCTCCAGTTTTAAAATTTGCAGCTCATGTAGGCATGTTCCTGTTCCTTTACCTGAGGTAATATCTGAACAAATGCCACAGGATAGATTCCTGTAGGTAGTTTCTCTAGCTTGCTTTACAGTTTTGTAACCAAAGGTGGTGCTAAAATCAAGATGCATTTTTGGAGCCAAATGCAGACTAGTCTGGCATGCTTTGCTCTTAACAAATTCATGTTTGCTGTTGTTTTCCTCTAGTTATCTTCTAGAGAATTGCAAAAGATTTTTTTTTGTTCAATGAGAATTTATGCTTACCAGACTACCTTCCAGGCTGCTCCTCTTTTCCTTTAATTTTAGAGACAGGAATGACAAGTGTCATTTTTTGGCCTTCTGAGACTTTGCTAGGCCCCTGTGAACCTCAACAATTTGGCCAGTATTTTTGGTACTTTAAGAAGAGATCTTCAGACTAGTTGCCTCTGAGGAAATTGGATTAATTTTTTTATGAAGTATTGTGCTTTCTGTATTCAGGCCACCTGATCACTCCATTGTTACTGTGCTAGTCATCTTAATTACTGGTCATGTTTCATGGTTTTTTTATGAAGATGTCTCTGAAAAAGACAGATAAAAATTGAAGGGCTATATTGGAGGGGACCATTCAAGTGCTTTTTCCCAGATTGAAAATTTAACCTTGAAATTTTTTAGCTACAGTTACCATATGGGTTCCAGAGAAAGGAACTAACTGAAATTACCAGGTCCTAATCCATAAGGATTTCAAAGATTGTATGTAAAACTATAGTGGCAGAGAGAGCTCAGTTTTCAGTATCATTCAGATGTGGTATGAATGAAATGAAAACAATTTAAAAGCATCCATGTTCCCATCTTGAATTTGTTGCTCTCATGTAGGGGTCACTTTGTTAGACTATTAATGAAATGAGTCCCCAGATGCATGTAACAAGCTGAACACATGCACAGGTTTCTGCAGCAGCTCAGCTTCACAACCTCCGTCTAGGTGATCGTGTACTGAGATAAATGGATGAGCAGACAGCTTTTTATGTGCCTGCCTTGGATTTATGATTGTGACAGTCCCCAGTGTAGCATCTTTTTCTTCTAAAGAGTGTGAAGGTAGCAAAGTGCTTTTGACTAACAAGAAATCTGGAGTGTGAGTACCTACCTGTTTGATAAAAAAGACCCATTCTGTTTCCTGCTGTCAATATGAGGTGATTCAGTATTTTGTAATCTACGGGACCTTTAGGAAAGATCTAAGTGAGTTGAGAAGTGCCTTGCAAATATGAATAGCTCTATGTGGATTCATGTAAATTAAATTTAAATTTGTACTTATTTTTATTTTTTATTTCCCATGTTCAGATTTTCCTGAATTTAGCCTTTTGACTATTGTTGGGCACAAATACTTAAAGTTACTTAGTTTCCCAAATCCTCCTGAAATCAGCAGGATTTAGCAATATATTCCAATCTTTGAATTAAACCTCTAGTATCTCCTATCCAGGTTAGAATGGATGTCTTTCTTAATCCATTATTTGTTTCTATTTTAGTCACTAAGCAATTTATGTGTAATCCTCTAGGAAAACTGCTTTATCTTTCAGATAAAGTGTTGGAGGTGTTTTCTATGCCAGAATGAAATCACTAGCTTGCATATAATTTTCAGAACTGAGGGGGAATTAATATGCAGTGAAAATATACATTTATTCCACTGGTTTTGAGAGAACTCAGATTTCCACACAGATTTAATAGATCTTCCGGTGGTAGAAAGACTTCTGATCTGCCTTGCTTAATGCCTTGTCTCTAGTGGATTTTGGCCACTCTTGTAGCTGCACAGGAGAGAGCCCCCATTACAGACAGAAATTAAGGATCTTTGAGGCGTGAATGGATCCTGTTCATTTCCATAATGGAGTTCTAACAATAAAAGTTTGGCAAACGTAGATTGTTTTAGCAGGAAACAGCCCTTTATTCTGGAGTCTTGGCAGGGCTTGGGTAGAGTCCCACCATTCTTTCCCCCTCTGGCTCTTGCTTTGAGTCTCTTGGCTGTGCCCACTTTTTCTCTTGAGGGACTTCTGTTTTTATTGACTTGTTTTTGTACAGTGAATTTAATGAAAGATGCTGCTCTGGCAGTCCTGGATATTGAAGTTTTGTGTAAATTTCTCTGGTGCATATGTTGGACAAATTTATTGTGAATTGTACAGTCTGTAGTGGATCACCTCAGTCTCTGGACCACAGACTGGGGGTCTTGTTTGAATGCTGTTTCATTGGCAGACAGAATTTCCATTTACTAATACGGCAAGTGCTGTTCTAGACATTCAACAATTACTTTTTCCATGACACAAGTTGTGGTTTATGCTGGGACTCTAGGACGAGATGAACAAATATTTTGTGGAGTTAACTCAAATTACAGTAGGATCAGAAGCTGAAGTGAAGAAAAGCCCTAAACATTGCCCGTTAAGTCACCTTAGATCATGTATTTTTTGAGCTCTGCTGAGTTAGTAAATAGTGAATTGAAATTGTTTCATTTTGGTTATTTGAGCCCTTGACTGTAATACCATTCTTGGAGTCCCCAACTCAGACAAATCATATAGCAGATTTTATAATTTTCTGTTGTATTAAGCAAATCTATGCATCCACTGGACAGAATTAAATACATTTTTGCCCCCAGAGGTGTCCACCTTGAAAGTGCACTGAAGTTCACAATGCAGAGGAAAGGAGATAGATATATATTTGTATATATATACATATATATTCTCACACAGAAATATACAATGAGGTATATATACTTTCTTTTTAATTTCTACCATTCTTGTGCTGAAACATGATGATTGCTAGCAGAAAGGAAATGTCTGCTTTTACTTTTAACTGAATTGGTTGTATTATACTAGGTCTTGCTTCCACTTCTTGGATCTGGCAGAAGTAATGGAGAGGTTAAGCTTACCCAATTGTTGCAGTGATACCTGCACAATACCTGAATGAAGAGTAGTGTTGTGTGGAGGGAGCACTAATAGAGGGTTCCTCAATTTTCATGGTGTTGCACATAGATGATGTTATAAACTAGATATTACCTTCATAACCAAGCACATAAAACCCTGCTATGCTTCATTCATATTTGGATGTCACTTTCATAACTGTGCAGACTTGGAACTTACCTTGTTCAGAAATAAGGGATTTCGAGCCTTACAGTACACGTCAGAAGGTGAATTAAGTGCTTCTCATTGGTATT
This sequence comes from Chaetura pelagica, assembly GCF_000747805.2. Classification (NCBI taxonomy): domain Eukaryota; kingdom Metazoa; phylum Chordata; class Aves; order Apodiformes; family Apodidae; genus Chaetura; species Chaetura pelagica. Next base: position 6,724,826 of record NW_009952564.1, read on the forward strand.
TCAAAATGGGGTAAGCTCATGTAGTTCACCTGCTTAGGTGGGTGTCAATATTTCCATTCCTATGCAGAAAAAACACATAGTTGGATAGTGCCAAGTTTCAATTTGTGAGGCTCAGACCTCCTGTATAACTCTTCTAATTCCCAGAAATATGCAGAAGCTAAAGCGAGATGAAACCGTGTATACACTCCCACTCTGACGGATGGAGTATATGTGGTTTTGAATCCTGTCAGTGCAGTCTTTTCACTGTAATTTCTGGTCACATACACTCAGTGAGAAATATTTTATCTTGGTCTTCATAGTGTCTTCCTCACAAGCAGGATGCTGAACTGTTAATCCCATTTGGAAGGGTCGCCAGCTTTCAGAAAACTTGAATTGCTAGCATTTTGACAGCTTCCTGGGCTCACCATAACCTTTTTTTAATTTTGTTTTGTTTTTGCATAGTTCTAACTTTGAAATTTGCCTGTTAGTTGTACCTTGGAAAACACAGGGTAGCATTTCCACTTCAATATAAGACACCAGGAACGTGCCAAAGATCCACGTAACAACCTATTTCTGTTGCTTCCTTTCACACTTGTAGATAGTCTAATATTCCTGCCCCTTAGCAGTGGAGATTGATTGCCAAATGGCCTGTTTTGAGCTTATCCAACCACATGAACAATTCTTTCCAGGGATTCTGCCTGAGTCCTAGAAGGTCTCATGGACATTCCCTTTTCTGTTTACCAGCATTGCTTTTTACATTAACAGCAGCGAATAAATGCAGGGAGGTACAAACTTTCGATGACAGAACCATGATATACTATCCTTCCTAAATACAATCTTTTTATAGCTACATCAAAGTTTCTTTCAGAGGTGGTCTTTGACTTCTACCTGAATTGGGTTATACATTTGCAGATATTTTTCTTGAAATCACATACTTGCCAAAATGTGGAAAGACTTTACTTAACAGGCATCCATAGGGTGCTTTCCGTTTGCATGGAAGAACAAAACAGTTTGAGACATTTCAAAACCTCTTTGTTGCTTATGTAAAGGGAACGAAGGGTCCAGCCCTCTGAATTCCTAGCCAAATCTCATTTTGCATCTCTACTGGCAACAAATTAGCCCGTGTAATTACTGGGACCAAGAATGAGTACACATTTTGCTCCTCATATGCTTTCTCTGTTTTTGTGTTTGTTTTTGTTGGGTTTTGTTGTTTGTTTTTTTTCTGGAAGATACCTACATTTGACATCTTTGCAGAGTTTAAGCCATGTCAGCGCTTTGCATGTTTTATCAAGCATTAAGCCAGGCTGGAACATCCAAAGGTGCTTTCACTCCCTTCAGAGAGACATTTTTACAGTTGGCCATGCAACATTTGTTGTAAGTTTCTAGTAGAATACTTTCCAGTACTCAAAGAAGAATGGAATATTACATATTCGGGAATACCTGCAATACAAAAAGTTGGCTTCGTTTACACTGATGTACTTCAAAGGATGCATCCAAATCGAGAGTTGGTAATTTTCCTGGTTTCCTGTGGGCCAGTTTGAAAAATACAGGTAAGTTAAGCAAGGGAGGGCTCATCTTTAAAGCAGAGCAGTGCGTGTCACACACAAAGTAGGAACTTTTCATTTGACATTTCTGGGTGTGTAATGAGCAGGACCATGCCTACAGTTTGCTGGGACTTGGGTGGAGTGTGCTGTGACTGTTCTAGTCTCACACATCATTTTTTATAAACTTCTGTGTGCTTTCAGTCTTAAACATTAAAACCCTTAATTGTATTGCTTTTGGTTTTATGTTCCTTAGATGTTAGTGATGAATGGGCAGGATTTTTTAAGCAGTGTTTTTGTTGTACTAATGACTGAAGGTGCTGGTGCATATTATGTATCAGTCCTACAAGTTCTCTCTCTCATGTAAACAAATACTTTGCTCTGTGTACAGAAAATATAATCAGTTGTATGCTTGTTTAATGGAAATACAGACACTACACTCATCCTATCTTCAACTCAACCTTGGATTCAACTCCCTATCTTCATTTCAACCTTTGGAAGAAAATATAGCTTTTATTGGCCATTTACTCTTTGGGGTCAGTGCTTGTATCTAACCTGGGTCATGCAGAAGAGCTTCTGGACACAGGAACATGCCTTGGCTACATCCTGTTAGAGGGCAAGACCTGAGCACAAATAAACCTTTCTGGTTTTACCCCCATCATCCATTCCTTCTCCGCTGTTTGTCTTTTCTTTGGAAACAGAAAGGTCCTGTGATTCAGGACCAACCTGTATTGATAAAAACAATTTGAATGTAGTCTGTGAGTATTGTCTGTCATACTTAAGAAAGTTTTTTAAATGCTGTGTAGTTATTATGTCTAAACATTAAAATTGATAGAATTCTCTTCAGCATAGACAAGGAGGACCAGCTGTTGCATTTTCTTTGTATATGTACGTACTGTTAGGGAATTTACTGGGACTTAACCAGTCCTGAAGCCTCTCAACAGCCATCAGGTGGTTTTAAACCTTTCCTTTTCACCTGAAATGAATTTCAGGCAGTAACCACAAGGTGAAAGTTTTTGAACAGCCGTGTTAATTTTGACCCCATGTGAAACGAAGCCAGCTTTTCCTTGTTACAGGAAATTGCCAAATAAAATAATAGAGAGGAAATTAACTACTCTTTGAGTTTCTAGGACAATATTCTGAAGAAACATAGTAATTACAAACAAAAAAAGATTTTTTAAAAACATTCCTCTAGATTTAAGTTGATAGTCTTTGTTTGTATCCTGACGGGGAATCTTGGTAGCAAGCAGGGTCCTTACTTGAACAAAATATATAAAAAATATAATAAACTCTCTTTCAGCTAGAGGTCAGAGAAGGAGGAAGAGTGATCAGATGTTTTTTAAGATATTTGAGTACTACTGTGATCAAAACCATAAAATTTTTCTGATTTCTCTGAAAATATTTAGTTATGCGGGCATTCCTTAGCTTTTTGTTTTGTTCTGCTTCAAGATTGTGATATTTACGGTATTGCAAATTGTTTCATCAATTAACTTAAAATCACATCCACATTTCATAGATCAAATAATCTATATTTATAATTTAGAAAGACAATATACTTTTCTTTACAATTTGATAGTAACACCTGTATCTTGTAGCAAAATGAGTGCTAATTGTAGAATTCCAGCTTACAAGGGACGTCAAGGATCATCTGATCTAGCATCTCTTCTGCTGTAGAGTGGTCTGACATCACTAGTTCTTGAGAAACACTGCTGTCTGCAGTTTTGCAGCTGTAATTTCTTGTAAGTGCTTTATTTGTTCCTGCATTTTTCCAAGACTTGGAAGTTGAGCTCACTGATCCCAGAGTGTCCAGGGAACTACAGGCCTGTCAGTCTGACCTTGGTGCTGGGGGAAAGTTAGGAAGCAGATCACCTTGACTGCCATTATGCAGCATGTGCAGGACAACCAGGTGATCAAGCCCAGTCAGCATGGGTTCATGAAGGGTAGGTCCTGCTTGATAAACCTGATCTCCTGTGAAAAGATGACTCACTCAGTGATGTTTTTTACCTGGACATTAGTAAAGCCTTTGACACTTCCCTACAGCATTCTCAAGAAGAAACTGGCTTTATATGGCCTGGGCCTGTGTATTGTTCAGTGGCTAAAAATCTGGATGGCCTAGCCCAGAGGGTTGTGGTGAATGGAGTTAAATCCAGCTCGTGGCCAGTTACAACTAGTATGCCCCAGAGCTCAGTGTTGAGGCCAGTTCTGTTTAATATCTTTATTGATGGTCAGGATGAGGAGATAAAGTACACTCTCAGTAAGTTTGCAGATGACATTAAGTTGGGAGGGAGTTTTGATCTGCCTGGGGATAGGAACGTTCCACAGGGGGACTTGGGCAGACTGGATCTGTGGGCCAAAGCCAGTTGTATGAGGTTCAACAAGGCCATGCGTGGGGTCCTGCAGCTGGGTCACAACAGCCTCATGCCACGCTTCAGGCTTGGGGAAGAGTGACTGAAAGCTTCCCAGAGGAAAAGGACCTGAATGTTGATCGAGAGCCAGCAGTGTGCCCAGGTGGCCAAGAAGGCCAACAGCATCCTGGCCTCTATCAGGAATAGTGTGGCCAACAGGAGTAGGGAAGGGATTGTCCCCCTGTACTGAGCACTAGTGAGGATGCACCTCAAGTACTATTGTTCAGTTTTGGGTCCCCCACTACTAGAAAGAATCAAGGTGCTCGAGCATCCCCAGAGAAGGGCAACAAAGTTGGTGAATGGTCTGGAGAAGAAGTCTTCTGAGGAGTGGCTGAGGGAACTGGGATTGTTTAGCCTGGAGAAAAGGAGGCTGAGGGGAGACCTTATTGCTCTCTACAACTACCTGAAAGGAAGTTGGAGTTAGGTGGGTGTTGGTCTTTTCTGCCAAGTAACAAATGATAGGACAAGAGGTAATGGCCTCAGGTTGTACCCGGAGAGTTACAGCTTGGTTATTAGAAGAAACTTCGTCACTGAAAGGGTTGTCAAACACTGGAACAGGCTTCCCAGGCAGGTTGAATCACCATCCCTAGAGGTGTTTAAAAGATACATAGATGTTGTTCTTAAAGACATGGTTTAGCACTGGACTCAGTAGAGTTAGGTTTATGGTAGGACTTGATCTTAAAGGACTTTTCCAACCAGGATGATTCTGTGAGGTTCTCTACTTATTCCCAGTCTGGCTGCTGCTGAGCCAATGTGCTTTCTGGCAGCTCACAGGGATGCAGCTGGATCATGAGGAAGGAGACCCAGTGCTTCAGAGAATTGTTTCCATAAGGCATCTGTGCCCTAGAATTTTAATTGTTTTGTTGCTTCTGGTTCAGCCACATTGTTCAATGAACAGTAAACTAGTTTTTCAATGGATTTGTGTCTTAGGGTGTTCTCCACAGGCTAACAAGCCTGTGTCTCCCTCTTCTTTTCCCTCATGCTACCTTCTCTAAGCAATGCCTACAGTACTGAAACTAAAAATGCAAATTCTCAGCTTTGAGCATTGTGTGCATCATCTAATGGATCTGGAAGCAGCACATACTGAACTGGCCTGACCTTCTGCCTTATCCAGCTGGCCAGAATGTTCCTGC
>NW_009952564.1:6729945-6747411 GCF_000747805.2 Chaetura pelagica
TCCTGCTGATGGTTCAGCACACTTGGCTCTCGCTGCAGCCTCCTGTCAGTGAGGGCACATACAGTTTATCTCTTAGTACATTACCTGTGTGGTAGTTGTAAGAAGATAACATTATTAAGCTTTTTACCCCTTCAGTGAGTCTGGGTGAAATGGGCTGATAAGGCCCGCAGTTAATGTTTGTGCTCAGGTAGTTTGATTGAAGAAGCTTTATTGCCTTAGCTTAAAAAAAGGGAATTAAATTGTTTGAGAATAGTTAATACAGGGTTAATGCAGATAAGCTGCTACCTGTCTTGGACTATCTGAGACCATTAATTGTGTTCTGTGTATGTCTTTGAAAACCAGGAGGTGCAGGAGTAGTGCCTGTGTCAGCATGCAGTGGACTTCCTGTGTAACCGTGACTCTTTGGAGTATGCATCAGCTTTGAATAGGTGACAGCATGCTGTCCCTCCAGTTGATGTGGAGAACTGTTGGGACCACAGCACAAAAAAAATAGGACTATGAGCTAATGAAGACATTGCAGTCTAGAATAGGTTTAGTGACCACCACTGGCTGCGTGGAGATCCACTGCTTGGTTCCTTCACTGACTGTGCACTAACATTTTCTGCTCTGTCAAATGTTATCATGACTTCTTGTCTTAGGACCTCTGCAGAATACTTGAGCCAGTTCTTCAGTTTTGTAGACTGCTGGCTGTTTAAATGTGCCTTAGCCAGAGTTTGTTTAACCTGTTTCACTCGGCATGGGAGGGAATGGTCTGTGGCTGCCTTGGGTCCAGAGGTACCTTCTGATATGTGGTGGTGTGAACTGCAGTAACCTACTGTAGATAATCCTTGCGGCTGTCAGTACAGCTGTCGTTAGCACATTGAGTGGCACGTGGAGCTCATAAAGGCAAATGAGAGAATATATTTGTGGGATGCAGTGTACCACATTAAAAGATCCATTTGCTTAGTCATCTTTAACAAGGCAGCATGAGAGGGCAGCCTAACCCAAATGCAGTTATACTGTATTCTTTTGCTAGCCCTAGAGGGCAGAGTTAAATTTATAGGGTGGGGTTAGTATGTGCTATAAACATTCCTCCTTTAAATGTGTTTCTAATTTTAAATATAAATATTAAAATCTTACTTAAGTTTAAATAGAAGTGCATTTGACACTCAGGAAAGGGGTACCAGGCAGTGCTGTTTAAATCTTAATTTATTTCAGTTTCTGAGCAACAAGTTAATCCTTTCTCTAGAAGAAGCTATGTACCTCAAAACTTGCTCTAGTATAAATATGATTCTTTCTAATTTAAAGTAAGCACTTTAATCCCTAATTTTAAGGATTAAGCATGATGAAATAGCATCTGTACCAGATAAATTTTTGTCAGGATAAACATGTTTTAAAAGTTTCTACAGCAAGTGTGCGTAGAAGTAGTTGCTTAAAAAGAAGTAAATGAAGTAGAGTCTGTAGTACATACATTGCTGCTAAGTTTCCCCTCAGTTCTTTTTCTGTGTCTAATAACATTAACACGTAGATTCTCCCAATTAGGCTTTAAAATTTATGCTTTAGCTAATAAAATCTGACTCTTCTGGTTTTGCTTCATTTTGCTACTTGATAGCTATCTGAAGACAAGTTTTGCTAAGCCAACATTAACAGGTCAGCATATCATTTTAGCAACAAGAGTTTTGAAGTTGCAAAGTATTAAATAGGGAAATAAAATAAATCATAGACAGATGCAAAATATGCAGTAGTTGGGACCTTTTGTCAGCCAAAGAATTTATTTTGTCTATGAGGTTGAGACAAGTTTTTTGTTTTTGTATTTTTTCTTTCCCTTTTGGTGCCTGTTCAGGCATCAGGATCTTCATGTTTGAAATTTCAGATTTTCCAGTTTGTGTGTTTCGCTCATGTCTGTGTTTGCTTAATGCTGCCCTTTCTTTCCTTTAACTGTTACATTTTCTTTTCCTCTGGCAAATTTGAACTCGCTTCAGTTTGGGACAACTAGGGCTACATGAACCACCAGGGATAAAATTATAACAAGAAGAGCAAAGTCTGTGAATGATCCTTTGCTGTTTCCTGAGTTCTTCCAGTCTCATTAATCAGTGCTGGTGCTGTGGAGGCTGTGTGGTGTGTTATGTCGCCAGCACAGCAGCTTCTCCGTCCCTTTCCCCCACCCCCTGCGTGCCTACACAGTGGGGAAAACTAGAGAGGGAAGCCATCAATCATTCCTGTCATAGATGTCAGCAGTGATTCTCCTGTCGACTTCCTGCTCTCTCTGTTGTGCCCACCACCTGTGTTTAGAATTAGCTCTGATGCTGCAGATCTCACTTGGCTCTTCACCTGTTCTGCCCCAACTAAATAGCTTTTAAAATAAAGCAGAGTGGTTAAATGCTATAGCATGTGAGTAGTAACCACCAGTGTGGATTGCAGGGTGATTTCTATTGCAGCTGCTATTGTAATACTGTCATAATTTTCTGTAACTGCTTTTTTTTAGATCTGAAATATTTTGCTTCTGTTTCAGCCCAAAGGTGAGCTTATGAGCAAGTCTTTATTTACTGTAAAGATCAAAATATTTATTAGATACCTTACGGATATAGGCATAAGCTTGTCTCCCATCAGTGAGCTTGTTTGGATAGCTTTATGAACACAGTCCAAAGAAATTATTAGTCTGAAACTTTGTCCTTACCTTCAGATACTCAAAGAATAAAATTAGCAAAAGACTCTTAGTGTGTTATTTTTTATACCATTATATCTGGCTAGTAGGGGTCTTGAAAACCTTTGTCTCCCACATCACTGGTTAGATTGAGAATCTGAGATGTTCTGCTTCAGTACTTCTATGGAAGGATTAATGTCATCATCTTGTGGTCTGACAGACTGTAACCACCCCAACATTTATGTGTACTTTTATATAATTGCATAAATGTTTTCCCATGCAGCCCTGAGAACTGTGTCTATTCACAGCTTTCTCCTACCTCCTTGACTAGTTGCTAGGTTTTTTTCCTGTTTTTAAAACCCGCAAAGAGATGAAAATGTTTATAAGGCATAAGGTTTCCTTGTAGTTTTAGCTTGTCTGCTGTCATTTCAAGTGTGTGATGGCAATATTTCTGTGAGTTACACAGAAAAGACAGACTCTAAAAACCTAAGTCCTGTGAATGTTTTCACTTTATTTTAGTTGTGTAACTCCTTCGTGAAGTGGAGGAACTGTATTATGACTGATTTTACTACATATTTGAGAAGCAGTTTTCTGTTGACTGTGCCAGGCAAATATATATATTCAACAGGTAAATACTTGTATTCAACTCTCACTGAATTTGTAAAGCTGAACATGAAAAGTATAGTCAGGATGCTAAGGATTGCCTAGTGATGTAGGATCTTTGGATCTGTGTGGATCTTTTCAGTGTGGTTTCTTAGCACTTTTAGAAACTTGAATTGTTTTATTCTTTTGAATGAACACAGTTTGAGTCTTCCCAGATCACTAGTTAACGTTCCAAACAGCTGTATTTTGTATCCATCATTTGTGTTTCAGTATGAGGAGAGTTTCATATTTGGCTTTGCCTGGTGCCTACCCTTATCAAGATAAAAACAAAACAGCAAAAAAGTCTTCCTGGTGAAGTCTCAAAAATCTTTTTTAAAAAATAAAGATACAGTTCAAGAGTGTAACTTTCTGTAATTTTGAAGGAGGCAGAGATGGATTCTTACACCAATAAACAAAGGGAGACTTGCCATTTTAAATGTTGCAGATGTAGTGCTGAGCTCATGGAAGGAGCCCTGCAGCCTTGTGGTCAGTGATACAATGAGATGCTTTCAGCAATGGGGTTGTCTTTTGCTTTCCACCTGATTTTTAGTTTGGGAAAACTATTCTAGACTATAGTTAGCTATACACTTCCATGTTTGTTTTTAAAGGAATCTTGTCCTCTTATTTTCCAGATTACGTGACATTTAATTTTTAAGAAAGACATGAAGACATGTATTCACCGATTTTTCTCAAGCAACTATTAATATTTTAATTTCAATTTTTTAAGCTTGTAATTGTTTTGCCTGCATAGATCCTCAGCATTTTTAAGGTGTTTTTAGCTATCAGTTATATAAATATCAATTTGTGCAGGTATCTAAGGGGCAAAAATAAAATTAAACTAAATCTGAGGCAGCTGTATTTTTTTAGGCCCCCCTTGGAAAAATGTTTTGCTTTTGTAGATTTCTGTGAGTATCAATTTTAGGCAGTTTGCATGTTTCTTTTAAAGATTCTGTTGTCTTCAAAGATTTAAAATTCAGTGGTCTTCAAGTCAGTCTGCCCATGTCATTAATAACATGAGGAAGTTATGTGCTCTGCATACACTTCGCTGTGTAACTAATGTCACTTCCCACCTGTGTGGAGCGGGGAGTGACTCAGATTCACAAATTCCCTCAGTGTGGACTGAGATAACACCCAAGGTCTGAACCCAGACATCAGCTTTAATAGGAATATAAGGCATAAACATCAATAGCAATGGGAAAACAGACTTTTTGTGTTTTGTTAGCTAAGATTTGTATAGGACACACATTCTGTAAATGTCACGTTTACCATTATACACGCCTAAGCTATACGGCTTTATAGGTAATCAAAGTAGGCCTGTGTTACTTAGTGACTTCGAGAGAAAGGAGAGAGGAAAGAGGGAGAGAAAAATCACCAGTCCTGGATCCAGCATTGGACCTACCAATGGGGGTGTTCTGTGCAGAGAGAGTCCCCATCTGAGACATGTACATGCCCCTATTTATAGGCCCCAGTTGCTGAGGTTCCTGGAGTGATTGAGACACCAGTATTTCTCCATAACATGAAAGGCACTAGACAAGGTTTCAGGTCCAGGCAGGAAAAGTGACACCACACCCTTCCCCCTGGATTCCACCTTGTATCTGGGCTCACAGTACAGTCCCTTGGAGCTCATCCCTTACAGCTGAACAGCATCAAGTTGACTTCACTGATGTTTTTCATAAAATCCTTCCAATTAAGTAAGCATGCTGTTAACACCCTCTTTGCTTTCAAAATAAGGCTGTTCATAATGGTCTTTGGAAGACATGCAACTAGGATTTCCTTAACTCTAGCAACTTTGGCTTGTTCTCCAGTTCTGGCACATTTGTCTCATGAGCAGAGAATGAGTGTGTTCTTGACTGTTGAATTGAGCCTCTGACAATTGTAGCTCTCCTTACTACACATGTGGCGTACTGAGAAAAGCTCTGCTTTGGTCCAAGAGAGCAGAATTGGATTTTGGAAGTTATCATCTTTTCCTGTATACTCTTTTGCATTGAAAATGCATGTAGTCACACTGCAGAGTTGAGGCTAGACTTTAATCATCCTGCTCTGCCACAAGAATGTAACATTTATTCCTGATTATTTGAGAGTATTTGGATGTTGACAGTTTTTTCAGTATAAGGAGCAGCACTTGTTTATCACGTAATGAGAAAGGAGTTTAGGTAAGTGAACACCTGAATCTTAATGGGTTTTGGGCCAAACTTCATTTAGAAATGCTGCTCAGAAATGCACTGTGGTGTTTGGAATTACCATGCAGGAGTCTTATTGAGAGGAAAAAAAACCCAATAGATGTTAAAACATCTGTCAGATACTATGCTTTTGAAAAGAGTTAAGATTAACATGCAGCATTTACTGGTGTAGGTGCACACACCACACAGAGTTAAACATATGAACATCAGGCTCACACTGTGCTTACTACAGATGTCTGAATGAGTAAGTGCCTGTGGGCTGGAGCTGCATGTCTTGTGGCTTTCACTCTGCTCCACTGGGAAGTCTTCACTCCTTTTGTTTTTATCCTTTTCCAGCTCCAGTACTTTCGAGCACACAGCTCCCATCCCCTGACCTAGCAGCTCCATTGAAGTGCATTCCAGCCCCATGATTTCATGGTACCAGGCAGAACTCCCCTGCCACGCTGCTATGCTGCCCGCTGCTTCTCACAGAGTGAACAAACAGGGAACATAAACTCCTTCCAAAGGAGCAATGTTCTCTGTATATTTTTAGTGCTAGAAACCCAAGATTCATTTAAGGGTGTTTTGTGTGGGCTTTTTTTACTATAGACTTCTGCTAACACAATGGAATATTTCATACCACCCAGTTTGCTGTAACATCTCATGTTATATGTTGTTAAATGTAATCAGAGGAGTTAAAGATGAAAGACTTCTAGTCAACTAGTCCATCAGCTGGGAGCCAGTGTGGCTTTATTCTTTGTAATGTATTTGCTGGTGCATTACCCAGATTCAGCCTCACTCAGTTTTCATTATTGGATTTACTTGTTTCATGCAAGTTCTATACTTTGGGTTAAGTAATTGCTGAGCTTAGGCTTAGTATAATGCTGCTGCTGTTTGTTCCTCATATTTAGCTTGGTATTTATTGCCCATATACTGAATAAATCCTTTATAAGTAGTTGTTTACCATTTGAACATACAAGCACCATTAAAGATGCCATGCTTGCTTTCACAAGTATTCTCTTTACTGGATAGATGATGAAATTTGTTCTCTCTTCATGTGAAACTGTGTCCATTTTACATTGTATTTGAGTGTTTTCTTTCCAATGTGTAAGTGTCACAAGATTCTAACTTACCTAGTAAGTAAGTAAAGTAGAGTAAGTAAACCTATCTTTAATTAGCTCATTGTTACCCTTCAAATGTTTGGAGTTAGTACAGAATTTGAATGTACAGTTTATGTGGAGACACTGATGTCTTGTATTTTTTGGTGAAAAACGTTCTCAAACTGCCTATTTAAGTATCACTATTGTGTTTGTGCCATCTATTATCGTATGTTATACTCATTTTAGGGGGCATACTTTGGCAATACATCCAGTATGTTCATAATGACAATCTGCAAGCTAGAACAAGTAATCTGGTAGTTTCAGGAAGGGGAAAAGGCAGATAACGAACATGTATGGGAAGCATATGAAGCATCCCACAAAGGAAGAAGCTGTGGCTGCAAGGGAGTGGAGTCTGTGTGACCTGGGGACTGACAGAACTGTTCTCCACAGGCTCAGGGTGCAGGCTCTTTTTGGGTCTAGGTGTTGGAATGTGAGCTGATCTGCAGTGACTGCATAGAGATTCCTGCCTTCTTGTGTGACAGACAGTCACCCCAGGGGGTAGAACTGTTTCTGCACTGAAGCAGCACTAGCTTTGGAGTCCTAGGGAAAAGAAATAGTGACATCAGGAGGCATTTCAGGTGATGCTGTCATTGTTCAGACTGCAGTTGAAAGATCTTCAAGTTTCTGCATCATGCTTTTAAGATGGTCATCCTGGCATACTTTATTTGATGCATATCCTGTGTGGATTTCTGGAACATTATGAAGTTTCTTAGCTGTTTTAACAGTGCAGGTAGGAAACATTTTATATAAAGTTACTGAAATCAAGGCACTAATAGCTTCCTTACCATATGGCATTTTCTATGCCTTCTTATTGTCTTGTTATACTGTGAAGGAGCTCTTCTGGGAGAGAGAGGGTGGGCTGCACAAGTGAAAGAAGGAGAGTAGAGGAACATAGACAAGGTGAAACCATCTGATAAGAAAATGAAGAGAAGGGCCCTAAGAAGTTACAGGCTGTGTAGAAGAGTGTGGTTAACCATGCATATAAATGGGCACTGGAAAGCAGGCAGCACTGTGGGAGAAATAATTGTGGGAGGGAGCATCAGGATTTGAACTGAGGGGAGAAAGGGAGATGAGAAAATGTGCTCTGAAAAAAAAGCCTGCTGTTCTGGGATCCCTTTAGGAGCAGACCGTATTAGTGGTCATATGTTTATAGCCTTGTTTTCTTGAGTTCTTATTCTCTTGGTGAAGAAAAGGAACATGGGAAGCAAAAGGCCAATGTTATGCCTCTGAAGTGCCTGTTGTATTGCATAGCAACTGCTCTATACCCTTATAATAGAAGTACAGCTCTGAGGCCTAGTGAATCCCAAGTTTCTACAAGACTTCCTTTAATTTATGTATGTTGGGATGCTGTATGCCTCCTTCTGTAGGTAAGCACCTGGCCCTTCTCACTGTTAACAGGAAGCTGGCTGCCATCCTTGGGCCAGGTAGTAGCTTAGTGTGAGGTGAGAGGGTTCTGCAAGTAGTGATAAGTGCTCTGATACAGGTTCCTAGGAAAACAAGGGATCAAACGGCAAACAAGGCATTGAGTAGCATAATTCAATTTTTGTGTGATGGAGAGAAGAGGCAGGGGTGGTCAAGGACTGGAGCACAAGAGTTGGAAGTTAGAATTGCTGTTGGAGGAAATCATGTGCTTTTCATTGCAGTAACTACCTTGCAGCTCCTGTGCTGGAGGTTCTCCAAGAGCATTTAGAAACTGACTCAAATATATACTGGAAGTCAAGCTGATATTTTGGGAGGAGGTTACCACCTGGATGTAAATGTGCAGGAATTTATGTGAGCAGGAGAGGTTAGCATGGCTGCTAGCCCAAACTTGCTCTTACCTGTCAGCACAAACACTTAAATATTGGATAAGAAAATTGTCTTGATCTGAAAAACAGGCTTACTTTGAAAGCAAAGATAATTTTTTAGCAATTTTTTAGGGAAGTGGGTTAGGCCTTTCTGAACTCAGGTCATATTAAAAAAAAATAAGTCCTAGGCCATTTGGAAATGCTTTTTCATTAACTTTTCTTGAATCTGTGTCAAAATTAATTCAGTCAATCTGAAGTCCTTTTTTTTAATAGTTAAAAATAATGGTACTTGGCCTCGACTTTTCGTGCCAGTTTGTATGGTTTAATAGTTGTGTGACTTTATTTAATTCTTTTCTCCTCCATACTTTTGTAAAGGATTCACAGAGATTAAAATGGACTACATCAGTAAATAAATTATCTCGGCTTTGTTTTAGATGTTGCTAATAACATTTAATAAGAAAAAAAAATCATACAGTGAGTTCCTGCAGCACTACAGAGTCTGAGGGTTTGTATTGTGCAGCTTTGTAACTGGGTTTCTCTGGTGAGGTTGGTGGGACCCTCATTATAAGTTGAGCAGTCTTGCATGCTCTTACAACTTGGCATGTAACAAGCATTTTCACTTTAAACATTGCTGAGTTACTTTTGAATATGATGGAATTCTTTGGAAAGGTCGAGAAGGTAATTGATCATATGCTGACAGCTTGGGACTCTGAGAAAATGGTCAGATGGAGGGCTGAGATGCAGGAAAACAAACTTTCCAAGATGGTAACTGTCACTTAGCCAAGCTATACATATTTTAAGCTTTTTAATCTTTGCTTACAACCTCCGCTAATAATTTTTTTTGCTACTTCTCAGTGAACTCTCTAAGAAGTTGACATTTTACTGGTACCAATGTGTCTACAGTATTCCAAGTGTGGTCTTGAACTGTAACAGTATTTTTTTGTAGACCCCTTTTAAAAACCCTACTGCTGCCAAGATGGGTAGTTTCAGAACTTTGATAATTTCTTTCCTTATTCTTTGGGTCAAGGACCAGGTTTCTTTCAGAAACCACTCAAAATGTTCTTCACAGCTAGAAAAGTGAGACTTTAATGTTTGTGAGAGTTAAGATGGCAATCTTCTGGGGTATTGCATATGTTTACAACAAAAATGTTTTAATTTCTCTGGGCTGTGATCCTAGGTTTCTGTATCAGAGTGGATAATGATCTAAAGAGAAACATACAGGTTTGGTGCAAAAAAAAAGGAAGAAAGAACCTACCACTTGGTTTCTGAGATCTGTTTTTCACTGATCTTGTTTACAGCTGTGTTTGTTTGCGTATGCATTCTTGACAGCTTAAAATTGCTCTAGTTGTCAGTCTCTTTGCAGTAAGATAATTTATTTTGACTGACTTACTGCAATTGTTTTTAGTCATCCCTGAGGTAGTTTATATTGAAGTCATATTAATGACTTTAGAATACAAAGGAATCTGCCAAGAAAATGCCTGTGTTAATTTTACCAATGTTTGTAACAGAATATGGTCGTGGATCGGATTTTCTCTGGTATCCAGCCAACTGGGACGCCGCATCTGGGTAACTATCTTGGAGCCATTCAGAACTGGGTAAATCTGCAGGAAGAGTGCAGCTCAGTGCTATATAGCATTATGGACATGCACTCTATCACCATGCCCAAGGAACCAGCTGCCCTGCGACAGAACATTCTGGACACCACTGCTGCCATCCTTGCCTGTGGTATTGACCCAAAGAAGTGTTTCCTGTTCCGACAGTCACTGGTTAGTGCTCTTGTTATGTTAGATTTGTTTCTCATCAAGTGGCTTTCCACACATATTAATGAATGAGCATAGCATTACTGAACTCCTTTATTGTCTTTATGTTGGTGGTCCTAGAAAATGTTAGCAATGTTGGGTTTCAAACTTGCCGCTTGCTGCTGTTTTGAAGTGACTGACCCTGCTTAAGATGTCCAGTTAGGGTTAATTTCCCAAGCAGAGCTAGGAGTTTGTGCAGGTTATAAGTAAAATACTGAAAAGGCCTGATAGAAGGGCATTAATTTAGCTCTCTAAGTCTTACTTTATTCACAAAAGGTTAACTCATAAATGCATAGTCTGTGCAACCATGAAGGCAAGTGCAACATGTTTCTATGGATTTGTACCAATGCTTAGCACTTAATCTGCCAGCTGCACAGTATCTCCAACAGGTGATCAACATGGTAAGTTTTGTGTTACATCTTCTCTGGGAATTTTTTTGCATTTTTCACTATAACCTCATTTTCATATGCACCTTTTTCCACCTGATCTGACAATTTGTATGTGAAATATTTGCTTGTCTTGACCACCCCCAAAGGGTAGTGGGATTACCTTCCTACTTGGCATATGTAGCCTAGTCTATCTCATGCTGTATTTTCCTGGAAGACAACTTAGTTTCTTGTTTGCTTAATTTTCTGTTACTGACTCCAAATTGACAAACTTCTGTAATTTCTCACAGAGGCAGAAGTGTCATAACTTCTGCTCTTGTGAAGACATTTTTAAACAGATATCTGACTTGAAACAGAACTGTGAAGGTGATGTGCACACAGTATGAATTGTATTAGTCAGACATGATATTATGGTATTACATTCCTCCTTTGAACCTGGTTCTTTACAGGCAGTTTCCTGTGGTTGTCAAACTGCAAATGACAGTCATATCCCTGGTGCATACTGAAATAATGAAGACAGATATGGGGTATGGAGAAGGCTGAAGTACTAAATTACTTTTTTTGCCTCAGTGTTCACTGACAAGTGCTTGGGCCACACTGTGCAAGTCACAGAAGGCAAAGGCAAGGACAGGGAGAATGAATAACAATCCACAGTAGGGGCAGATCAGGTTTGAGACCAGCTAAGGAACCTGAAGGTGCACAAGTCCATGGGACCCAATGAAATACATCAGCAGGTCCTGAGGGAACTGGAAGATGAAGTTGGTAAGCCACTGTCCATCATATTTGAGAAGTCATGGCAATCTGGTGAAATTTCTACTGAGTAGAAAAGGGGACATGTGACAACCATTTTTAAAAAGGGAAAAAAGAAGACACAGGGAAGTACAGGCCAGTCAGTCTCACCTCTGTGCCTGGCAAGATCATGGAGCAGATCCTGCTGGAAATTATGCTAGTGCACATGGAAAAGGTGGAGGTGTTTAATGGCAACTAACATGGCTTCACGAAGGGCAAATCATGCCTGACAAACTTGATGGCCCTCCGGGATGGGGTTACAGCATTGGTGGATAAGGGAGGAGCAACTGACATCATCTATCTGAACTTGTGCAAAGCATAGGACGCTGTCCTGCACAATGTCTTTGTCTCTAAATTGGAGAGATACGGACTGGATGGAAGGAGCACTTGGTGGAGAAGGAACTGACTGGTCAATAGCTCCATGTCCAAAGGGAAATAAGTGATGAGTGGTGTTCCTTAAGGTTCAGTACTGGGACCAGTGCTGTTTAACATCTTCATTGGCAACATGGACAGTTGGATGGAATGCACCTCAGCAAGTTTGCTGATGACGCCAAGCTGTGTGATGTGGTAGACATGCTGCAGGGAAGGGATGCCATCCAGAGGCTTGAGAGGTGGGCCCATGCCAACCTCATGAAGTTCAATAAGGCCAAGTGCAAGGTCCTGCACATGAGTCAGGGCAATCCCAGGCATAAATACAGTATGAGTGGAGAATGGATTGAGAGCAGCCTTAGGATAAGGACTAGAGCACGGTGGCGGATAAAAAAAACTGAACATGAGCTGGCAATAGGCACTTGCAGCCCAGAAAGGCAACTTTATTCTGGTCTGCATCAAAAGAAGCGTGGCCAGCAGGTCAAGATCTACTCTGCTTTTGTGAAACCCCACCTGGAGTACTGTGTCCAGCTCTGGAGCCCCCAGTACAAGAAGAACATGGAACTCCTGGGGTGAGTCCAGAGGAGGGCCACAAAGATGATCTGAGGGCTGGAGAACCTCTGCTATGAAGACAAGGCTGAGAGAGTTGGGGGTTTTCAACCTGGAGGAGAGAAGGCTCCAGGAAGACCTTATAGGGGCCTACAGGAAAGCTGGGGAGGAACTTTTTACAAGGGCATGTAGTGACAGGACAAGGGGTAATGGATTGAAACTTGAAGAGGGGAGATTTAGATTACACACTAGGAAGAAATTCTTGGGTGTGAGGGTGGTAAAACACTGTAACAGGTTGCCCAGAGGAGATGTGGATGCCCCTTCCATGGCAATGTTCAAGGCCAGGTTGGATAGGGCTTGGAGCAACCTGTTCTAGTTGGAGGTATCCCTGCCCATAGCAGTGGGTTTGGAAATGCATGATCTTTAAGGTCTCTTCCAACCCAAACCATTCTATGAGATACACATCCTGCTTCTCTTTTCCTCTGGATTAAAAAAACAAACAAACAAACACCTAAATAGATTAGCTAAAAATTCTAGTGGACATATGTTTAAATTTATTCTTTGTTCACTTCATTTTATCCTTTTAAATAAGTTACCAGCTTGGTTTTAATTGGCTCTACTCTGATTTAACTTCATTCACATTGAAGCTGACATTATTTCAGATAAGGTTACAAGCCAGTGATGCAGTAAAAAACCTGTCTGGAGTTTTGTTTTTTCATGTTTTCAATCAAATGTACTATTTGGTTTGTTACAACACAGAATTATTGACTAGATACACAGAGAGGACTCTTCAGCCCAGAAGAGAGATGATTTGCAGGTTTTGCAGGTTATGGTTAGATAAAACTGCAAGTGAAATGGAGAAAATAGATAGGGACCAACTGTTTTATCCACTAAAGAACATGAACTACCAGGTATCAAACTGAGTTAACACCTGGTAGATTCAGCATGAGCAAAACAACGCTGCATTTTGTGAAGTCCACAATTACGCTGCATAACTCCTGGTGCAGGATGCAGTGCATGTTGCAATGTGTATGAATTCAGAAAAGGACTAAACAAATTAATCTGAAAATTGTATTGGGGACTGTTACATGCTTGAGGTGCCACCTCTGCAGGAAGTACTGCAGCCACAGTTGGGAGAGTATCTGTGTTTTTCTATACTTAGGCTCTTTTCTAGAAGTTGGTTGCCATCAGAGATGGATATTTGATCTCTTCCAGTGTTGCTTTTCTTATATTCTTATGAGTCTAAAAGCTGAGCTACTGGTGTTCCAGGTCTTGCTGAAGCCAACACAGGCTTCCTTTGAAGCCAGCAGGTATCAGTGAGGATCTTACATTGCAGTCAGCCATAGAAAGCATGTTGTGTCTTTTACAATATAATAATGCAGAGACTGAGTCTTTGAGTCCCTGAAGATAAAGTATCAGGCTCAGGAAATTATGGGAGGACAGGACTGTAAATGATGCTTCTGCAGAACCAATGCAGTCAACAAGGATTGAACAAATATTCAGCTTTATCAAACAAAAGATTCCACCAAAGGTGATTTAGATTTATGTTATGGTCGTTAGGTCAGCTTCTGTTAAATAGACTGCCTTTTATCTTAATTTTAAAGCATATCCTCATCTGTCCAGATCTAACCGTTGTTCTCATGCAGCCTAAAGCATTAAGTATTTGCTTTCTGTAAGAAGTATCTAATGTCTTGACCATCTTCTTACTAGTACTTACCATACATGTATCAATACAGCTTTCAGAAGTGGCTGATGGTAGCACATTTTTGAAGGCTCCTGGTCCCACTGCAAGCAGAAGGACTTCTTACAGTTTTTTGTGAATCCAGACTGGTTTTAGTAATGGTTCAGGCTGAAATGGTTTGTTGATTTCCTAATAGCAGGTCTATTTAAAGCTGTATGTAGTGGTCAGGTATACATAGAGATGCACTATGGTCTGTTACAATTGCATTGTCAGGACCAGATGTTTGTCTGGAAACAATTAAAAGGAATATCTGTGTGTAGCTCTTGATGTGAGGACAGGAGACAGAGACCTTGCTAATTGTGATTATTTTTTTAGTACGATAATGAAATGGTGTGTTACAGATTGTGATAATATCAAGATGATTGTTCCTAAAAACAAAGGTGTAAGATGGATTGCAGCTATTGCTAATCAAGAAAGCTTATTGCTTGATTTTGGTTTGGTAATTGCTCAGTTTTCAAAAAAATAAGCTGGTCTGTCTTTTTCAGCCACTGTAGCAGTCTCCAAGGGTGGTCTAAAAAGCCACAATTTTGTTTACAAACATTTGGCTGGGATGTAAAGCCAAAGTAACCCAATCTGATTGTATACTGAAATAGGTTGCACTTCCAGAGGTCATCAGGAAAGCAGTGAAAATCCAGCTGCAAATAGAGAACTGGTTTAGGTGATCGGTTATGGGCAAAGTAGCTTTCTCTTTTCAATACCAGATCAAACTGGTAAGAGAGTTCTCAGTAGATTAACATGCTACAGTTATTGCTGTGATCTATACCTCACACAAGCACTACTGCAATTACTCCTGATTAACTCTTCTGTTATTTATTTTTAACAAATATCATGCAATGAAATTATTAAATAAGAACTTTTGGGTTTAATCCCCAAAAGCAGCTATAACTAATGACTGGTAGCACCCTGAATCTGTAAGAGTAATAGCAGGATGAAATTCTTGCACTGGAAAAATATACTAGTAATGGTAAGCCCCATTAAGAGACTTGCTTGTGCAGTCACTGTTATAAATGCTGCAGTGTCTTCTTACTTTCTCTGGATTAACCTGGGCAAGAATGGTCTAGAATTGAAGAGGGAGATCTTTGTGTTCATTTAGCTTACTCTTTCTGTACATTCTTTCTGTTGCTGCTTGGGTTGCTTCTCTGGAATGTGTTTACCATATGTGAAAAAAATATGAATACTTTGTTTCTGGAAAGGCTTGTGCATTTGGTAAGGGTCTCACTGTCAGTAGGCTGTTACTTACAGCATGGTTTAAGCAGATCAAATCTCTAATTCAGAGCTATCGGAAATAGCTACCCCAGAGTTTATGCATATTCTATCATCCTTTCCAATACAAGCAAGAGACAAAAAGCTGAACAATATTAACCTTGCCTTACAAGTAAATTAAATAAAGTTGAGAGGAATTTTGCATAGACTGCTGTTTATTGTATTGCTTAGAGGGTATAGGGCCTCCACTCTTATATCTCAGGTATGCAGCTAAGTTCCTATAAAGGGAAAGTTCTAGTTTGATGAAAATTAGTTTTGTATTATTCAGAATCTACCATTTGTAAATTATAAGTTTTTTTCCTAAATACTTAAACAGAAGGTTAATGGCTGGCTGTTTATTTGGTCTCCATACGTAATGCTTCACCAAATATCTCCCATGCTTATATTGCCATATAAAAACTTGAACTCCAGCTTAGGGAAGTAGTGGCTGCAAAGAACAAGTGGTGGTAACTTGAAAATACTTAGCAATAAGTAGGACGATGGTGAATGTTTAGGGTAGTGTTTGGAAGAGCATTGTCTGTGAAGGGTTATAAACAAGGACATTTAGTTACAGTATCTAGGAAAACACAATTGGACGCTAGAATGGCCTTTATTACAGCTTGTTTAATTATATTTTCTGAAGTAAGAAAACAAGTCATAGAAGAATGGTAGTTTCTTTAAGAATAAAAATAAATGCATCTTTCAAAATTATGGATTTTTATTTGGAGCATAGCTGCAAAATGTATGAAACCTGCTTTACTCTTAAAGAAAGTAAAGATCTGCTTTAAATGGCTGCCTTTGCCTACCACACATACAAGAGAAGTAACTGAATAATGACTTATACAATATACCCTGAGAAGAGTGGAAGAAAGAGCAATTCTATTCCTTAAATTGTACCATAACTGATAAAAGCTGCAACAGTCATATTTCATAAAACTTAGAATGTTTTATTCAAAACAAAAAGGACTACAGGGGGGAAATAAGGAAGAGAATAAGCAATCAGCACACATGGTATGCTTATATTGTGTAACCCATTTTCTCTGATTCCTGGTGGGTACAATACACATTTCAGTTCTTACCCATAACCATCTTGTGTTTCATCTGCTTCACAGTCAAAACAATTTTAGAAACTGCTGTTGCTTTTATGTGGTCTCAGGCTGTTCTTCCTGTCTACCTACCTGTTGTAGTAGACACATGCTAAATGTCCCAACAGAAACTCAAAATCCATCAGAATTGATTCAGCAGGCAGTGTTTGATACTCTGCACTAACACTTTTTGCAGGAGTCCTGTGAGTTTCTGGACAACGTAATGTTCAGTTTCTGGGTGGAAAATTGCACTTTTCAGCCTTATAGATGGGGTGATTTATTTTCTGAGTATAATCAGCTGCAGTGTTCTTGCAGTGTACAACCAAATTGAATCATTAACTCTGGGAGGTGGGAATTTGCCAATTTGTCTTAGCCTTAACTCCAAAAGCCAAAATACGACAATTTGAATGTGCGCACTGACTGTTTCACTGCTATTATTTTCCAGAAATATCCAGCTGCTTTGTTTTGTGGGCAGAATTTGAATGGATTCATGCTACTACTTGTCCAATTTTCAGAAGGGTTTAAAAGCTTCCATTGCATCATAGTTTATAAATTCATTAAAGTACATTAATTTAGCATGGTCCATTGAAAGCTTCCTGTCATAAGAGGAAGTATGTGACTATTTAATCTAGAAAATCTTTCTCCTTCTCTCATCCCTCTGTTTTCTCCCCCATAGGACTGAGCTGCACATAACTAGAGCTCAGAGGGAAGAAAGTCATGGTTCATTAGGATTATTTCCTTTCTTTCTTCCTTCCTTTCTCCCTTTCTTTCTTTCTTTCTTTCTTTCTTTCTTTCTTTCTTTCTTTCTTTCTTTCTTTCTTTCTTTCTTTCTTTCTTTCTTTCTTTCTTTCTTTCTTTCTTTCTTTCTTTCTTTCTTTCTTTCTTTCTTTCTTTCTTTCTTTCTTTCTTTCTTTCTTTCTTTCTTTCTTTCTTTCTTCCTTCCTTCCTTCCTTCCTTCCTTCCTTCCTTCCTTCCTTCCTTCCTTCCTTCCTTCCTTCCTTCCTTCCTTCCTTCCTTCCTTCCTTCCTTCCTTCCCTCCTTCCCTCCTTCCCTCCTTCCCTCCTTCCCTCCTTCCCTCCTTCCCTCCTTCCCTCCTTCCCTCCTTCCCTCCTTCCCTCCTTCCCTCCTTCCTTCC
>NW_009952564.1:6747437-6749813 GCF_000747805.2 Chaetura pelagica
TCTTTCTGTCTTTCTTTCTGTCTTTCTGTCTTTCTTTCTTCCGACCGTCCGTCCGTCCGTCCTTTGCCTGGTTTCTCTCATACTAATTAGTCAGACAATATTGTGTGTTAAACTAAGAGAATGTTTCTGGAAAGAAGTTCATTTCATAATGAATTAAGGGAAGGGAAAAAGTGCTGAGAGTTTATAACCAATATAACCTGATTCGTGTAGGAGTATTCTTGGTCAGCCTCTTCGAGAAGGAGGGACAGATCTTCTTTCTATAAGTTTTAGCAAAATATAAATAAATCTAAGTTATTAAAATGTTCAAAGGTAATAGTGAAAACTAAATAGTGATAGATTTATCAATGATAGCTAGATAACCACCACCCCCAATTCAATACTTTGCTTAACATGTTCTTTAAATTAGATGTTGCCTTTATAACCATTAATTAATTCCACCCACACTTGAATTATTTCTTTGAACAAGAATTTGGGATACTATGTCAAAAATTTCTGTCCTAAAAGTGTCTCAGCGGGTGTTGAGTTGCTGTGTGCATTTGATTCAGGAGTAATCTATTTTGTCTTGTTCATGGCCCCATTATTCTCACTAGCTGTATAATATAGAGATGCATTACCAAGTATCTAGAACATCCTGCTTGCAATTTTAAGCATTAATAAAATCTTACCACTTAGTCAAGAACCAAAATAATGTGAGCAGTACTTTATTATAAAAGGCCTCTTAATTTTTTTTTTAAATACTGATACTTCTAGAAGAAACAAAAGTCCTAACAAGTGCTTAAATTCTATTGAAATTTCAGACACTTTCCTTCAGTTCAGATTTCTTCTAGTACACAGCTATGCAAATAACCGCCCCCAACCTGTTTGTCCTCTTCACTGTCAAAATCTGTGAAATGTATTGCCCATTTAAAATGTAACCCTTAATGAGGTTACACTGCTGAGAGAAAGCTATTTCCACATAACAGATATGCAGCATATTTGCAGTCTCTTATAGAGAAGGGGTATAGGTTGAAACTTGAGGGAATTTGTATTGAAAATGAAACCCTGAAACTCTTTCTGCAGGAAGCCACTTAGAAAGTTGAATTCCAGTGTTGCTGATTTGCCTCCTTTCAGATCTGCTCACATTATCCACAACTTTCCCTCCCTTATTGTTTTTTAATCTTATTGCTTCCTGTCCTCCTCAGCTGTATGCCTCAGCATGAAAAGCCATCTAGAATTACTTGGACTAAAAGTAGCTATTGGTTTTCCATGTATATATCATCAGCTGTGGCTGTGGCCAGGGAATAGCAGCAATAACTGGATAGGGAATAGCTAGGATCAAGGAGAAAATAATAGATCTGCAGGGAGAAACCCCAAAGTTGTACTTCAGTATGTGATACCCCAGAGATTATCCAGGTGTAAATTGTGATCTGAGTTTAATAATGTGAAGCGTCCACAGAAATGTACAATTAAGAAGCTATTTGTCTGTAAAGAGGGAGGGGCAGGGCACTCAGCCAGGTAAAGAAACATGAATGTTTTTGCCTCCCAGGTAACTCTTCATTAGCATTTGGAAGTGGTCACCTCTATTAAATAAAATAAGTTAATTTAAAAAAAAAAAAGAAGGGAATCTGACTATGGACGCTCAGGGTTGTCAAGCTACAGGGAAGGAATGTAAGTACTTTGCTCTGGAAATAACTCTTTGATTAGTGATTAGTAAGCCAGGTTGTGGGGATGCTTAATGCAATGGAAATTGAAGGAGGAAATGTGTCGCTGGTAATAGAGAGATGACCATCTCGACCCTTTGAGAAATGTTGATGGTTTTTACAGACTTGTAACAGATTAGGAAAGAAAACTGTGTTAAAATGGGTGAGAGCACAGAGCAGGAAGAAAGAGACCTGATGTATTGACTGACAAAAGCAAATTGTATTATTTGGGCTGTCTAAAAAGGGGGGGTCACTCTGTGGATCTGACTAAGTTTTTTTGTGAAAACTGCTAAATGGGAAATAGTTGGCTTTGGAAGGGAAACAAAAGGCAGAGGACTTAGAAGAGTATTAGTCCTCCAAATATTTTCAGCCAAGCTGCAAGAAATATTATAATAATGTTTATATTGAAAACAGACTATTATGTTCTTTCAGGACACAAAAGTAGCTGGAGTTGACATGAAGGATTTAATGAATTAGATAGCTGTTTTTCAGATATACCAGTTATTGTGGTATTCTTGGAGGCTGGCTTGATATAACAGTTCAGGAACTGTCACTGGTTCTGAGTTTTGTTCGTTGGAGATTCAGTTTTGGTTTTCTGTGTCTTGTAGTATTTTTCTACTGGAGCATTCGAGGGAGAGAGCACTGGAGAGCATTGGAGAAGAGCTAGGATTATTATAATGTGTTCTCTTTTATGAAG
>NW_009952564.1:6749867-6774293 GCF_000747805.2 Chaetura pelagica
TTTTAAAATACGAAACAAATTAAGTACTTTAGTGGTTCAAGTATACATGGAATAACCTTAACTGATTGGAAAGCTGTATACTATTATTTCCTGAAATTGTAGTTAGGTTTGGGACAAACTGCTTTGAAAAGGAAAAAAGTAAGCAGAAGACCTTTCTGACAGTCCTACTCATTTTAATGAAAGTTGTGTGAAAAGTTATGCTTCTTTGACAAAGGTCTTCCTCGTGATGGCACAATAAATGCTACCTGACACAATACGAAGCAACTGAAAATCATTTGACAGATAGAAAGATAAGATGTCTTTTCTCTGTTTCATTTCATTTCATTGTTTGAATTTACTGGAGGGTTTTCCTTTCTCTCCATAATGCTATGGGGCATTAAAAATCCTTGTGGGTAAAAATACCAGTATCTAACAGAAAATCTGCTACTGGGATTGTACTACTGACCCACAGATCAAGATGGTGATAGTGGTGAGGAGATGTTAAGTGAGATAAGACAAGCTGCAAATTTAGGACAGAGAGCAATAGTCTTAAATTTCAACTATCCAAATACAGCCTTATGAGAACGAGACATACAGATAATTTTTTTTAGGCAATAAATTATGCTTCCTAGTTTTACAGTCTGTTAGAGATTATGACATTGCTTTTGGGTGGTGAAAAGGACCTAGTTCAGGACATTTTAGTGGAGGGCTGTCAGTAGTAGCAACCTACCTGAAGAAGGTAGTGAACAGAAGTTTGTGGGCAATGGCAAGTTCTTCTGGGTAGTCAAATGCTATGCCAAGGAAAGGAACTTCAAAAGCACTCAAAAAAGAGTGGGTAGGCAAATTAGTGGTAGGAGAGCTTTAAACGCAAAGTAAAGCATCTAGATAAAAATAATTTAACCCTTTTTTACACAGTATTGAGCTGAGTCACAAAGTGGGAAAAAAGTCTTGGAGTCATCACTGGCAGTTCTCTGAAATCACTGGCCCAGCACAAGTAATTTTAAAAAAAGCCAACAATATGTCATCATCACCATATCACCAGGAGAAGTATGGAGAAGAAGAGAGAGGTGATATTTTATCACTATGCAAAACCTTATCTTGAATATTAGGTAGAGCTGAAGTGTCTGCATGTCAAGAAGGAAGCAGTGAAGTGAATTAGAGATGATACAAAGAAGGGGAATTCATGCTACAGGGGGATAGAGTAGCTACCTTGAAAGGAAAAGTGAAGTCAGAGATGTTTCAGTTCAAAGAGGAGAAGGCTGAGGTGTAGATGCAATCAAAGTTCACAAAATCAGAAAAGCACTGTTTAAACTGGTTATGAAATTGTTCACCAAACTGTGCAACACAGAAAGGCATTCAAGACAAGTGCAATACAAGTGGCATTCAAAAATGGTAAACGAATAGTTGAGTGGATAAATGAAAGTGCTTCTTTACAAATCAAGTTTGAACCTCTGGAACTTGTTGCT
This sequence comes from Chaetura pelagica, assembly GCF_000747805.2. Classification (NCBI taxonomy): domain Eukaryota; kingdom Metazoa; phylum Chordata; class Aves; order Apodiformes; family Apodidae; genus Chaetura; species Chaetura pelagica. The sequence continues at coordinate 6,751,313 of NW_009952564.1, forward strand.
GCATGAGGTTGTTAAGTAAGCAGTATCAGCGGGTTCTGAAAGGGATTAGACACATTCATGGAGAATGTGGATACTAATAGGATTGGGTTGGGGATAATATCTTCTGATAGTCCCTAGTACAGCGATTACAGAAGCTGTACAAGTATGAGGGGGAAGGTGCTCTAGGAAGCAGTAGGCTCATGCGCTCACTCTAAATGCCATATCTTGTTTCTACTCCTGGAAAGAGAGTCCTAGGCTACAGCTACCTCTGTTGTGATCCATTAGGATGTTCTTTCTTACATTCTTATGTTTTGATTGTTTAATGAAGACATTTGCTCAGAATTTTAAATGAACTCAGGGCATGAGGCTGACTGAGTTTGTCCTAGATAATGGCTTCTCCTGATGGTGATCCATTGGTATTACTTGCTGACAGAAAGGAATAGTAGACTAGGCCCTTTATTTTACTGGTGTCATACACATCTTCACTTCTTTGAGTTTCTTTGTGTCCAAAGTTATCCAATCAAAGTAATACAGTACTCTAACTTAATGAGTAACCACATTTGAGCTGATTCATGGTGACCAACCAAATGCAGCAATTACCTTCCCCCCTTGCCAAGTAAAACACAGTAGCTTAAACCATGATTTAGTCTGACAAATGATTTGTAGTTTAAGCCTAGTACCTCCTGATTTGCAGACCTACATACAGTCAGTTACTGCAATTTGGGTGATGAATGTTAACTCATTAGGCTCCAGTACTGAAATGTTTTCCAACTGGAATTTCTACTCTTCTGTGCACCTTTTTGTATGTTCTCCCCCTTTTATCAGGGTTTTTTCTTCAGTGTTCAGCACTCTAGCCTTACTCAGGAAAGGACTTGTGTGTTTGAGAGTTAGAATCATAGAATGTCTTGGGTTGGAATGGACCTCTAAAGGTAATCTAGTCAAAGCCCCCTACAATAAGCAGGGACTTAGAAGTAAGTATAACTTTATAGGACCCAGAACTGCTGATTAAACTCAACAAATGCTGTTTAGATCGCTTGGTGTTTTGATAACTGATTTAAGGTCAAAGCCACTGAAATGCTCATGCAGCTTTGGCTGTGGAAGCAACATCTGACAGAGCTGGATCAATGAGTGCATAGCTTTTAAAAGGAGTCCTTGTCAACGTAAGTGCAACAGAGGACCATCTCCTCTCTATCCGTGACTAGAAGAAAGGAATGAGAAACCACTTTAAACCAGATGGCAATTCCTTCAAAATTAAATGGGAGTCTGCAGCTTAGTATTTTCTATAAAGCTCAGTTTACTCTTTGGAGTGTGTCTTGGAGAAGGTACATTTGGTGCGTCTTGTTATACTTTGTCTTGTGCACAAAAGATTGTCTGTCAAATAAGCATGAGGACATTAAAAGAAAAAAAAAAAAAAGAAATAATAATAAAAAAAAGCCAAACCTGTGAGAAAGGTAGAAAGAAGAGAAAGAGAATCAACCTGGAATATTTCATATCTCTAATCACTTAGTTGTTCTCTTATGGTCAGACACCTCTGTACAACATTGGCAACCAAAATAATGTAATCACTGTTAGCTAGAAAATTACTACATTTAAAATGTGACTACAGAGGAATTACCATTAACAATGCTAATAATTCTTGTTTACAAACACTTTTTACTGCTTTCCATCTGGATTGTTATATTGTGTTGCAAGCAAGAAGCTTTGAACATCTTTGAGATGGTTAGCATGTTCTTAAACATCCAGATGTGCCCATATTGAAAAGAGCAAGTCAAACATGTAAGCAAAGGAGCAGAACATATAGAACTTTTTTTTTTGTTTCGTTTTGTTATCTTATAGCTAACTAGCAACAGACCAAAATGACTGGAAAGAAATTAAAGAACAGCACATGCTTGCCTGTTTTACTAATCCTAAAATGATTATTGGAAATGCAAAAACTGACAAGTATGTGCCAAGAAGCTAAACATAGATTCATCCAGCATAGGTTGTGCTCAGCACATTTCTTGTCTCTGCCTGTAGAAAGTCCTCCTTGTAGCAGGAGGGGGGAATCATCCTTCCTAATGTTGTTCTGAAACTCTTAACTATAACTGCAGTCCCCGCAGAATGTAAAATTATGAGTTTGTGCTATGAACTTAAATGAAGTAGTTTCTCAGTTTTTCAAACCACCATTGTATCAAAGGGTATGTAGGGGCCTGATGCCCGTCTTTCACCTGCAGATAAGTGTTAGTTTTTATAGAATTGCAGAACTGAGGAACAAGTTAATTCACAAATCAGATGGTACTGTGAAGTTTTGACACAAACTCTAGCTGTTATCCCTGTCTTTCAGAGAGGTTAGGATCGTTGTGACTTGTTGGTGCACCAGAGACCCTGACAAGCCCCACCTGGACCTTCTACCGTCTCTTCAGTGGAGCTCCATTTAAGCTCTGGCTCCCAGACTATACCTGAACTACATTATGGTGTACCTGTGCTCAATTATGACCCTTCTGCCCTGATTTTCTCACTGGGCTTCCTGGATTTACCTCCTATGTGACTAATTACCTGGTTATGTCTGATGATCACTAGACTATCGCTGTCACTACCCCTGCCGTGATTAAATACTGCAGGACATTGTCCTGGTCAGAGAGGTAACTCTTTCTGCTGAGCTTGTGGCTTTCTGCAGCCTCATGGAGAAATCCAGCTCTTCTTGTTCCCTGGCTGCTATATCAGGCAGTGTAGTATAGCATTAATAAGGACTGTAGGAGTCTGGCCTCAGCTTAAATGGTGTTCTTGGGGCCGTGGGCAGAGGGTGTGAGTGTACGGCTTAGGTCAGACTAGTCAGAATAATTAAGGGAAAATACTGCATTCAGGACCCTGATGCAGAAGAAATGAAGCTTTGGTAACTTACTGGAACTGTCACTGAGAAAGGCAAAGAAGTTTTCAACTATTAAGGTGTGGGGAGGTTGTGGCATAGTGGCCAGCAGTAGGTTAATTTATGTGCAAGTTCAGCTCTGTTATTACTAAAGTGTTTTCTTTCTTCTTTAAAATATGAGTGGATAGGATTAAGAATCTTGCTGTGCTGCTTGAGCGTAGTGAATTCAATCAATGCAGTGTCCAGTACTTTCCACTGATTTGCCACTTGAACTTACTAAAAAAACAATATAAGTAGTTTTTTATACTATTTATCTATATTGATTTTGAAAAAATATGCATATAAATGTAGATGATTAAAATATATTCTGATTTCTTACTTCTAGGTTCCTGAGCATGCAGAACTTGCCTGGATTCTTGGGTGCTTAACTAATGTGCCACGTCTGCTACGCTTGCCCCAGTGGAAGGTATGGACAGTTTCATTAATCAACATGAATATATGGAAATTCAGTAGAACTGCTGTCCTTGAAATACTTGTTATCTGTGAAGTACCAACTGTATGTTGATTATCTTTGTTTCAAGTTGAAGTAATTCTCTAGTCCTATAGTGGAAAGAGGAAAATGTGTCTTTCCCGGTCTGCTGATATCAGTGAATGGTTTCCTGCTGGAAGCTGCAGGCGAATATTTTTGGCAGAAGCTCTACTAAATAGGAGGCTTGTTTAGTGTTGTTAAATGGATATTGCTAGAATGCTTGGAGTTATTTCAATGCTTATTTATAATGCAAAACAACTACAAGATATTGTAGTGGAAAGCTTGAGCCATGCTGATTAAGGAGTTCCGCAAATAGCTTTTCTGTTTCCACTGTGAGGAGTGGCTGCTCTGTAGGTTTTATAGAAGAGAGTGCAAAAGAAGCATATGTTGGAAGAGCACTATAGAAATTATAAATATTAAAAATATGCTGAGTGATGAAGTTAATGCACCTTAAATATTTGCCTTTACAAGTTTCAAATTCTCACCTTCTTGGTCTTGGTACTGCATCAACATGACTGCATCAACTGAGTTTAATTTTTAAAAAATTTTTAATTAAACTGAATTTAATTTGTTTGTACTTCATTTTAACATTTAGTAAGCAGAAAAAACAAAAGACAGGAGAGGAGAGCATCAAAAAAAGCAAAAAAAAATCTTAAGAGCAGTTTGGTTTCCAGAGTTCAGAGCAGTCTTAAATACCTCCAGATGTTTTCTTTTTTCCTGTTTTTCTTCTTAATTAAATAAAAACAGTAAAACTTAAATACAGCAACCAGTGTTAATGTATGGCATAGATTAAAGCCAACCTTTCCAAACCTAAGGTTCTTAAGTTAAGCTCTTAAATCCAACTCTGACTGGATTGACATTCCAAATCTACAGATAGGTGTTACAGGTGCTAGGCTTTGCAAATTAGGTCCCATGAACCCTCAACACTTGGAGATGTAGACAGAAGACAGGATCTGTTTGAGCGGGTGAGAAAAATCTAAAGATATTTGAATAATCTTAATTCAATAATTAAGATATTAAGGGGCTTAGTGTATTTAACTATTTTTAAAAGCAATGCCATTACTACAACAGAATGAGTATCTGTAGCCTGACTGTTTTGGTTTAAACAATCCATTACCTAAAGCAGTAAAGGAATTCAGGACAGTGGATGTATTGTGCACTAATGGAGAGAATGCTAGACTCTGCCTCTGTAGTTCTGGCTTCTCCTCCTAGCTGTCACTGACTGCCCTGGTGACTGTGTGTGATCACTATGTCTTGATCTATTTTCTGTGTAACACAGGTGTTAGTGTCTTTTTATATCTCTATTATAAAACATTTCAAAAAATTATTGCTAAAAATGCTATTTTAAAAGTAGGAGTTATCAATAACAAGTGTAATAACCCAGCCTGGGTGTTTTGCATTTGTAACACTATTCATTAGTAAGATTGCAAACAGAAAAAAAACAAACAAACAAAAGCACAAGCCTGTGGTTTCTCACTGGAGTATCAGAGCAGAGTAGGGAAACTGTTAAAAATAGGATACAAAGTAGGATGTGTGTATTCACAAAGAGCATGGCATACTTTTCTCTCAAGTTGCACGATAAGTTACTCAAATTAGTCAGAATTCTAATTAATTTAAATCACAGACTTCCACATTGTTAGCTGAAGGGTGATTCCTCTCTGTTTTTCTTTTGCAAACAGATGAAGCGTGCCAGCCAGAATAACGAAGGAACTGTTGGTTTGTTGACTTACCCTGTGCTTCAAGCAGCAGATATTTTGCTCTACAAGTAAGAGGCAGAATGTGACCCCATGGGCAATGTCTGTTCTGCTGCATTAGAATGAATGTTCATCAGGTCAGCATGCTAACTCATTATTAAGTGGGGGAGCTGGGTGTGCTTAGATCAGAAGATTGGAAATGGATGACAGCTTTTTACTTTGCAAGTGGCTGGTTGAAAACTAGCCTGGTTTGAAAGTAACTGGCACGTCTGTAAAGAGAAAGCAAAACAATCCTTAAGGAATGATAACATATTAGTGTTTAGTTATACCTATTAGCTGGTCCCCACACAGGTAGACACTTTTATTTTTTTTAAGTAGTTATGCTTTATTTTATGTAGTGCACTGTAGAGATACTTGAGCTGGCTATATATAGTATAGCCATGTTAGTATGGGAGAGATTAGGAAAAAATTCTTTAGTGTGAGGGTGGTGAGATACAGGAACAGGTTGCCCAGGGAAATTTGTGGATGCCCTCTCCCTGGAAATGTTCAAGGCCAGGTTGGATGAGTCTCTGAGCAATCTGATCCTAGTGGGAGGTGTCACTGCCCGTGCAAGTGGTTTGGAAGTAGATGATCTTTAAGGCCCCTTCCCACCCAAACCATTCTATGATTCATGTAGGCCTGTTGATACTGATAGAAAAATGAATAATTTTCTGCAGCTGATGGTACCCAGGCTACTTCAGTTTTCTCTGTAGTGTTCTGTGTACTGCAGTGGAAATACACCTTAATGATGGACGGTGACTCAGCATGGCTGTTTGTAGCCTACCTGATAAAGCTTGTAGTGCATTGTCATGACCAGTTGTATTTCATACGTTTTGAACTGTCTCAATGAGTGAGTATCAAAGACAACAAACTAGGTATAAATTCTCTTTATGTTCTGAGCCTATGTACTTTGTGGAATTGTTCTAAAGCAAAGTGGTGAATATTTGTTGGGACAGAGAAGTAATATGGAACTATGAGGGCAGGAACTTTAGGAGGACAGAGTAGCAAGTTGTTAACCCAGATAAATGTATCTAGATAAATGTAATCCTAAATTATCATTATTAGGGGAAAACAGTAATGTTAGAAGACCAGTATATTATATTTCTAATTCACTTAAATTTTAACTAAAAATAATGGGAAGTAAGCAGAAATCAGAATGAATTTGAACATGAAAAAAAAAAATCTTCTAAGCAGTAAATCCCATTTCTCTAGCAGTGTTTAATGGTGAAATTTAGACAACTTTATCGGAAATCACCTTATTTTGATTGAGCTCAACTGTGTATGTCTTTTCCTCTCTCTGATAAACTCACATGATTCATCATTCTTTAGTGAAGCCTGTGTTTTGTTTGCTACCAAGTAATGAAAGAAAAACAGTATCTCTTTGAAGAAATACGGCTTAAAGTCTTTAGCAAGAAATGTTTTAGTGTAAAAACATGATACAGGGAACAAAAATCAAGGAGGAATGGAAACCCAGGAGGAGAACAGCAGTCATGAAGAAGAATTAAGAGCTGGCAGAGGGGAAGAGGCAGTACTAATTCAGATGAACCAAGGATCAAAGAAGCAGGAAAATGGACAGAATGTAAATATATGGCAGAAAGGAATAAAAATAGCACCAAGACAGAAATATTAAACAAACAGCAAGGAAAAAGACAAAGAATCCTGCAGAGGCATTGATAAAGTCAATATGTTTTCTGTTGAGTGAAAACTTTGTGAATATGGAACTATTTTGGCATATGGAAACATTTATTCTGACCTGTTTAAAATATATTGATTATGATAACTGATTTTCTTTCTGTTAGTTGTAGGCCACTGATTTCCTATTGGCTACTGTAACTTTTTTGGTTGCATTGCTGACTATTTGTTGGGCAATTAAGGTGGACAAATTGATTACTGAGTGTCAGCCCAGTAATTCAGAATGAGAAGGAAGAAGTACTGTGTTGAAGTGAAATTTTCTGGGAACATAAAATATGCATAGTGAACTTTGTTTCTCTGGGATATACCCAGGATTCAGAGCTGAATACCTCACAAGCCTTAGAAGAAAAATCTGCTGGGGGAGGGAAGAGTGATCAAAAGCTGGCAAAGCTTCAAGTCTGCCTCATCTGAAAGAATCATACATTTTTAGAGAGTAAGATTAACTGTGGGAAAGAATCACATGGGTAATAGCTTCTTCAGCATTTTCATGTCCTCTGTCACAGATTTGTGTTTTCCTCCAAACCTACATTCAAGCTATTGAGTTGAATGCAGAAGATCAAATGATCTTTTGATCCTAACAGTTTTAATCTATGAATGATAACACTTGTGGTAATAGAGGCGCTGGCCTACATAATATTTGTGTAATGGTGACGTATGAGAAAGAACTACTCTCTTCTTTCCTTACCTTGATAAATCCACAGTGCTAACTTCTCCACGACAGTTATGTTTTCCTGAGACTTGACAAAGAAAGGCGTTTGTGCTTTATGTGTTGCAGATCTTTCTTACTGTATTTGCACAGTGTTCTTACACATGCTCGTTGATCTCTGAAGAGACAGCAGGAGATACTACAGAAACCTTTATTTGAGCTGAGTTTCATTATTTGCTTTTATTGATATCTTAACCATATATGTTTTTGTAAAAGGCTTTTTTTTTTACCCTTGGAGATGTATGTTAGTTCAGAAAAAAAAGCAGACTCATCCTGGGATACAGTCAGTTTGGGATCCTGTTCTCACAGCACCCTATATCTGGCTAGGACTGAGTGTTTGGTTCAGTCTGGCCCTCAATTGTAGAAGAAGCTGTGACAGTCCTAAGCAACATTTCAGCAGAACCAGAGAGCTTTGCTGAGTTTCCTATATCTGTCTTTTATTAAAAGGTCGACACATGTTCCCGTTGGAGAAGATCAAGTCCTGCATCTGGAACTAGCCCAAGATATAGCACAACATTTCAACAAGAAATACGGAGAATTCTTTCCTGTGCCCAAAGCCATCTTAAGTGAGCTGATGTTTTTATTTTTCAATTCCACCTTAGCTGCACTTCAAGGTTGAGGGTGGATTTAAATATTGTGGAAATATTTTCAGAGACCAAGAAGAGGGAGCAAACTGATGCTAAGGGAGTGGAAATTTAACAACTGACAACAAGAGACTAGAGGCTGTGAAATTGAACTCCCAAGACAGACGTAAGGCTTTACAAATCACCGGTAGAGGAATGTATGCCGTGTCTGGTATTCTAGTCCAAGGGGCCAGAGGCACTCTGCTGCTGCCAGTCAGCCTTGCACTTCACGTATTGGACCTTGTAAGAACAGGATCTCTACTCCATGTTGCTAGTTCAGGAGATACAAAAGGAACAAGACAAGAGACCTCTAGCAAGCAGAACTCTTCAATGTCTGCAGGGTAGATGTTTACATCTGCACAGCTGGTAGGTTTATTGCTACAATGCTTAAAAATCTTGTCTGTTTAGTATATGCTTGCATATTTTAATAAGGGTCTCTTCAGAGCTTAGACTTTCCATTTTTTGATCTTGGACTCAGAGAGACTTATAAGGAAAAAACTTCTCTGCCATTTTTGAGCTATAAGGTCATAGGCCGAGAGGTGAGGAGGAGTCAGATGGCACAAATGGCATGTTAGTTAAGAAACGTGAAGAATTGGGCAAAGAAGCAGCATTGCATCTTTGTTGTAAGTAATGTAGAGGAATGCACAGCAGAGACCTTCGCCCCCAAAAGGGCAAGGAGCTCTCACCTTAGAAAAGACAGGCAGTAATAAACCTTTCTCAATTTTCAAGCCTGGTTGACAAAAAATGGTATTAAACCCAGAGTGGAGCTTAGAGAATACTTGCTACTGCAAGCTCTGAAGTTTCTAATAAACAATTAAATGCCAAGTACAGTTATGAGGAGCTGAATGTAGCTTATGATGCAGGTGAGGCTGTTTACCAGGAAATTAAAAGCTCAATTTGAAGGCGGGGACAAGAAAAAAAAACACAACAAAAAATACCACTTCTCATTTTCCTTATGAAAAGCATTACTTGGTAAATGTGCAAGGATATACAAACAAATATCCTAGATGAGTTAGGATCCTATTCAGACACACTAGCTGAAGGCAGTTAGACTACCTGGACTCCTTCAAATTTGCAGAAAAGAGACTCTTCTGAAAGGTGATTCAGAACAGCACACGTTCTGAGGCAGTCAGTACTGTACCCTGTACCTTATTCTTCCACTTGAGTACAGAAGCCATCTATGAGGATTATGCAGGTACTTAAATTGGTTGCGTTAGGTGTCTAAAAGCAATTGTTATGAGTACTTCCTAGATCAGTGGTACTTTGTGTACTCCATGAATGGTGCTTCTTGGTGAAAGATTGAAACAGCTTGAGTTGATGCTGTACTTTGATGACAATACTTTGCAATATTCCCCTAATGCTACTGTTCTATTTCATGTACACACGTGTGTCTTAGTTGTTTGTAGAATACCCACATATCTCTTATCTGAACAGTGCATTCTCTCTAACAGAGATGGTTAGTGATCAGTTAGGTAACTTCTAATAACAGTCTTTATTGATATTTAATAGAATTTCCAAGAGACTTTAGGTCAAAGAGTTTCCTAAGGAAATCGACTTTTCTGGGATTATTTTTTACCAATGCGTGTAACCCATTTCTCTGTTGTTACAGAACCTTTCAGTAATGTACAGTCCATGCTTTACAGGTAACTTGTCCCCAGTGCCAGGAATACAAGGGAGGGGAGAGTTTTTGGGGAAAATCAGCATGTAGCCACAGAAAATATTAGGAAATGTCCCAACTGAAGGTTCTGCTTAGAGAGGAGGGGAGAAAAGGAGCAGGTTTTCACTGAGTTTATGTGAGGACAAAAGAGGCTTAGAAAGAGGAAGGGTCGAGGGACTAAAGAGGAGTGTACATGATTGTGCTCACAACTCATTTTTAAGCAAGATTAAACAAAGAACTTTGTCACGCTGCTACAAAGTGTTCTTAGCAATTTTCATAAGAAACTATTGTCTGCGTTGTCATAATTATTTCCTTTGTGGTTTTATTGGTTTTTTTAAGGTACAACAAAGAAAATAAAATCCCTCAGAGATCCAACAGTGAAGATGTCCAAGTCAGACCCACAGAAGTTAGCAACTGTTAACATAGCAGACAGCCCTGATGAAATTGTGCTGAAATTCCGCAAAGCTGTGACTGACTTCACCTCTGAGGTGACTTATGACCCAGCCAGTCGTCCTGGTGTCTCCAACCTGGTGTCTATTCATGCTGCAGTCACGGGGCTTAGCATAAAAGAAGTGCTGCACCAAGCTACTGGTCTCGACACTGCTCACTACAAAATGGTGGTAGCAGAGTCAGTGATTCAAAAATTTGCACCTATCAGGAATGAAATCAAGAAACTCCAGGAAGACAAATTCCATTTGTTAAAGGTTTTAGAGGATGGAGCAGAGAAAGCAAAAGAACTGGCTGCCCCCATCTATCAAGAAATAAGAAGACTGGTGGGATTTCAGTAAAAACTGCTGAGCAGTTGCAAGAACTTTTGTCACATTGAAGGTGTTTGCATTTTAAAATGTGCATGAAGCCAGTTATTTCCAGTGGGACCAGCACTGACCTTGTCTGGATAGTCAAAGAGGGAGAGTGGAAGCAATCACAGTTGACAAAGAAACCCCACAGAAGCATAATATAGGATTGCCCAAATTGGGTTTTGGGTTTTTCCACTGACCATCGCAGGAAGCTGAGATTTAAGCAAGGTGATCAGAATCTAGAAGGAAGATTTGTAATCTTCTCAAGAACATTCTTAACACTGCATGTGATCTTGTTACAGGTGGACAACTCATCCTATTGGTTGTTACTCAGCTTTGATGTGGTGGTTAAATGTATTCTTGGATTACCAGAATAAAAGCACAGGCTTACAAATCAAAATGCTCAAGGTGATGAAGAGAGAACTTATTGCCTCTCCCTGTCACGTCTTCAAACTCAGTGTAATTTTGTATCTGCATCTAGTGTGTGTGAAGTGAGTCAGTGTGTCTTATGGATACAGATATCCATACTCTAAAACTCGCTGTGACTACTGCACTAGGTGGCCTCTAGTGGACCTGAATTTCACTTCTGCCACCTGTGCCATCGTGCTGGTCAGGTCTAAGAAATGACATGCTCTTCAGCTACTCCTATTCCACCTGCTGTTCAGTTCATCAGGGAGCTCCAGGATTTTCTGTTCAGCATCAAGTCTGTCTAGTCCTTTAGAAAAGGTGTGGAGGAAAAGATATGCTGTGTGAAAGAAATCTTAGGTTGAGAAATCAGAACTTCCTATAAAATTTACAAAATCACTTGTTTAGAAAATTGTGCAGAAGGCAGAGCCAGCATGGGATTAGACAGATCTTTAAGAAGTCTCAGTACTAAGCCTCAAGAAAATTTAGTGATGGGAGAAAGGTATTAGCCTCCACTGATCTTAGGTTTCACAAGACCCACAGACTGGGACCCACGGACCATGGCATTTGTTGGAGAATGTGTGGCAAAAGGGGAGTTGCCAAAAGGAGATGCCCTCTTCAGAAGAGGGGACAGTAGTACATTTAAAAGGTAATGAAAACCCTACTGGTCCAGTGCCAGCACATTAAGGTGTATCATTGCATTTAATGGTGCCATGTTTGAAATTGCTTTACTGTAATGTGAATTGAGTTCCTCCTGTACTCCTGCAGTTCATAACCATTATATGCCTATGGCATTTGTCATGAAGGATTGCAGTCTTATGTGACTGAGTCAGTAAAGCTAGAGGGGAGGAGGGGTTCTATTAGTACAGTTATTTGTTTCTTTTTTTAAAAGGCTATTTAGTTTTAAATCTAGTTAATTTTCATAGCAAGGTGATTCAGAAAAATTATTGGATTCTGTAAAACAAGAATTTGTGGACTGAGTGTCTGCAGATCAGTACCAAGACTTGTACTTGTTAGGGATCTGAAGAAGGTAAATGCCATGCAAGAGCTTGATGACAGAGTTCCTAAAGTTAGTCAAGACTAGAGGAGCAGAGTGGATAGAGACAGAATGATTGGAAACCAAACTCTGCATAGACAGGTCAAAGGTAATGTCCTTTGGAAAGAATAAATGTATTCAAAAATAGTCCCCAGTTTCAAATTGGCAGTAGCAGCTTAGGGAAAGGCAAAGTTACACCTGTGCATATTTAGGTAGTTTTACAGAACTTTTATCAGTTGTAATGTTTAATATTAAATCCTAATGTAACTAAATATTAAAATTAATTATTAAATATTTATATTTTAATAGCTATGTTAGTCTACTGGGAACTAAGAAAATTAAGGCACATAGTTACCACTGCTTACTGGCTTGGCATAAAGTGTTTGCTGTAAAGCTTTTTAACATTGGTTGATTTCTGCAAAGGTCTCACAATTTGTTCCTTTAGAGAAGCTGGCACAGTGCTCATGGAAATACTGAAAATCCTTAACATTAATGTATCAAGTTTTTACCTGTTCCTCTTTTTCACTAGCAAAGATAGGAGCATGTATTCAAAAGGCAAATCATAATTTCAAGGTCTCTTTATGCTTCTGATATTCAAATCACTAACATACAGAGTTGGCATTCAGCATACCTCCTTAGCAGTGAAAAGGAAATATGAGTATTCATGTGTCTTCAGTACAATTTATTTCTTAAAAAATGGGGAAAGTGATGACACCAACAGACATTCTGGCTCATTACCCAAACTGTTCTGAGCAGTCTTTCAAAACTGTTACCTTTTTTTCAGAAAACCGTGTGGGTGAAGCAGGAAGAAAAGCTTAAAAAAAAGCCCTTTCATTGGGTTGGGGATTTAATACATTACATATTTAGCAGTGTCTTAATCAAATTTAGTATTTTGTCTTCTTTTAATTCAAGAATAGGTTGAGTTTTTTCCCTTTCCCCTATCCATCAAAGAAATCTTATTTGCCTGACCTATTTCCTTCAAGCAAGGAAATAAGCCCGTTTTTTCTTGAGGGAAGTTAAACTTGTGTAAAATGAGTACATTCACCTACTGATTGTTGGCTTAGCCTTCCTATTTTAGTAGATCTCGGTAGAATTCTCAAAATAAAAGCTGTACCTGCCCAGTGAAATAATCCAAATTCCACTAACAACCATAATCATTAGAGTCCTCTGAGGAGACACCTGTGATGTAGGTGTTTGCAGGTACCTACTGACCGTTTCAGTTTTCTTAGAGCATGGCTTTTCTGTGAAGTTAACCATCTTGTCATTCAGGTTAAGAATCTAGCTAGCTGGACCTAGCCTGGCTGCCTCTTTGCATTCCTTGAGCCATTTACTGGGCATCTAGGAGAAGTTTGGCAGGCAGCAGCTGAGCTTGAAACAATGTATACTCACTACTATCAGTAAAAGTTGTTCAATACCAAGCTGCTAATCTCTTTGCTCTTCTTCTAACTCCCTGTTTCCTCTTTAGAACATTCTTGTAAGCAGCCATTCTAGATGGTATTCTGTGGCAGTGTTTACTTTAGCAAAGCAGTGCAAATGAGTTAGAACAGCTCTTTAGAGAACAGTTGTTGGAAAAGGCTTGATGGTGTGTTTTTCAGAATAATTTGTTTCACACCAACTGTAGTCTGGTGTGCCAGGGGTTTACTGTTTACATCTGGAGTGCAGTAGGTGTGCTCCTGAAATGGATTTTTGTATTTGGTTTGATCCAGTTCATATTCCCGTATTACCTTCTGTGTGATGCCTGCTGAAGTGCAGTTAGCAGGAAGTTTCTGCAGAAGCAAACTCCTGCCCCCAACTGCAGTGCTAGTGCAGACATTCCCTGTGGTGCTGTGGAAGTCATTATAGGATGTTCTTCCAGGACTGGGTGGGAAAGAGAATCAATCAGATCTTTCCTAGTTGAATTAAAAAGAGTTAAAAAGTAGAAAGGTATTCTTGCCCCTTTGTTGTGTTGCTCTTCGTTTTAACTTCCTTTTGTTTAGTGATCCTTTTCCTCAAGTATGTGCAGTAATTTGTGTCTTAGTATTGAAATCTCTTTTCTCATTCCTGTATGTTTAGTGCATCTGAATTACGTATTTAATTATTGGGATGTGCAGTATCAGACCTAGTTACTTACTTCCTGGTAACTGAAGAGATTCAATTACCTTTAGAGATAAATATCAACACCACACTGAATAACTCACTGAATAACTAAAATATTTGTATGCTTGAGACATTTGTCTTTGTGATCAGTGTTTCCTAGGAAGTCATGACTTACCAAAAGATGCTGATAGTGACTCTGAGTTCTGTGCTCCCAATTTAGAGCATGGGAATTCCTGAGAGTTTTAAATTCAGGAGCAATGTTTTCTTCAGCAGAAGATTATTATTTGCCTTGTAAATTAACTCAGGCACTGCTCCAGTATCTGCATACATCCTTGCCTCAAATAGCTGGTATGTGTTTTTATAGTAAATTGTACTGGAATTTGTTTGTAACTCTTACAGATGTGTCTGCAGTGTACTTAGTTTTCAAACACCATTATAAGGGTTCTTAGATTCTCCAGAAGGCCTTTTGCATAGTTCTGATTCAGTGTGTGTTTATCTACAAATTATTGAAGCAAACTGCCTTAGCAGGGTTATAGTTGCCTCCATTCAAGGTTAGGGAGTTCCTACAAGTGAGCTGAAAGTTTAAGGAAGAAAAATGAAATGGGATCTTTGGGAACTGACCTGCATCTAAATGTTTTGGGGCTACAGGTTATCAGACCAAGTGTTTTCTTATCTTTGTCAAGATCATGATGGCCCTAACCAACAGTACAGCAGTAAATACTCCTGATTAAAGCTTTCACGTCAGCTAATGTAGCAATTCCGTGTCTGATTTGTTGAGATCTGTACTATGACACGAAACTTTAACTTCTCTAGTCTTTGCATTTTGCCATATGATTGTGTCAGCAGAAGTCTGTTTGGAAACCATGAGCCAAAGCCAAATCTAATATTCAGACCCAAAGCCTTTGGATGTTTTCCCAAAATGGGGATTTCCTGTAACAGCTTGGTTTTTATAAGCTCCAATACCAATTTCGGTAGTTGATGTAGGATCAGTAAGAACCTGAGGTCCATTCTGTTTGTTTATTTGTATTTTTCATTACTGTTCTGATGCACCTTTTACTTACTTACCTGTGTGGCTCAGGGATCATGACAAAACTCACAGTCTGTGTGTGGGTCTGGTGAAGGCAACAGTATGGACCCAGAAGGGGTAGTTGAGTCTGGAATCTAATGAGCATCCTCTTTTAGTGGTCTAGCTTGATTAGATTTATATTCAGAACAACAGATAGATCTTCTATCTATACTGATATCTCTGCATTTGGGTTCCTGGATGCCATCTACGTACTTACATCTGATTTCTTCACAGAGAGAGTCTAGCAAGTCAACATAGGGAGTCTAGTGGAAAAGGTTTTTGTTCAGGAAAGATGTTACTTCTTCCTGCCATGAGGCAAAAGCCCTCTTTCTGCTATATGGGACTAGTTTCCTTTGAATTAGTAGATCTGTTCCTTGTAAACTTGGCAATAACAGCTGCAAGAAGAATGTCACTTCATTATGTAGTCAAAAGTCTTGGAAGGACCCAGGTATCTCCTCTCATCAGTTCAGAAGTCACATCATGGGACTTTATTAGTTGCATCAGCCATTTTCAGAGAAAATACTGTAGCAAAACTGTGATCTTATGTGACAGTCATTGATCTAAGTAAAGCTTTTGTGCTTTGAACTAGGTTGTGAAAGAAGGCTTTTGTTAAACTTTGAATTTCCAACTAAGCTTTCTGTGGCATAGTCCTTTGGTGATCAGATAGATGACCGCTGAAGTAATGGAAAATTCTGTTTATCGTCAGAAAATATTCTATGCTAATTCCCACTTTTATGTCACTTTTGTTGGTTGTGCTCATGGTCCTGTTGTGGAAGGTTTAACAGAAAAGTTTATTTTGTGCCAGTGAAAAATATTCTACCTGCAAATGGAAGATTCTTTGATCTCTGCTTTTAGGCAGCAGCTTCAGTTTCACAAGTATTTTCTATAAAACCAAATGCCAAGCTCTTGCACTGAGAGATGAGTACATGTGCCCAGGTACCATCAACAGTTTAACACCTGAGAAAATATTTTGCTACTGTTGTAAATTGCTGTCACAGAACACCATGACTGAAGATGAGATTATCCACTACATGAGTGGCCTCATACTGCCTGTGGACATAAAACTAAGCACTGAGCTTAATGTCTGTTGTGCTGTCATGCTCTCAGCACTCCAACATGGCTGTGAGACAGGAACAGCAAATCTGTGCCACACCAGGAGGCTCAATCAGTTCCAGATGTGCTGTATTTGGTGTATCTGCAAGATGAAATATCAGGACAAGAGTTTCAGCACCAAAATCCTTAAAAGTTGCTAAGTGTTTGGTAGTAACATCATGCTTTGTAAAAGCCAGGGTGTGATGGCATAGTCATAGCCTCATTCATATGGCTGACATGAGAAGTCACGTGGCTGTGTGTGATGGTGGAGTAAAGTGAGTCATCTGCTTCCTCGATATAATCAATGTAAAGACAGTATGAGTCTAATGTGAAGGGCTAATGGATTAACCATTACAGGTGGAAAGCAACAGCCTATGGCAGAGCAAGGTGGTATCAGATCTCTCTTGATGTCCTAAATTATTCCGAAACCAGATGCTTGTAGTTTAGGTGGGGACTTAAGGTCATACAAAGCACAGGCAAGAGCCTGCATGCACAGTGTCACCTGTCCCACATACTGTTGTATCTACAACTCTGTGATCAGTCTGATTTCGAAGGCCTGTCTTCATTGTTGGTGTGACTTTACTGTCGTCCATCTATGTGAAATGATGAAACTTCTGTTAGAAACAGTGAATATGAATGTAGGCTCTGTGCTATCTGTGGTAAAAACTTCTTTCCTGATACCCCAGGTTTTATAGAAACATATTGTTAAGGAAAATAGATGAAACTTAGCAAAACAAGGCTACTCTCTGGCACTACCCAGTGCTTCTGGTGTAGGTGGTCTCTGACTTCATTCACTTTGTTTACCTTCATGTTTCCTTCCCTAAACCACATCCCTGTCTGAGTAAGGTAACATCTTGTATGTGAAATGATGCAAGACTGACTTTTTATTGTGACTGGAAACAGTTGTTCAAATGTATTTCAAGACTCTCTTAATGGTGTTTGCTAAATGAGTAACAAAGATCTCAGTATGTCTTGAGTACTCAAGACAAAAAAGATCATTTTGAGTGGGTTGGAGCTCGCTGCCCAGAAGGACAGCTTTATTCTTGGCTGCATGAAAAGAAGCATGCCCACACTCCTTCGTAGCCTGTCTGGCAGATGTTCCTACAGCAAGAATGGGAAACAGCAATATTCTGTTTAGGCTTGTGGCCAAATGTAAAGTGTGAGTGGCAGTGTGGCATTCATTCTTTTTAGGCAGCCCTCATCAACTTTCTCTTACTGACAAAAGTGCTTGCAAACCCTCAAAACTAAGTTTTATTTGGTGGGGAGGGAAAAAGGGTCAGTATTGACAGTAGCTATGGTTCTTCAAGACTTGTTATCCACATGTGCTGCATTTCCTGCCTTCAGTCTGTTCTGATCAGAAAGTTACTCCTGATATTCTTACTCTTAAATATATGTTACACTTGCTCTTAAATATAGGTTAGTTGTTTTTTTGTTTAGTTGTGTTTTGTTGTTTTTTGTTTTGTTGTGTTTGTGGTTTTTTCGGGGGTTTTTTCCTTGCAACAGGAAGCAAGGTGTGCAGAGTGAATGCTGGGCTTTAGTGAATGCATCTGTTTTAGAAGACTGCAGTCGAACATTCCTGGAGCATATGTGGAATCCATGTGGACAAGGCATCTCAAACGACCACAGTTTAACTATAGAAAGCTCCTCCCTATCACATCAAGCATGCTTCTCAAGAAGGACTGGAGTTCCTCTTCAGTCACAGGCTGAATGCACTGGACATGAGTGGCTAAACCCATTTCCTCATAGAGCTGCTGTGTTTTCTAGGCATACATGTTGAACCATGAGGCAGAAAGACCTTAATAGACCTGGGCTGCATCAAAAGGAAGTGTGACCAGAAGGTCCCAGCAATCCCAGGCACAAATAAAGAGTGGGTGGAGAATGGATTGAGAGCAGTCTTAGGAGGACTAGAGGGTGGTGATTGATAAAAAACTGAACATGAGCTGTCAATAGGTATTTGCAGCCCAGAAGGACAACTTTATTCTGGTCTGCATCAAAAGAAGAGTGGCCAGCAGGTCAAGGGAGGTGATTCTCTCCCTCTACTCTGCTTTCATGAGACCCCACCTGGAGTGCTGTGTCCATTTCTGGGGTCCCCAACACAAAAAGGACATGGAGCTCCTCGAATGAGTCCAGAGAAGGGCCACAAAGATGATCTGAGTACTAGAGCACATCTCCTATGAGAGAGAGCTGGGGTTGTTCAGTCTGAAGAAGAGAAGGCTCCAGGTAGACTTTGTAGAGGCCTTCCATACCTGAAGGGGCTACGGGAAAGCTGGGGAGGGAATTTTTATAAGGACATGTAGTGATAGTACAAGGGGCAATGGAGTGAAACTGAAATTAAGGTGGTTATAGGTTAGACATTAGGAAGAAATTCTTCACTGGAGGTGTGAGACACTGGAACAGGTTGCTGAGAGGAGCTGTGTACGCCCCCTCTGTAGCAATGTTCAAGGCCAGGTTGGATGGTGCTTTGAGCAGCCGGGTCTAGTGGGAGGTGTCCCTGCCCATGCTTAGTTCAGCAACATGAAGTCCCTAACAGGAAGCTGTGGAGTTTATGAATTTACTGTGTGGGCTGCATGAAGGCTGCAGGTTGCGTAGTGTTGGTCTGACCTTTTGGGAAAATACCATTTTGGTGTTTAATAACCATTGCAGAGGTGGCTCAGGGATGTTCTGGGATTCTAAGATCTTGAATTCAGGTGTGTTGCTGACTACATGTGGGAGTGGGTTGTTCTGGCTCCACTGAAGATGAAATGTGCTTTTGCAGGGGTTTGATTTCTAATGGGCTTAATTCCTACAGAGAAACAGTGTTGTTAAAATATTCAGTTACAATATACAAAATAGAGGTGTTGAGCACCACTGCTGTTTTATTCCATTTTGCTTACCAGCATCACATGCTGGCAGGAACAGAAACTCCACTTTTTTCCTTCTTTAGGCCAGCTTCACTCTGCTCTCTGCTTGCCTTTGAGGAGATGGATTAGCAGAAGTGTGAATGTTTGTCTTTGTGGTTTATAAGGATGTTTCAGTAGATGATGAGTGGGTTGTCAGGGGAGATCTCTGGGTGGCCTGAGAAGATTTAATAGATGCTGGAAGGTTGGAGGAGTGCGGGATGTTTTACTTCTCTTTAGTTTTAAAAAAGAAGTGTAATGTATCTGCAGCTGAGTACCAGCAGATGAGAATTAAAATAAATAGAGGATTTCCTGTCAACTTTGTAGAAAACAACAAAATGTGCATCACCAAGGCCGTTCTGGTCTGTTGTTTTTAATCTAATGATTTCAGCCTTTGTTATCTGTCTTGGATTTTTCTGCTCATTTAGTATTATTTCTGCAGGAAGAGTTTTGCTCTTTGTTTGAGCAACGCAAATCTTAAGAATATGTTTTACCTTCTATTTCTTTGATGCCTTTGAACCTAACTGTGCTTTGCCTCTGTTTCCTTTGCTGTACAACTAGGGATATGAGTCTTCAGTACACAGGTGTTGGGAAACTAAACTAGTATTTGCTAAGCATTTTGAGCCTTCCAGTTGAGGATGCCCTCGCTTGGTGCTGAGTTACATTTCTTTCTGAGATGCTCTATTAGTGGTGCTTGTGGCATGAATAAACATAGTGAAATGTGCCGGAGGGCAGACAGTTCAATCCAGAGTGATAAATAACGCATCCAGTGAAAGCGTCAAAGTTGTCTGCTGTGCAGAGAGACCTGTAGGCTATTGCTTTCTAACTTGATACTTTTTGTTCTGGTGCAAAATGCCTGAAAACGTCCTGAAAGAAGCTAACGCTACAGTCTCAGCTGCAGCTCCTTAATCTTGGTCTCCTCCCTGCAGCCTGGAAGCGAGGGCCTCTGGCATGGATCTAATATCAAAAGAAGAGTAATGCCACTACAGGGAGGGGGAAAATAATTACTAAATTTCCTGAATAATAAACAGTTTGGGTTTGGTTTTTCTTTTTTTTTAAAAAAAGGAGCTGCTTTTCTGGCCCTCGTTCTGCTGGTGGGTGTCTAGGGCAGGATGCCACGCTGTCGTCAGCCTCTCCCTGCTTCCCGCTCCGAAACCAGCAGCCAGTGGAGGAGACAGGTTTGACGGGGAGCGCGTCGCAGGAGTTACACAGCGGTGGGGAGCGTTGCTCAGCCTCCCTGGGTGGGAAGGGGCTGCGGGGGGAGCTGCGGGGGGAGCTGAAAAAAAAACGGGGCGGGGGCTGCGGGGTGGGCTCGGCCCCCCTTCCCTCCCGCACCGCTCGGAAACGCCCCCCAACTCGGGGCCGTGAGCCCCCCCACCCCATCCCGGCCCGGGGCCGTGGCTGAGCGCGGCGCGGAGCCGGGGAGCTGCTTTTGTACGTGTCCCGTTGCTCTGCGAGGGGCGGCCTCCGAGCTCCGCGGGTGCAAAGAGGTGTGGCTCAGCCTTACAAATTCAAACTAGCCCCCATGGGGAGGGGGAGGCTGGTTTAGCCCCTTATTTGCGGGGTCAGTGGAGGATGTCTCACGTCAGCTCCCTACTGCGGTGCTGCGCGGCTCAGCACAGGGACAGGGCTGTCTCCCCGGGCTCCCCTGTGGCCTCTGGGCACGCAGCGAGCCCTCCCAAACGTCAACAAAGAGGAGGCGTCTTGATGCTCAAGTTCCACGTCGCCTTTCCAAGCCCCTTGTCCTCTCCCTCCCTCTGAGGTGGTGCTTGCTTACTGCACAGAGCAATGACCCAGCACTGAAGGCCATCCCGACATCTTAGCATCTCTAAGGGCTCCTTCCTTGCCCTCCCATAGATAGCAGAAAAGGGCGCAGACCCTTCCCCACCTTCGGGGTAGTGAAGCCCTGCAGGGAAAAAGTGAATGACTCCAGTCCCTTTCTGTCTCTCCCTGTCCAAACTATTTTCCCCAGCACTTTCCTTCAAACGAGCCGGAGGCCAGGCATCATTTCAGTGGCCGAGTGGTTTGAAAATATGCGGGAGGGGACTGTCCATGCACAAGCAGATCTACTCATCGAGAGTAGAGCCGTCCCCGCTTTCCTAAACATGAAAAACACAAGACGAGCCGAAGATCAGCCAAAGCCGTCACCTCTTTAACGTGGGGAAAGAGGGGAAAGCTTGCTACGCTGCCTGGGAGACTTTTAATTATTTTATTTTCAAGAGAAGACAATAGTATCAACAGGGCAACATACACCTGATCCTGCTCATTGCAGCCAGGGCGAAATTAATGTATCGGCAGATGAAGAAACCTGCCGCCTTTTGTTGCACTGTGTGCCCCGACATCCGACCTTTTCCTCTTGGCATTATTCGTTCTCCGCTGCCTCTGCTGGGGCTGGCGGAATATGCCTTTGAAACAAAAGCAGAGAATGTGAGGTTTGAAAAGCCCCGTCCCATCCTGGTCGTGTATCTCAACCTTGAGCCTCTTCCAGCCGCGCAACGCGATGCTGAGCCTCGCTCGCCCGGCCCTGCGTCTCCTCGCCTCCCAGGGGCCGGAGCGTTGCACGTTTCCGAAGCCCCGGGGTGGGAAAAGTGATGGAGAAGTGGTGGAGAAGAGGGGCTAGTCTGGAGCCCTTCGCCTTTGCCGTTCTCCTCGGGCCCCAAACTCGTGGGTGGCCAGAGCTGCACGAGTCTCTGTCCCCAGCCAGGGGCTTTTGGGGTGGGTTTATAGCAGGGCAATTATTGCCTTCATCCTATTTCGGCCGAAACGAGCGTAAAGCACAAATGTGTGACTTGCCGAGCACCCTGTCATGTCATATTCCCTGCAGTTTGAGCTCTTCGGGATGAGCGAGAGGTTAAACTCCAGGTTGAAGTGAAAATACCTCGGAAACACCGTGCGCGGGGCAAGCGGGAGAGGCAACAGCGGGGCTGCAGTGCTTTTTCTTTTCAAGCATCTCAGAGGGGAAAATTGCAGCAACTTCCCTGCAACGAAAACCAATTTAGGGGAGAAAAGAAAACAGAAAACAATTAGAGAGTTGATACGTTTCGAGAAATTAAGTCTTGAGCGCCCGGCACCGCTCCGTGCCGGGGGTAGGGTTGGTTGCCTTAGCTAAATCCAGCTGGTCATTCTTCCTTCCCTCTGCAGAGCCCGACGGGTCCCGCCGGTCTCCCCGCGGTTTCAGCGGATGCGCCGGGTGGTGGAGCCCGCGGCGCTGCGGTGCCGAGGGCGGGGAGCGCATCATTCCTGCGGCTCGGAGCAGCCGGGCTCCCTGCTCTGCCTCACCTGGTGCTCACCGCGGACGGGAGGTCTCGGCTCCCGGCTTCGCCCCAAGTCCCCGCCGAGTGTCTTCTTTGCCTTTTTTATTTCAGACGACCTCGACTTCACCAGCCACTCGCACTGTGCCTCGCAAACTTTCCTCAAGCGTTGCTGTGTCCGAAATAAATTTCTAAACGAGCGTTTGCCTCCCAAACACGGATGTAATCTTCCCGGGCTTTCATTTTAATGACTTCCATTGAATCGATGCTGCAAAGCCCTTTATCTTATAGTGCAATACGGAATGTGGCGTTGTATACATATGGTTTAGTTTTTTCCCCCTAATTCTTGCGATCTGTGCAGCTTTGAGCAGGGAAAGGCATATTTATACGTTCTAAGACACTGCAGGGCTATACGGTGATTTGGGAGATCTGTTGGGCCAGACAGATTGAACTAAGTCTCAGGCAAATGCAATTTAAAGCGGCCTCCAAGGAAGCGAGTCTGTCCTTAAGACAGAGCTAAAAATGTCCTGAAATACCGTTATTGCTGTTCCAGAAAATAGGCTAAGCATGAAGAGATCAGTTGCTATGGCAAACAGATCAAAAAGAAAAGTTAAGATC
>NW_009952564.1:6774353-6779000 GCF_000747805.2 Chaetura pelagica
AAGCCGAAGTCTGGGGTGGGGTGCTGGCGTCCCCCGGGGGGTGAAGGCAGGGGGCAAGGGCGAGGGGAAGGTGTCAGGCAGCCTGCCCGCAGCCTGTACCGCCGCCCCGGAGCCGGGAGGCCGCCCCTCGCTACCTTTCCCCGCAGCCTTGGTGGAGCCGGGGGCTCCCCGCCTGCAGAGGCGTTTTGGGAACCCCGCAGCCGGCACAAAATCACGCCGCCGGGTCCTGGCAAATTTCCCCCTCCCATCCCGGCCCCAGCTGCGAAGGCTCCCCGCGCCGCTCCCGAAATTCATCCCAGCTCGAAGCTTTCACCCAGGGGCTCGCCTGCCTCTCACGCTGCCAGTGTTGTTGTGAGAGCCTGTGTGTTTGTGCGTGCGTGTGTGCGAGAGCGTCCTGAGTGCATGTGGATACGTTAGGCTGCCTTGTCCGTGGCTGGTTTCTGTTTTAAGGCATCTAGAGGTGTTGTCTCTGGTCTCCACACGACCCGCTGCCAAGGCAAAGGAGGTGAGTATAAGTGATGTAGTCCCTGGTTGTGACCCGTTTGCGCTGTGTCTGAGCTGCCAGGCCATCTTGCCTGGAGCGTTATTTTTTATCTTCAGCTGCTCATGATGAGTTTACTCCGCGTTCTCCTTCTTTCCCTGAACTTGACAGGGAAGTGTTGGTGCTGTTTTCTTTATTGCAAGGCAATTCCTGCAAAAGCAGGAGTTCCTGCAAAAATACTTCCATCCAAGTGAATAAATGCGAATGAACTCCACTTTCTGGACTGCACCACACCCCCTTCCAGGCTGAATTCAACTCTTTTTTAACTTGCAAAATCTGTCCGTGTCCCTGCCCGCCTGTCTATCTGCCTTTGGGGCTGGGTTTTCTGGGAGAGGCAACCTAGGTCAAGCCAGTAAGTACCCAAATATATGTCCAGTCCTTTACCAGTTCTTTTGAATGGGTTTTCCTCCACTCCCCCCCGATTTCGTTCTTATTTGAGTAACGAGACAAAGTAAGACCCGTCTCCTTCCTGAACAGCCAAGGCCCCCCGACCAAAACCCAGTTGCAGGAGTCAAAATTCAGAGTGCTCCTCAGAGGGAATGTATTTGTATTTACATTTAAATACACGAACACAGACCCGTAAAAAGCTGTCGAGCCACCCCAGCATGTAAAAGAAGTATCAACCTCGGTACTGTGTGAAAAGAGGTAACATTGGTCTTCTTCTAGGCACATTTGAAATAGGTTGCCGATTTATTGTTGGGGGAATTTTTTCTCCAGCAATAAACATGAGCCTGATTTCTGAAATAGTTCCCTCCTCTGGTATTTCCCCCTTTTCTGTGATGTAGCTGTGCCGTTGCAAACGGGAGAGGAACAATTTCGAAATCTGGGATTACGGGTAGAGGACGAGAAGAGTTAATGCCTCCAACCGAGCTCTGTTTCTAGTCAGACATGTTTTGGAAAATGGCAATAGGCTGGAGAAAAGGTGCTCTCTGAAAGGACGAACCTCTCGGCGTTTAGCCGTGAAACCGTGGAAGAGGGAAGCTCTGCAGCTGCGGAGATCTCGACCCCGAAACGTTTGTAGCTATTTACGATGATTTTTTGTACCGAGTGCGGGAAGGCGGGAGGGTCAAGCTGTTATTGCAACTGTGCTCAGGTTTACTGCCGCGAACCGTAAGGGACTGTGCTGTAAAGCCGAGGTCTTGGGAACCTTCGCTTTGGCAGGGAAACACCCCGAGAGC
The DNA here is from genome assembly GCF_000747805.2 of Chaetura pelagica. NCBI lineage: Eukaryota > Metazoa > Chordata > Aves > Apodiformes > Apodidae > Chaetura > Chaetura pelagica. The sequence continues at coordinate 6,776,073 of NW_009952564.1, forward strand.
TGATGGGACACCACGGTTAGTGGGATGCCGCCGAGGCGTCCTCTCTCCTGCGAGGCTCTGGGGGCTGGTGCGCCGTGTCGGTCTCGGTCTCCTGGTAGTGTTTGTTAAATCGTTTTCCAGTGTGGAGGTTAAAACGAAAGGGCGGCCTTTGAAGCGTCACTTAGGAGACGCGCGGGGCAGACCTGGAAACCGAGTCGCCGGGGATCGGTCGTGAAATCTTTGTGGCAGGAAAGAGGGTTATTCGCAGAACACCGGCAGAACGGCTGCGGCCCGTGCCTTTATACGTCAAAACGGGGCGGGGGGGAAACAATGCGAAAACCAGAGAAGATACAACCCAAGTAAAAACGGGGCACGTGAAACCTGCGCGGCACAGGCCGACCCGCATGGCCGGTGTCAGGGCGGAGGGAGGGAGGTGTGACCCAGACGTGTCGCATCAGCTGGCGGGGCCTTAGCTGGGGCTTCCCCGGGCCGGCGGGGCAGGCGACGGGCGAGGCCGCGGCCACGAAGCGGAGCTGAGGATCGTGCAGCTCCAGCGCTGGTGCGATAGGCGTTGGGAGGGAAAGGATCGCCTCGGGGGCAGAGCTGCCAATAAAGGCCCGGAGCGCCGGCCCCGAGTGTGAACTGCTTTTGTGCTCCTGGTGACCCGACTCGACCTTTTTCGGTGCTGGGGAAGAGACTCGCAGCTGCTCTTGGTTTCCCGAGCAGAGACCAAAGCGTTGAGTTTTCTCCTCCGAGGCTCTCTGGGTGATTCCTTCTCCCTCTCTACTTTTATACGCTTGTCCATTGATTTAGAAAAACTTTCTTCGCGAAAGTTTCTGTTCCCGCGGCTCCAGATGCGTCTTTTGACACTGAAGAGTTGCGATCGGCTTTTTGCCTTTTGCAGGAAACCGCCCAGCCCATGGGGATTTCTTCTCAGCTGCTTCAAGTTCAAAGGCACGTTCCTGAAGTCGTTAAGGGGGCAAAAGGGACAAGTGCGGGGGAGGCACAGGGTCAAGAGTGCAGGGTCGAAGCCATTAGAGCCGCCGTCTCTGCGGGCTTGCCCTTCTCGGCCTCGGCCTTTCGCTACGGGCATCGCCCTCTCCTGAGGCTTAAGGGACACGGGGGAATGGAACTATCACGGTATTTCTCTTTGGAAACGGACTAGAGATGGCACTGAGGGCCACCGAGCTCTCAAGAAGTAACTTCGGTTGGGAGCGAGACTTGAAGAGAGTGCGGTTTCCCCACCCGCTCTCTTCTGCCTTCTTGGGGTTGCGATCGGCTTTTTGCCTTTTGCAGGAAACCGCCCAGCCCATGGGGATTTCTTCTCAGCTGCTTCAAGTTCAAAGGCACGTTCCTGAAGTCGTTAAGGGGGCAAAAGGGACAAGTGCGGGGGAGGCACAGGGTCAAGAGTGCAGGGTCGAAGCCATTAGAGCCGCCGTCTCTGCGGGCTTGCCCTTCTCGGCCTCGGCCTTTCGCTACGGGCATCGCCCTCTCCTGAGGCTTAAGGGACACGGGGGAATGGAACTATCACGGTATTTCTCTTTGGAAACGGACTAGAGATGGCACTGAGGGCCACCGAGCTCTCAAGAAGTAACTTCGGTTGGGAGCGAGACTTGAAGAGAGTGCGGTTTCCCCACCCGCTCTCTTCTGCCTTCTTGGGTTCCACGATCCCGAGGGTCTCACGGCGGTCATATCACTCCTAATGAACGAAAAAACCCCAAAACACTTAAAAAATAAAAAATAAACTATATATATCTATATGTAAAAATCTCTGCCGCTCCTGCGGCCTGCCTCTCTGTCCCCTGCATCTCTGTCAGCCCGAAGGCGTCTGCTGGGGAAATCTTTCCCCTCGCCGCCGCCCTCTGTTCCTTCCCTACAAGTTATTGGGTTACATTCGGCTGCTGCGTTCTACGGGACATATGCTGGGCTGTTAGAAGCCTCTATAAAAGAATAAAGACTTAGTGGCAGGGGGAGGCCGAAAACACGTTCCCTCAAAAAAACACAGTCCTCAGACGCCGTTTAGTAGCGACGGGATTTGGACTAGTAGAAAGACGAGTCTCATATTATTTCTATTTAATCGAAAGAAGAAAGCCATGTAAGGTGTTTCCTGTCTACTTGAGATTTTGTACGGCCCTTTAGGCAGGTTATTTCTTTGGAAAACAGCCACGGAGCCCATTGTCTTTATCTGATGCTTGAAAGATTGGGGAGGAGAGGAAAGAGAAAAATCATTGTTAAAAACCACTTTGAAGTTGTGCAACTGTTGCTGCTCCAATTTTTTTCTCCAGTCTCCAGATGCACCAGAAATCGTTACTTTGATCTCACAAAGCAGCAATTTATATTTTTTTAATTTTTTTTTTTCTTTTTTAAATGGTTGGGTAACTCAGAGCGTAATGGCAAACATGCAGGGAATGAGGTCATCGGGCAGCGCGGGGAGGGCCCGGGGAGGCGGGGAGCGGACGCCGAGAGCGCAGGAATGAGGCGGCGGGGAAGGAAGGGGCTTTCTCTCCGAACGAGCCTCGCTGCGGTAACATCTGCTCAAGGGTAGTTTTACATCCCCCCCCATTCACAAGGGAAAAGTCCGTGCCAGTGCACATGGGGCTGACTGGAGCGTGCGAGGGACCTGCCCTTCTCTGCGTCTGCCCAGCGCTGGCGGCGGGGCGCGATGCCACGGAGAGAGGCGTCGGCTGGCGAGGAGCCCGGCAGCTGTTGAGAGCGCGTCTGGGGACACGGAGAGATCCAGGACCCGGCGTGGCAGAGGGTCCCGACCCTTCTTCCTTGGAGCGGACGGGAGATAAGGGGGAGCCCTCTGCTTTCGCTGGTGTTTGACCAACCCTATGCGACCGCTCCCCAAAGCGCCCAAAGCTTTGAGCCCCAGACAAAACCGCGAGCCTCGCGTCTCTTGCAGTGCTCCCCGTTGGGGGATGCAGAGAGTGGCGTTACCAAAGCCTA
>NW_009952564.1:6779145-6779764 GCF_000747805.2 Chaetura pelagica
GTGCCCCCCGCACCATGCAGGAGCCACATCCACCTGCCTTAATGGCTTGATTCCCCGGAGAGACCCACCCGTGCGCAGGTCGGGAGTTTATTTTGCTAGGGAAAGTCAAGTGTGAGGAAGGGAGGGAGGAGGGTGGGCTCGTCATACACCGACCCCATCGCTCAAGACGAAGCAGCGCCGTGTCCCCGACGGGCTCGCCGGCTGTGTAGTGGGTTGTGTTGAACCCGGCGTTGAACGCGGGTGGTTTTATTTCTGAGCAATCGCAGACGCTGCCTGGTATTTCTATCCCGAAGATACAGACTCGGGGTCGGTCCTCTCTACCTGCAGCCCTCATAGAGCGTGAAGTAGCTCTTTCGGGAACCCGTCCTGCCCCCGTGGGGATGTTTGCAGCGTCCCCTCCCTCCCCACCACGGCTGTCCGCGCTGGAAGGAGCTCAGCTTGAGCCCTGATTTTGCCCGGCCTAGAGGCACCCTTCCCGGGATGCGCGGAAGACGCGCCCTTCTCCCTCGCTGCAGGTGGAAACTGACACACAGCAGTCGCCTGCGAGCAGGATTTCGGTGAAAAGGTGCCTGGACTCACGCAAGCCACTGGCACCATGAAGACCTGGTTGCGACCTCGC
>NW_009952564.1:6779845-6781267 GCF_000747805.2 Chaetura pelagica
ACGCGGACCATCCCCTCAGGGAGGAGCCCCGCAGCCGGGCACGGCTGGGCAGGGTTGCGGGCAGAGCAGCACACGCCAGTGGGAAGGAAAGGTGCACGCAGGGGACAGGAGGCCAGGCACACGGCCACCTCCCACTGCAGCTTTGGGGCGGGAGCTACAGGCGCGGAACCCTGCCTGTGGTCTCCAGGGGAGGGGGCAGCCCGGTACGGCAGTGGGACCGCACTGACCAGAAGATGAGGTGCTAGGATCTGCCTCGACCGTTCAAAACTCGCATTTTTTAAAGAGGAGAAAAGAGGGGGAGGAAAAAAAGCGACATAAATGAGATGCTGACACTGAGGAGTCACAGGGAGGCATCAACAATTGGTGCCTATAGACCACATCAAAGGACTGCAGAGCAACAATAAAATGCCTTGAAATACTTCTTAATGCAATGTTTGCATTGGGCAAGTCCGCAAATGACGCCGAATTTGCCATCACAGAGGAAAGAAAGAACCAGATGAGGAGGTTTAGCCAACATTCCTCTGAAACCCGGCTGTAGAGGGGAAGGAAAGGAAGGGAGAGGGACAGATTTTGATAATCCGGAAAGGCAAGAGGAGAAACCACATCAACGCAGAGCGAACAAATGTGGCAGGGCAGAATTATTAAGGCACAGGGGGATCGTAACAAATGGACCGATCTGCATCAAGACATCTGTAAAGAAGAAAATTTCAAATCACGATTGCTAGGGGGGCATTTTTGACTCTGAGCCTACTGCTTAGCCCTGTTTTTTTGGTTGGTTGGTTGTTTTTATTTAAAGAGGCCACACTTGTCTCCCTTGCGCATGCACCTCCTGGGGCATTTAGGGGCACCCCTAGCCCGCGTCTCCAGCTCGTCCCAGTAGCTGAAGAGACTTCCCGTGGCGGGATGTCCCGGTGCGGGACGCCTCTTGCACCAATGGAGAAGGAGGCAACCGGGGGCATGTGTGTGTGCTGGCGAGGGTAAAGTCTCCAGGTTCCGGTCGGTCTCTGCCAAACAAGCAGTCACACTCAGATGAGCGCTTAATTGCTATTGTGTTTTTTGTTTTCCAAAGGCAGAACCTCTATTCCCCGAGCGCGGCTGCAGTGTGGCACAGGCTGGCTTGGTCTGGTTGATCTGCGGCCGCTCTCATCATGCTGGTCGCGCCTGACTGAAGCCCAAAGTCAGGAGTATCGATTTAGCCACGCACGCACGGAAGAACCGCTGGGTGCAGGCGGCCGAAAACCCCCTCGCACCTCGGGCAGCGGGCCCGAGCCCTGCAGCGGGTCTCCCTTCCTCCCTCCCTCCCTGGCTGCTCACCCCCCAAGGAGCTGAAGCCTCTGGGCGCCCCGATCTATGCCGATCTGCCAGATCTCGCTCCCGCCACCAGTGACTTTCCCTAAGCCGGAGCCCACGGCGGCGGAGGCG
>NW_009952564.1:6781559-6787821 GCF_000747805.2 Chaetura pelagica
CGAGCCCGGGGCCCGGTCTTACGGCCCCAGCCCCTAAAGCTCTCGCGAGTGGGTTCTCAGCTCCCCGGGCTGGGCTGCAAACTCGGCCCTCGGGCACCTCCTCCGGGGATGCCACTCGCTTGACCCCAGGCGACTCCGTGCCCTCCGCGACGGGCACTCGGAGGGGCGACGGGGGCAGGGAGAGGCCTTTCGGCGGAGAGATCATGGCACGTGCTGCCGGGGATCGTAGGCTCGCGGCCTTGGGGGAGATGTCCTCCGGGACATGGAGAGAGGAGATAAAGTCACTCTTAGTATCAGTATCACGATAGAAAGTGACGCCGTCAGGAATACTGACAGCACCAAGGCGGGAGCGGGAGGATATTTGTAGGTTCCCGCGCGTTTGCTGAGAATTATCAGGGTGGTGAGAAGGGTGCTGCGTGGGAAGGATAAAGGCCCAGCTGGATCAGAGGGTACCCCACGGTGGCATCTCCCTCCGCTCCCCTTGTCTTCCAAGATTTCAGTCTTCCAGCCGGGAAGGAGCTGTGTGAGGCGGCCGGAGCGCACAGAAACGAGCGGTCGCAAGCACTAGAAGCAAATGCTCCTGGGACAGCCCAAAATTTAGCTGTGATGTAGCTCAGTCTCCGGTAGCCTTTTGGTTACTAGAAACTAATAAAAACAGTATTAGAAACTAAGAAAGACTCGCTTAATAATACATTTGTGTAAATTCGGGGCGTGGAGCAAGAACGGGCGAGGTTTGCGATGCAGAAAGGAAGCCCGGGCCGGGGCCCGACAGATCATGGCCATTTTATGGGGATGGAAGCCGGGTTTCTGGCGTGACTGTTTTACACAGGAGTCGAGTTTCATGCGGGAAGAAATTATCTGTGTTTGAAGATGCCAGAGTTGTAGCACGTACACATTGCTGCCCGTCGTGGAGGCTGGGGACCGCTTTTGTGGTGGTGCCGGGCGCTGATAGCGCGGCAGGATAAACGCCCGGTCTCCATAACAGGCTGATCACACCCCTCAGACACTGCTCTTTGAAATAACCCCGCTAAAGTCCTCTGCGTTTTAGGATCGGCCCTAAACGGGATTGTTTACAGTATAACACATCCTGTATGAGGTAGGAGAACGCACAGACTTCTCTTGGTTCAAAGACCTGTGCCTTGAAGAGAAAAAAAAAATTAAAAATGCCCTTATATTTATTTTTTTTTTGACCGAACACACATTGAAATGCTACGCGTAGCTCGGGTTTCTTCCCTGGGAAAGAGGACTTTGGATCCCGTCTCAGTAACAAGGGGACGGTTGTCCGCCTCCAGCACCCCATACGAGAACCATCGTGTACAAGACCAATTTATGGAGGGAAGTTTTATGGAAGGACGCCGCTTTTTCGGCGTGTGCGAGTTATGGGGACAAGGGAGGGAAAACGGGGGAATGTGGCTGCCAGGTGGGTCCGGCCTGGACCGAGGTGTGGTAAAAGCAGTGCTTGGATACTCTCGTTCCTAATTCCCAGCCCGGCAGCCTCATCTGCGGCGGCTGAAAGGTAGCGTGAGCCCTGTGCGCGGGTGAAGCCTCAGATCTCTCCACCCATCACGCTCAATCCTGCGGGTTTGGGAGCCGAAGGTTGCATTGGGGCTGGAAAAAAAAACCAAACCAAACAATCAAACAGAAAACCCCCTCAAAACTTCAAAACCCTCTACCTACCCTAAATTATAATAGCTGCAATAATCTGCGAAGAAGTAGCTCTTCAACACGCCGCCGTGGACATGCTGTTTGCTACTGCTGTGAAACTGCTTTGTTTTTCTTTCCACGTGGAAAAGTAGAGCCGAGGGCCCGGCTGGGAACAGTCACCTTTTAGACTAAATTCTCCTTGCCGGGACTCATGCGTGGGCTGGCCCTGCCCAGGCTTTCCCGGTGCTTCTCACATTCCTCCGGCCTCGCAGCGGCGAGGGGAAGCATCTGCGGCCCGGTCCGCTCTCGGAGCAACAAGCGGTGCAGAGCCCAAACAGCACAGGGGGCTGCTGTCGCCTGGTGGGCAACCTCCCCGGGACCGCCCGTGTGCCCTGGCTCTGGCAGCGAGTCTGGCTAAAGCTCTCGTCGTAGAGCTTGTCTAGATACAGCCCCGCTGCTCTCTTCTCCGCTGTTCCCGAGGTCCCCTGACCCCTTAGGTCTCCTCCGATATCCGGCAAGAGCCGTTTATTTCTTGCGGGGAGAGGGAGCGAGGGTGGTGGAGGGGGAACAAAAGCAAACAAAAAACCCACCCCAAAAAGCAACAACAAAAATCAGACTCGAGAACCACTCTGAGATCTTTCCCAGACCCTTCCTGCCGGTCAACGGCACCCCCGAGTCCACCTGCAAACAGGGGCAGGATAAAAGGAGGCCCCGAGGAAACCTCAGCGACCCCACTGAAGATGGGGCCGGGGGACCCCAGCCCCTCTTCCCCCGGTCACCAGCCTTCCCGTGTGAGCCACCTCGTCTCGTTTTGGCATCTTTCTTCGACGTGGGGGGGAGGGCACGGTACAAATGTAGCTGTCAGAAAGGTAACATGGCTACGGAGGACTGGTGAGCAGGCTGGCACGGCCGGTTAGACACTTTTAGACACTTACTTTTCTCCCCGTTGCTCTCCTGCTCGGAGGAGCCGAGCGGAGCGCAGAGTTTTTTGGGGAGACCTCTGCTCCCCAGCGGGACTGCCGGCCTCAGTCCTCCGTGGAGCTGCCTCCTGCCTCTCGCCACCCTAGAGGAGCAGCCACACGAATCCACCTGTCAGCAGAGACCTCAGCAGAGAGAAAATCACCAGAGGAAGGGAAAAAAATAAACACATAAGATAAGAAAGAGGCGGCAGGAGCAGCAGCAGCCGGGAGGGGGTGGCGAGGGGCCGGGAAAAGGAGGCCCCGAGGAAACCTCAGCGACCCCACTGAAGATGGGGCCGGGGGACCCCAGCCCCTCTTCCCCCGGTCACCAGCCTTCCCGTGTGAGCCACCTCGTCTCGTTTTGGCATCTTTCTTCGACGTGGGGGGGAGGGCACGGTACAAATGTAGCTGTCAGAAAGGTAACATGGCTACGGAGGACTGGTGAGCAGGCTGGCACGGCCGGTTAGACACTTTTAGACACTTACTTTTCTCCCCGTTGCTCTCCTGCTCGGAGGAGCCGAGCGGAGCGCAGAGTTTTTTGGGGAGACCTCTGCTCCCCAGCGGGACTGCCGGCCTCAGTCCTCCGTGGAGCTGCCTCCTGCCTCTCGCCACCCTAGAGGAGCAGCCACACGAATCCACCTGTCAGCAGAGACCTCAGCAGAGAGAAAATCACCAGAGGAAGGGAAAAAAATAAACACATAAGATAAGAAAGAGGCGGCAGGAGCAGCAGCAGCCGGGAGTGGGTGCCGAGGAGCCGGTGCGTGTGAAGCGGGATGTCCCGGGCGGGCGCGCCCCCAGGCTGTGCCCGGGGACTGCAGCACTCAGGGAGCGAGGGAAAGACCAAGAGCGCCTATGTGCTTGTCTTAGGGGGTTTGTGTGCATGCGGGGGAAGCTGAAAGATGCAGAACCCCGGCGACACTGCTGACAGCCAGGCGAAGAGGGGTTTGTAGGAGGCAAATGAAGAAAGAGACCATCTAGACCCTCGCTTATCGCTCCGGGGTTGTTCTGAAGTTTGGCGTGGGTAAATACGAAATGCATGGCTTTAAACCCTGCCTGTGTTGTTCCAAGTTAGTAGCTGAGAAGGCAGAAGGGTCTCTAGCTGGGACTTTCGTCTTTGTTAGCGAGGGGAACCTGTTTTGTTTGAATTATTCATCGTAATTGCCTGTTTCCAAACAGCTCCACGGGGAGGCTCCGAAATGCAGTCAGGTCTGATTTGTGCCTGCGAAGAAGCGACTCCCGGAGCTGGAGGAAGTTCAGGAACAGTTTGCGTTCCCGATTCGCTTCCCATCCAGGAATACTAGGGCCGAGATGTGACTGAGCGGGGGAAACAGGCCCAGGGACATGGGGCGTTTTGTTGCCGTAAACCCAGGAAACCTGTCGATGCGTTTCTGCTCTGCCTGGTCCCTTTCTGCCTCCCCGAAACCAGGAGAGCCAGAAATCATCTACACGCGTCGGTCTGCGGTGCCTGAACAAGTGGGGGAAAAGTCCTGGTAATATGGAGGGAAAGTAGTGGCTGTTTTTTATAGTTCAAGTGTGTAATCGGATTTTTTTCTCTCCTGATAGAAAGCAGATAAATTTATGAAGGGAGAGCTAAGAGAATAATTACAGGGTGAAGGTAGTTAAATTTTATTTCGAGTCCCAAAGGCAAAACCTGACATTTTATTGCAAACATCTGGAAGGCTTAAGAGACTGGCATGGTGTTTGTTTAAACACTAATAGAGATTTTTATTCTGTAAAACACAAACAAAGCCCATTTAAGAACACTCGAGACTGTAAATATTTTGCGGTGGTTCAAATCTCAAAGCCTGAGAAAACGGGGGGAAAGGGGTGGGGGAAAGAATCGACGGCATAATAGGGGTATAATTATGAATTAGTTAATAATACGCAACAATACCGTTTGTGAAGACCATAAAAATAAATTGCAAGCGTTTGGTTTTTTTTTTCCTCAGTCACAACAACTGACCCCGCGCAGCCCGGGAACATCACCTCGCTAGTTTCCAAGCGGCCACTTGTGTTCGCTTTAAACTCGCTTCTTACGAGAGCGCCAGCCTCGAAATCTTCCGGTCCGTTTTAAAACATAATCGACGTTGCATTAAAGTCCAGTAAATCACTCGCTCACGTTATCAGACAGCCTTCAGCCCGCACCCGCTGACTAGTTTCAACATTGTTTTCAATTACTAACTTAAAATAATAATAATAATAAAAGAATACCCGGGCTAGGTCTGGCCAAAGGACCTTCGGTAAAGTTTTCCTTGCTGTGGAGCAGAGTTTGAAACTGGCTGGGCTCAGCCCCAGCGAGCAGCACATCTGGACAGCACTCCCGCCTCCCAGCCGGCTCCCCTTATTTCTCTTCCCCCCCCCCCGGGGCCTGGCCCTGCGACCCCTTGCTCCTTCCACTTTATTCCAGGGAGCAGTTTCCTGGATTTAATGGGAGCTACCCCTGCGAGTAAGGGTCTGGAATAAAGAGCAGGCAAAAGGACGCATTCATCTCTGGCGGCCGGGGGTCAGAGTCGGATCTGAATCCAGATTAAGCCCAGACCGACTCCAGATTGACGCCTCTTGCCACGGAGAACGGGAAATTCGGTCTCTAACACCGTTCCGGCTGAGAAGAGCCCCGGAAACCGGGTGCCGGAGCAGACGCGTTTTGCTCAGCGAGGTTTTGGTGCAGAGGCTGAATCGAAATCCCAACCCCCGGCTTGAGGAGCGGGGGTTTCTCTGCGCGGGCCCTCTCAGGGCAGGGGCAGAGAGCCCTGCGAGGGGGCAGCGTTGGCTTCCCTCTCCCAGCGGCATCCCTCCCCTTTCCCACGGGCACATCCTCGTGTGCGTGGGGCCGCAGGGCTGGGGCAGGGCAAGGTCGCTGGAGGGGCTGCCCTTTCGTTCGTACTGAGAAGCAGCGATCCTTTGTGTTCCTCGCTTTTGCACCACCCGGTGCAGAAGGGCAAGGGGAAGGCGAGTTACGCTAATCTCCGGAGCATCGGCGTAGCTGCGGGGAGGAGGGAAAGCACCGGCCCCGGCTCCCGAGACCGCGGGGAGCAGTTCTCCCGTCCCTGGCGAAAGGGTCCGCTGTCTGGGGTCTGTCAGTTAGGGGCTTGAGAACTCCGCTATGTTTCTGCTTGCTGCTGTGACGGCTGTGTCCCGCTGCCAGGGCAGGGAGCGGGGTGGTCTGACACGGCTTGCAGCCTGGAGAGCCCCTCCGTACGAGACCCCGAAAGGGCCAGGGCTGCTTTAAACTGCCGACCCGTACAACCACACTTAATGCTGTGGAAAACGTGTTTCTGAGCTCTTACATCAGCGCCCAAAATTAGTTTAAGCAGCCCTGCCTTTCCAACACAATTTCCTCTTGCTAAAATGCTATAAATAATCTCCTGTTTTCTTGGGCTTTCTTTCTAAAATCTCCCTGCAGCTTCTTTAAAAGCCTTTCTCGGTATCTGTCTCCCAGACGAGTGGTTCCGAGGCTTTCGGAAACGGGGAAGCGTGGTGTTTGTTTGTTTGTTTGTTTGTTTTAGTCTGGGAGACGTTACTTCGCCGGGAGGAGGACACACAGCCGGGGGACCCGCTGGAAACGCGTGTGCCCTCTCCAAGTGCTCCTCAGTCAGGCCGGTTCTTTCCAAGCCCCTGCCTCTGTCTTTCCCTTCTTCCCGCCGCGCCCGCCTCCTACC
>NW_009952564.1:6789004-6789692 GCF_000747805.2 Chaetura pelagica
GGGGGGGCAGAGATGAGGGGGTGTAGAGGACGCACGAAACCCGCTCCTCGGCCTAGATAACAGGGCTTAGTTGTCCCGAGATTTCCCGAAGAAACGGCATCTTGCTTTTCACCCGAAACCCCTTTCCGTGAGTGTGAACCTCAGCGGGCTGTGGTGAGGCCAGCGAGAGCTCTTTGGGCAGGGGAGAGGAGGCTGAAGGGCTCCGCCGGACCACCTAGACGTGGGCAACCTGGGGTCGTTCCGGTAACTAAAGGAACCCCCCACGCCTGCTCCCTTCACTTGTGTCCGGCCCCATCGAAAAATCTCGCCTAAGAAAAATCTCGCTCTCCCCCGGCGCTGCTCGAAGCAGCTCTGCGCCTTCTGGAAGCATCGGGGAAACACCGGCCAAAAATAATTCTCTTGAAATTTGGTGTGTATCCTCGACCGCTTTTCCTGCGTGGTTCTATCCATTATTATTCGCTTTCCTCACTATATAATTGTTTATGGTTTACTTTGAATCTGTATTCGATTCTCGGGATCGAACCCCAGCGGCTTTAGGGTTTTCCCTGTACGGTGTTTTGATTGACTTCACCTATTTTCCCGTGGTCCCATCAGCAAATGAAAACACATGGTGCTTCCTTCACCTTCGCAAACGCAGTCCTTGTTCCTTTTCGCTGCAAGCCCCTACACCACGCACGACCGAGGAGCG
>NW_009952564.1:6789769-6790341 GCF_000747805.2 Chaetura pelagica
GAAGTGTTTATATATGTAATACATACTTTACATTGAATATAGTTATTTTATCTATATTTTAAAATATATATTTATTGATATAGATGTAAATTCCTCTTCCTAGAGGGAAGGAGCTCCCCTGCCCGAGGCTGTCTGGGTCCGTCCGTGCCGCTGCTGGCGCCAGCCCACGCCGCCCGCCCAGCCCCGCCGCTCCACGGACACGCGTTGTTTGAAGTGAAACTTCAAAACCCCCCCCGGGGACGTTGCTGTTACCGGGGCCAAACACCGATTCCGCCGGCAAGCCCAAGTAATATACGGCATGAATTACCTTGTTAAAACACCCCCCCGTCCGGCACCCCCGGGTGGTAAAGCCCCTCTCGGGTGCTGTGCGTGGGGATGAGCTGGTAGCAGCCCCTGGGAAGCCTGGGTGCTGCGGAGAGAAGTGCGGGAGTTGTTACCTCTCGGCACTTAGAGCTATGGATTCCCTACTGGCTCCCCGTTCTTTAAACAGTTAATTCTCCCGGCCGGTGCTCCAGGTCTCAGATGGCCAAAATTCCTCGCCCTGAAGCCCGAGTCTCCCTCCCCTCCCCACT
>NW_009952564.1:6790529-6791623 GCF_000747805.2 Chaetura pelagica
GAAAGAGGAGAAAAAAAAAAAAAAAAAAAAAAAAAAAAAAAGATGAAATCCAGCCTGCTGCCCCTCTGAGCAAGTGCTGGGGACCTGGGCTGAGCACACCCTCCCGGCTCTGCCTGCGGAGTATCTGCAGCCTCATGTAGTGCCTTCAGGAGACTGAGGGCTGGTTTTCTGGGGGTGCAGCTGGGGAGGGGTGGGGGGAGAAAGAGGCGAGAGGCTCTGCCTCTGGTCCCCGAGCTCTGCTCTCCCAGCCACTGGCCGCTCGTCTGCCCAAGGGTCTGGGCTGGGGGATAAGATGAGCGAGAGACGAAGATCGGCCGTGGCCCTCAGCTCCCGAGCACACGCTTTCTCGGTAGAAGCCTTGATTGGGACGAATAAAAAGAGGAAACTGCGAGACTGGGAGGACAAGGGTCTGGATTTGTCCATGGAAAGCCTCAGCCCCAACGGCCAGCTAGGGGACAATGAAGACCCGACTCAGTGCCTGGACCTCAACCCCGGTTAGTGCAACTCCTTTCTCTTCGGGGACCCCCCAGCCCCGCTTCCTCCCCGCCGAGCCCTGTCGGGAGCTGCTCACCGGGACAGCGGCGCCGGGCGGGGGGGCAACGCGTCCCGCGAAACATCCGGAGCTGGGGCAAGAGGAGAAGGGGGAGGGGGAGGGAAATTTGCGGAGATTCCTCGGATTTTAATTTTAATTTTTTTTGGTTTTGTTTTCCTTTTTCGGTTTACGGGGACTTTTCTTCTACTCGCCGTGGCCCTTTCCCTCCCTAACTCCATGATGTCCCGGGAGGGAACGGCGTGTCCCCTCCGCGCGCTTCCTCCTCCTCCCTCTCCTCCCTCCTAACTCTGCGATAGTCCTTCCTGGGTGTCTCGGGACACGCGTTTCGCCTTGTCCCGCAGCTTCCCGACCATAGCCGGGGTTGCCGTGTGGGTGCCGGGGCAAAGGAGTGAGTGGGACACGACACTCGCGTCCCTGCGGGAGGGATCACCCCTCTCCACTTCCGTGCGGCTTTCCGGGACAGCAGCCAGGCACCCCGAGCCTGCCCCGCGGAGACCCTGCCTCCCGCACCGAAGGCTGCGGGGCAGGAAGAGGAGGCGGG
>NW_009952564.1:6800599-6800893 GCF_000747805.2 Chaetura pelagica
GGGGACACGACCCTCGCGTCCCTGCGGGAGGGATCACCCCTCTCCACTTCCGTGCGGCTTATCCGGGACAGCAGCCAGCACCCCGAGCCTGCCCCGCGGAGACCCTGCCTCCCGCACCGAAGGCTGCGGGGCAGGAAGAGGAGGCGGGTGCCCCAGCCCAAGCGAGGGACGCGCGGAGCGGCGGAACCCGCTGCAAACGCACCCCCCGCCCCGCAGCCAGCTCCCGTCCGACACCGTCCTCCGTGGGGTGGTCTCAGCCCGACGGAGAAAGGCTGGGAGCCTGATCCTTACCTC
>NW_009952564.1:6800987-6803035 GCF_000747805.2 Chaetura pelagica
CAGGCAGAGAAAGGGGCCTCGGCCGGGAGCAGGAGCAGCTGGTGCGGGGGGCTCCGGGAATTCCCGGCCCCCGCCACGGAGACTGGCGCCTCCCGGGAACGAAGGCGTTTGGAGCAGCGACGGGGCCCCGGCCCCTCGGTCGGGCTGCACAGTATTTGGGGAGAGGCAGCGTGAGACTTCCCTCGTGGTATCTGTATCTTTAATTTTTAACTTCTATTTGATCGTTTATTTTTTTATTTAAAAGGGAGCCTGTATCTTGGAGCGATCAGTTAGCTCAAGCGAAACCCTCCGTTCCCGCGCTGCCCCCGCGCCCATCTCGTCACCCTCCGCCTCCCTCCCCAGCGCCTTCAAATGAGCAGGAGCGGGCGGCCCCGCTCTCACAGTTGTGTTGTGCGGAGGAAGCGAATTTTAGGTAATTTCTCTTTACTTTTTCTTTTAATATTCGGATGGGGGGAAAAGGTCAAAAGGTTTCTGTGCGCGACCTCATAAGAGAAAGGGCAGAAATTTCCTCTGCTCGCTCCAAGTCCGCTCGGCTGCACTTGGAGAAAAAAACACCTTTTTTTTTTTTTTCCCTTTTTTTTATTTTCTTTTTTTTTTCTTTTGTTGTTTTCCCCTTAACATTCCCCGCGCAATCAATAACCATCAGTTCCCCAAACCCCAGCATAAAACAAATAACCAAACCAAACAACAACAAAAACTCAAAGAAGAGAGAGAAAACAAACAAACAAACAAAACAGACAAGATTAGAGAGCGGGGTGCGAAAAATATCTTCTGTAAAAAAATAAAAAAAAATAAAAAAAATAGTTTAAGTGTTTTTGAAGGGAGCGAAAGACCGGGAACTGCCGGAGAACTCGCTCCGCTCCGCTCTCAAGGAACCGCGTTTCAATTTGCTTGTAGCAGCAGCTCTTCCCGCTGCGGATCCTAAGGAGAAGTAGGTAAATTCTGCTGCTACGACCTTTCTTTCAGCGGAGCGATGGGGGTAAAGGAGGGCGGATAGAAACGATTAAAATCCCCACTACTAAAAAAAAATAGTTCCCGGTTTCCCAGGCTTCCCCGTTGGAAAGAATAAATACACAAACGAAAGGACAACAATCAACTCTCCAATAACAGAGCAGATATGTGAATCAATCTTTTTTTTAAAGAACCGTTTCTCATTGATTTTTAGCCACAATAGGATCTATTTTTCGTCGGTCTAGAATTTAATTTGCCCATTTCTCCACTAATTCGAACTAAAGTGCTGGAAACTCCCCTTGCGCCAGGCTGGACAGCGGGAGAGGACGGCGGGCAATGCCTGAAACCTTAGAAAGCAAACGTGATGTTTTTCATAAAGCAAAGGAAATCAAGAACAGTTTGGAAAAATCATTTATTTTTTTTTTTTTAGGAGGTTGATAGACTTTAAATAAAGTCCGCCACTGTAATTTGCAGAGTCACTTCATTAAACCTAAATCCTCCGCGGTGCTCCTTGGCTGCCGGGTGAAAATTGATTAGCGGCTTTATAATGGCCACCAAATTCCATCTTTACAAGAGCCAATTAAGAACAAACTTTACACCTGAAGTATTTTAAACTTGCCAAATCTCTCACGGTGTATCAACAAGAAATTAGAAAGGGGAGTTTTTATAGCGTCCCAAAGGTTCAAAACTCGAAGTTGCTGCCCCCGAGTAGCGCAGGAAATAACGCAGGGCTGTTCTTTAGGCGGGCAATGGTATCGGTACGGGTGTGCTAACACAGAGCCCCCACATATCACACTATACGCCGGGAAATTAGGTGTTGGTTTTGCGTGTAATAAAGTAAATCGGTTTATCCAGATTTAACGATATATTCGCGTAAAACCCCCTCAGCTTCTGCTCAGGAGGGTCTGAAAGGCTGAAAACTCTCCGCCGCGGGGAAGCAAACACCGCCAAGGGAACAGGAAGGCTTCGCTCTGCTTTTTTTGCGGCTCTTTTCCGTGTGTGTCGGGATTTCTGTCCCGCACCTCGGTTTATCCTCTGGGTCCCACCCGCGAGCGGTACCGGGTGCACCGGGGCCCGGCGGGCGGGGCGGCCCCGGT
>NW_009952564.1:6803074-6817210 GCF_000747805.2 Chaetura pelagica
CCAGGCCCGCCGGCGGGGGTCTGTGTGTGTGTGTGTGTGTGTGTGTGTGTTGGGGGGGGGAACGTGGGAGGCAGAGACCCTCATTTCCCCGTTTTGCCGAAACCCCTCATCCCTCCTGTGCGATTTTCCAGCTGTGCCTTAAACACTTCGGCGACAGTCCGGGCGCTCCCTCGAGTTGTCTGAAAGATCCTCCCCGCAGACGCATCTGCCCGAGAAAGGCGAGGCGGGCAGGCTGGGAGGTGCCTGGTCGGGGGGTTGCGTGGGGAAAGGTGAGAAAAGCCAGCGGATAAATCTCTTCAGGTTTGTAGAAAAATACAACTGCCGAGCTATTTATGTCTCGGCAGTGAATCTTGTCGCCAGAGTTAACGTGATGTTTTACGAGACTCAGTTTAAAGGGGGATAAAGATGGGTTTTAATCACGCGCGGGTTTTAATCACGAAGTTGTGAAAAGGAATTCGGGGTTACAGCGGCTCCTCTCCTCTCTCTCTAGCGTGGGGCTCGGCGGAGCGGAGGGGAGCGGGGCAACCTCCCCCGCTGCTGTCCCGGCCGCCCCGCATCCTCCGCCGGCCCTCGGCTCTCACCGCCTCTGCTTTGGAGAGGAGGAGGAGGAGGCGGAGGAGGAAGAGAAGGGTAGCGGGAAGCAGGCGGTGGCGGGCGCCCCTCCGTCCCCTTGGCAGGTTTGGTTTCAGAGGGCAGCAAAACAATGGGCTCGGATGTCTTCTGGGTATTTATAGATTAAACCTGAGCAGCGGCAAGGTCACGGGGGGGCCAGGCGTTGCCTCCCTCGATGTATAGATTATTTACCATCGTTTACAGCAGCGGCTTCTCGTCAGCCCTTCCCTCCGCGCAGGGACAGACGGCGGCAGAGCCGTGCGCGCCCCGTTGCTCGTCGAGAGTTCAAGGTGGGGTTTTTGGGGGAGACGTCTCCCCGCGGGCGGGTTTCCCTTCCCCCCGAAACACTCGGGGCACAGAGAGACGCTGCACAGCGGCTTCAGAGGTAGAGCAAAACGGGGCGGCTAAAAAGATTCGTTTTCTCGGCTTCGTGACCGTCCTGTTCCCCGCCAAGAAACCCGCTTAACGAGCTTGCAAACGAATTTCGCCGGTGCGATCTTCGCATCGCACGTCCCATCGGTTTCGTTTGGTGTTTTTTTGATTGCACATGATAAAAGTTCACACATCGCTTAAACTCTCCCCCTACCCCAACAACAAAACCAAAGAAAGAAAAACATTTTTGAGAGTTTTATGTTTATAGATCTGCGAAGACATTGCATTCCGAATTGTTTCCTGTTCCGTGTGTTTTTCTGAAGCTCCATTAACGAACGGCTGCGAAGCTTTGTAACGAGAGAGAAGAACACGGCGCACATTTTAAGTCCTACAACGTGTTTATTACAGCTGTTTATCCATAAGATTAAGATCCGATAGCTTGACAAAGCCTTCCGTGGCTGGCAAGAGGAAAACCTCCATCTCTCTCACCGCGTCGTGGAGTTTTTCTGCCTGGCCTCGGAGGTGGCACGGATATCCATCCCAACCCCGTCCCGTTGCAGGGTCCCTGCTCCCCATTGCCCCTGGGCAACCCTCCCTCCAGCAGCGGGACCCGGGCAGTCCTGTGACTGTCTGGAGAGGCAAACAAATTTTAAGAGTGGGAGAAATGCGATTTTTTTCCAAAAATCTATTTATCTATTTTAATATATCACTGCTTCTGAGGGATGATATCGATGGAGTTTTTTTGTTTGTTTGTTTTTGTTTTTTTAGCAGTGCCTGTTAAACCCGTTAGTGAGAAGTTAATTAATTTGGTTCCAGACATAGTTTTTTACTTCAGCTCGCGTTTGAGTGCTCACTAGATGCGACTAAGATTTTAAGAGCTGATAGAGATTTTTTTTCTCCTGTCTTATCCGAGGCAGGGTGATTTGGTACATGCTCTCCTTTGCATGGTTTTTGAAACTCGCCAGTGAGCTAGGGCCCCTAACAGTGAGGTGTAAGACCGAAAGTCAGCTTTGCTTTTGGCAGAAGCACTTGGGACTGGGATTTATTCATGCGATGTCTTTCTAACAAATGTGTATGTGACTGGGGTTGTATGAATTCATTCCACCTGTTGGATCCTCAGTTTGCCTCCTAAAGAGGGGATATTAAGCTCAGATCCATTGCTCCCTTGTGCATGCGGTGGAAGGAAACACGAAAACCTGACCCCTCCTAATGCCTCTGCTACTCCCTGTACTCTGCTCTCGCCCTTCCCACGGGAGACAGTTGCAGGAGGCAGATGGAGCTGCCCAGATCAGAGCTAGGAGAGCCCTGTGGGGGCTTGGGAAAGGGTTGCCTTGGTCAAGTTCGTACAACTATGACCTTGGAGCCGGAGGAGACAGAGAGTGAGAAGGATTTGTCTCTGCGGTAATACGTGTCTTTCTGAACTGGTGAACTCCTGCTGCTGGGTTTGAGAAACTCTTCCAGCAGAGAGGTGAATTGCTCACGCTGTATTAAGAGGAAAGGTAATAGAATAATAGAGACAATTTTGCAGAACACTAGAGTATTAGAAAAAAAGCAGCGTGTCAAACAATGTCTTCCTTTCTTTTATATGGACTTTTTATCTGCAGCCTTTTTTACTCAGGTTTATCCCATGTGCTGGGAAGGGGGAAGCTGCTATTTCAAAAGACGTTTCTTGTCTTTGACAAGAACTTTGGGAGAATCCAAAAAGCTTCTGTTACAAGCAAAAGTCAACTAATTCCTTACAAACCATCAATCACCTCTCCCTCCTCCCACTTGGGACTGAGCACTTATATCAAATATCAGCCCAGCTAGCCTCTCCTCAGGCAGAAGTGTCCTGCTTTATCTATATCTGTCTTTAAGGAAAACTGATGCTTTTTTCAGATGGAAAAAGCTGAACGATGTCTTCCAAGAGTGCCACATTCAGGAAAGAACATTTGCATTGTTTTACAACACAGTTAGTGCCGCTTAAGCTGCCTCTATTTACACAGAACACAGTTCCTATTTTAATGATTCCTGTAGGAATCTTTGCTTGCACTCTTACATTTTCAAAGGTGAAAGGATGTTTGTTTGCTTGTTTTTGGTGTTTTTTGTTGTCGTTGTTTTTTTCTTTATATTTGTCTTTTTTTTCCTGCCTTCTGATCTAGATTAATATGCTCACACGAGTTTTAAAAATGTACTCAAACCAGTCCGAGAGCACTCAGAAAATTCCTGGATGTATTGAAACTGGCTCATATGGCATCTACATCAGTTCCTGTTGCAAGTAAAATCAATTCAAGTGCGATTTAAATCACCCCATGAGTCCGTATTGAGCTATGTAGTTTACACTGGAGATATAAAATCAAGTTCAATGAAAGAACCTTAAGTTTTCTAAAACTGTCTATATTTCAGAGACCAACAGATTTTCCCAGAGAAGCTGAGCTTGCTAGTGCCTGTTGATGGAATTACAGGATTTTGCTAGCTCTTGTATCTCTGACATCCTCTTCAACGATTACTTTGCGGGAATTGGCTGGGAAGTTGTGTTTAATTCCTGATAGCAAAAGCAGGGTGGATATAAGCGGGAATGATCAGTATCTGCCAGGGTGGGAGCTGTGTGACTTTACCAGGAAGAGCAGCAACGATCCCCTGGGTGCACAGGGGAGCCCAGGCAACTGTGGGCTTCCCAGCACTTCAGTGCCTAATCTTGCCCACTGCAGCTCTGCACAGCAGGACATTTAAATATCTGGCTTTTCTGGCTTATTATCCCAACCAGAGCTTCCACAGGTAAAGAACACTGTGCAACAATGCCGAGACGTTATTCTTCTCAGAGAAAAAGTGGTGTAGCTTTTTGCTGCTTATTTCCAATACTGGGTAAAATAGTTTACGAGTCCAACAAGCCATCTGCTGTCTCAAAACGCAATGCCATTGCATTTCTGACGGTAAAAGCAGTAGCGTGCTTTGGTGAGAACAGCTAGGGAGAAAGCAGATTAAGAAATTTTAAAGCTCTGTCAGGAAACACACTGCCAATTCAAGTTCCAGCAGCAGCATTCATGCCAAGGGCATCATTTAATTGCATATTCTGCAAGATCAGAAAAGAATGAATCAGTAAATCAATCCAAGAAGCGACAAAAACACTTGTTACAATAATATTTGCAATAATATTTCCATACGCCATTTGCTCAGTCGAGCATTGATCTGACAGTATTGTGAAGATGGTGAAAGGACTGTACGAGTCAAACCCTGGTGGCAGGAGGTCGTCAAGTGCTTGCTGAGTATTTGCAAATGCAAACTTACAGCTGCTAGAGGGAAGGCTGCACCTAGCAACTGTCTTAGGCCAGCA
Organism: Chaetura pelagica; assembly: GCF_000747805.2. Lineage (NCBI taxonomy): Eukaryota > Metazoa > Chordata > Aves > Apodiformes > Apodidae > Chaetura > Chaetura pelagica. The sequence continues at coordinate 6,807,372 of NW_009952564.1, forward strand.
TATACTGTTTTGCATCAACAGAGGAATTCAAAGGAAGATTTATTTTCAGTTGGGGACTGAGCAGGAAAAAAGTGAAGATGGTGACGGGGTATTTAGGTCTGGATGAATAAAAGCAAATATTTTTTTATTATTATTATTATTTTTAACTTTCTTGAGAAACATGAAAACTTAGGGTTTGGCCAGCCTTTAAATATTCATTTTTGTATCATAAAATTCCTCATATTTTAATTTATGTGACCATTTAAAAAATGGATCTCCAAACCTCCTTGTTGCAATTAATTTAAAATATTTTAAAAGTAAATTATAAAATGAACTTGCAATTAAAAGATAAGGCATTTTGATTGAGATAATGATGAAATCAAGTATTTGGACATTCAAAGCTGCTTCTCATTTTTTTCTTCTTTTACCAGTCTAAGGTATTTGCCAAATTCTGCAGGACTTCACAAGTAAGTTTTTTATTTCTCCAAAGGCATATTTCCTTGGTCAAGTCAGCTGAACTCTTGCACAGTAAAATTCACCCTGTGTCTGCACCTGCTCATTGTTTTTAAGGCTTTTGCTTTTTGGGAAGGAGATCTTCCAGTATTGTTAGATGGACATTTTCAGCAATGTCCACACGTGTAGCTCTTGGAAAGGAGCTTGGGAAGAAATTATTGCCAGCCACCTTTAGAACCGATTTACGGTTTCTAAAGAGTACTTAAGCAACTGGTTAAGAACTGACACAAATCATATTAATAGTCAGCACATTTATATGAATGCAGCCACAGCAAAAATTGTTTGAAAATCACTGGGCCAGGGCACACACAATCATTATGAATGACTTACAGTTCTTTGACTTCACTCAGGGACTGGATGCGCTCTTGGCTAGCATTAACATTTTTTCCCCTGACCAATGAATTAACAAAACCAAGCTTCTACTTGTATAAGCTTCAGGAAATCGAGAACTGCCTAAGCAAAAACCAATCTCAAAACTAAGGGGAAAACTGGAGACATCAGAGTGTCTTTGCTTTTAACGAGAGTGAAGCACTCTGCATTGTGGACTTCAGAAGTGGCAACAGTTAATGGCAGTATCTCTAAATAAGATACCTAAAGGGCTGACTGACTCTGTGGATGCTTACGGTCAGAAAATCAGTCTAAGAAAAATAGATAGTAATATTTAGAAATGTATGGAGAATCCTATTAGTAGGTTAGGGAGTCTTCAAAAATAAGTTTATGCTGTTTTATCCCTGAAATGCCTGCAGATCAGTTCTGTATGTTTGAGTTTGCTGAGGAAGAAGGGACCTTGGGAATAGATGGAGAGATTAGCAGATAGACATTTTTTCACCTATTTACCAAATTGGATTGTCCTCAATCCTGCCTAGAGGATCCTATTTAAAAGCCAGTTATTGAATATTCATAGATGTTATTACCATCTCTTCTACAAGCATCACTTAGGTCGATGAAGAAAATGTCCTAGCACTGTCATCCCTCTTTCAACTTTGCATGTAGTTGCACTTTGGACAGATAAAATGCAACTGTACTTTTATTGTGCTTGAAGCAATCTTGCTTATCAGGCAAAAAAGCCAGTAGAAGACAACCTGCTGAGCATTCCCTTGTGCCCACTCAGACCTTAAAGGAAATATTCTCACTGGCTTTTTTAAAAGAGAAATGAGAAAGCAAAGACATTTTAAGTGTCCCATGACATTGCAAAGTGCAGTAGGTAAGGTGGAGGCTGTGTGGGAGCACGCTTACCAGGCAGCTGCTAAAAGAGACCCTGATTCTGCAAGAGCTGAGCATCTACATTTCAAAGGACTTTATGGTTCTGATTTTCAAGGGTGCAGCATCTGTGACCTTCTTTTCTGTGGCCTTAAGAACTTGTAATTGCCACGGAGATCTTGACCTCTTGCTCAATTTCTGCTCTGAGATGCCTTAAACAGATAGTGATAGCCAGAAAGCAGCCTCCCCCTCAGCACAAGTGTCAGAATTGGAATAATTTTGATTTATGTAGAGGGATTTATTTTTTCATCTGCTGGAAAACTGTGCTAGTCTGTGTGAATAAAATGGTAATGACAGTGAGGTTAATGTCCGGGTGCTTATTTTTGTGCTGTGAAAGGATCATGTTTTCCTCTGCTCCTGCAAATGCCTGATAGTACGAAAACTATCAGGCTGGGTCAGACACAAGTTTCTGGTTTATGCCCATCTTTGCAATTTCTAAGTTCTCCTGCTTTTTTGTTGTGTAATACATTTAAAACAGTGCTTCATACAAGGCAACAAGAAAGTTATTTTTTAACTGGGAAGTTGTTTCTTACTTCAGGAAACTTAATCTTTTTATGCCAGAATCTTGTAGGAAGCTGGGAAAATATAAAATGCAGCACATGGCCATGGATGCCTAATGGTTTTTATTTCACTGCAGAATTTAGAAGATAAATAGAAGATTTATTATTGTAGGATTTGGGGGTTTCCTGTGCCAGGCTCCTTGGAGCAAATAAAAAAAAAAAAAAAAGTCTTCATTTACCATCAAACAACCCTAGTAAAGTCTCCATCTGCCTAGCTGCAAGCCAGTCATGTTATTTGCTTCAGTGCTTGTGAGTCTTACCCACATAAGACTGTAACATCACAGTTCTGTTCTGCAGGTCTTTGCAATGCTGATGGAGCAGCAGAAAAGCCCACACTGCCCCATTAGACACTGCTTTTTTGGACATTGTAATTCTGTTTACTCCATCACTCAGGAAATTGCGCCTGGGCTGGGCAAAGGGAGGGCAGCTGTGGAGCCTGCTAGCAGTGTGCTGTTACAGCAAGGGACAGTAATTAATACCTTTGTGAAAATACAGTCCTATCATGCAGGTTCAGGAAAAAAATAATCCTGTCCTGCTTCTTGGAATGAAAGATTTGATTTTGAAGCGGTTATTGAGAATGTTTCAAGACTGATTGTTCAAGTTACGTTAGGGTGCTGAGCATCATTTATCCAGGGTAATTCAGGAATAATTGATTTAGAAAGACTGGAGAGAGGCTTGACTGAGTATATGTGGAGCACACAAGCTAGAAATCCAGTATGGCTGCAGCCTTTAACAAGAAGGCACTTTAACCTCACAAGGGGTTAGAAAATGTCTGGGGCATTTGCTGCTTCTGACTTTTTGCCATGTCAGATACTCTGTTCCTGGTTGTGCTCTTGGACACCTGCTGGACTGGGATGTCTGTAGGCTTCTGTAGATGCTGACTTGTCCCTGGGCTGACAAGTGGTAGAGGAATAACAAGAGAAAAATCACAATGATGTACCTCAGCCTGGATGAGGACAGTGTGCTCTGAGGACCTCCCTTGGTGGGGACAATGGATGGACTGAGTCACTGTCATGTTTGCTTCATTTTGATGTTGAGTCATGGATATACATTGCCATTGCAGGGGTCAAATGCTGGTGAAATCAGGAGAGGAGTTAATAGGGGCAAAGGAGTAGAAAAGCAGGCAGAAATGGGAACCACCATTGGGAAGGAAAGAGGAGAAAGATGGAGGAAAGGGGGTGGTTCAGGGCTCCATCTCCTACCCAGTGGCTGCTCCCTGCACGAGGAGGAGTTAGAAACTATTTTCAGACTCTCTCCCTGCATCTGGGTGCTCTTCTGCTTGGTTTTTATTTTTTGTTTGTTTGTTTTGTTTCTCTCTTCAGGTAATGAAGGGCATCGTTCCTATAAATGAAATATACTGTTACAGTTCAAAACAGTTTATAAAGGCAACTTAGTACCTTGTACCAGACAAACATGAATAACTTGGTACAGCTTAGATACGTAGAAGGCCTGGAGAAAAAAAAGGGAAAACCTCTACAACAAGTAGTTTTCAGGGAAAATAATAGTTTCTTTCCATGGTCTTTGTTCCCTATAGTTGATGTGAAAAAATCAGAAATGTCAGGAAAAACTAGAAAGAATCTTCTACATGAATTTTTTTTTCTCTTACAGAGAACTCTGTAGGATTTTTCAGTATGCTGTTCAAAATCCTATGTAATACTTTTGCTACTTTTATACAGACCTACAGTCTATTTATAATCAATAGATTTTACACATGGTGTTGGTTTAAGTTTTATTGTGCAGTTGCATTGGCTGTACATTAATTTCCATTGTACATAAATGTTAGGCATCCAGTATTTTATATTATTAATATTTAAAGTGTCAGTATACAGATTATTTTTTTTCATGTGCCTGAGACAACATGTTAATCATTATTGCAACAAGTGTAGTTATTTATTATATAGGTATGCCTAGAGGCAATTTCTAATCAAGTTACATGTAGCCCATTTCTTACTGTTAAGGAAGAAATTAAACTTATGATGATCAGCTACTACAGATAATTCAACCTTCCCCCTCTACTCAGAATTTCTGCTTGTTATTTTGTTTATGTGTGTGTTTCTCCTGGGGATGGAGGGAAGAGGAATGCAGCTGGTCAGCACAGCAGCAAAACTTTGTGGCAATTACTTTTTCACATAGACTGGTTAGGGCCATGTAATCTAAATGAAGGATTACGAACAGTAGTAATGGTTTGTTATTGAAAACATTTGTAGTTGAATGAGAATATTTATTTGTCAACTGACCCTTAATATTTTTAATTCTGAATATTCAGACAATTGCTGAGTATTCATAAAAATGGTTGACAGTCCTGAATTAAAAGAATAATTATATCTTAGAGAGCTGCTATTTACTGTAGCATTTACACAGCAATGTTTACTGTGCAGATACATGGGGGGGGGATGCAGCTTATTATTATAATGGTCACCTAACGAAATGCAAACTCATAATTTCATATTTATTTTCTGAAAAAGAAAAGTTTCTTTTTTTTAGACTTTTTTTCCCTATTTCCACTTCCTTTTTTCTTAACTCCAGTTTCAAGGTTATAGTATTTTTTACCTGTCTGACTCATGACTTGTGTCTTGTAAATCAGGATGCTTATCTACCTTTATTTCTGAAGCAAGAGGTGATTGTTTGTTAGCACTTGGGCTGATGCCCACACTTAGACTGTTGACTCTTTGGGACAGCCCGATGATCTCTTTTGCTTACATTTACCCGTACAGCTGAGAGTCAACCCACATCCAGGACTTTGGGACATTACAAATGTACAAAGGATAGTATTTTAAAGGTGTTGTTGGTTAGTCACTTTCCTTTAATAAGACAACGTTTACACCAATCATTTACTCTGAGGTTGTGTATATTTTTTCCCAATGTACATACTAAGGCATGATCGTCATTTCATATGTCAGACTTTACTTCTTTAAGTACAGCAGGTCAAATGCTCTTAAATCTTCCTTGGGATCTCCGTCATCAGAATTTGTCATTGTTGTACTTGTGGTCTGAGTTTGATATCCTTTAGCAACAGATTTGCAAGGATGCTTAGTGATATTGGAGTAGGAACTGAAAATGTCAGTGCAGTGAAAACTCTGAATGAAAAATGAAGAAATAATGATAGTTTTGTGAAGTAGAACAGTGGTCCTGTGTTGTTTCAGTGTGCAATGATTTACAGGTGAAATCTCAATTTTATAAAGGAATATTTTGTGAAAAAAAATCCCAGAAATTTCTGATAGATGTTTCCTCTTCCTCTGTCTAAGGTATTGGAAGAAAAAAATTTCCTCTTGAATATCTTAAAAATACATAAGGGAATGAAAAACATTAATTTCTCATTTGTGGGCACAGAGAGCAACGCGAAGCTGAAGGCTTAGTTTGCAGAGATTGCAGAGCAATTAAAAATAACGGGATTCCCATTCAAATTCCTGGCTTGAAATGCAACCAGATTCAGCAAGGAAAGCCCAGGAATCAGACAATGACTGAGTTCCTTACACAAGGGATTTGTAAAAATTTGAGATCTTAAAGTTTCATTTCCCTCAATTAAATTTTTGGCTACCATTGCACAGATATAAAGGTTATTTTTTATGAGGACATGACTTTCCAAAGTTATTTTAAAATAGTTGTTTCTTTGTTTCTCTACAGAAGACTCTGTGGATACCTATTTGGGGCCAGATTCAGCTTTTTAAATGAAAGCTTAACAGAGGCAATAACTTACAGCAAATACCTAATATTCCCCATTTTTTTTGAATGTAGTTCTCCCTCTCTTTTATTTGGTTTTTATTCTAGGATTTCTTTTGTTTAGGAATTGGGGATTTTTTGCTGGGAGGAATTTCCTGTTGCTCTTACCAGTATAGAAAAAGTGACAGTCTAATACAGAACAGCAAAGAATTTGTGTTCAAATCCCATTTATATACATTCTCTACATTGTGTGCATGTATAAGCCTCTCTATATAGTTAGATTCGTATACTGTTAATATTTTAATAGATTCTTTTAAAAAGTAAGACTGTAGTCTGATCTTTTTCTAGGTCCACTAAACCCCTGAATTTAAACATAAAATATATTTTCAGTATTTTAGAAACACCAGTCTTTTGTCTTCCTGTTTTGAGGAAGAGAAATTTCATATTTTTCAGATGCTTCAGGCACAGCTTCTGCTTCCAGCTTCACAAGTACTCTCTTTTACACTCAGTTCTATATGGCAACAAATGTTAGATACAAATGCTTCATTTGATGGCTGGAGAGAAGAGACTCGTGCTCTGCAAGAGGTTTCTGGCATTTGGTAATGCAAGCTACTTTCATTTTACAACAGAATTCAAACACCTGTTTTTGTATAGGACAGTGGGAAAATGCCTTGCTTTTTAAGGAGAATAATTATTTTATGTATTGATTTATCTAATTCAGCTTGCAGCAAGTACATGATGTTCAGGACTTGAAGGTAGAACTGTATTGCTGTCTTTGGTGAGAACCACTCGACAGCAAGAGCATTCCCATTTATCCAGTAGATATACTCGTAGCAGCAAGGGTTTCCCTCCAGGCAAAAATGGAGGTGAAATTCTCTTTTAGAAGGGCAATTCAAAAAATTCTCCGTGTTAAACAGAAGTGCAAAAAACTGTTTTAATGAAAGACAGATTGCAAGCATTTGCCTAGGATTATCACTGGGCTAAACTGAAGCAGAGCAGCCGAAATTCCTGCATCATTTACATCCTGCGAGCAAAGCAAGGGCAAAAGCTGGAGGGAAAATATTCAATAGCAATGGAGCAAACAGCTGTGAGGAAGAATAAAGCTGCACTTTTAGTTGCTGGATCTCTTACCAAAAGAAAATAATAGTTTAGTAAAAGGCAAACTAAGCAAATCCTGGGTTGTGCCATTGCCATAAATCTTTAAAGGGACACTCTCAACTCTAATTAAAAAAAAACCCAACAATCAGTTCTGCTCTCCTCCAGTTTCTGCTCCCTTTAAGTACTCTGGCTGGCATTTAAAAGTGTATAAAACTTTAATTTTTTCTTCCTGGGATCTTTCTCTCTTTGTGTTTGCAAAGGTGGTTTCTGTTAGCTAGTTTCCTCCTTGCTATCTGAGGCGCTGATCCTGCCAAAATGTATTCATGTCCTTTATTGCTGCAAGTCTCCCAACAAAATCCCTCCCAGCAGGAAAGGTGAGCTCACATTTATGTGTTTGTAGGATCAGCGCCTAATTGTAGAGGAAATGGAAACTGCACAGAGTTCTGTCCATGGCACAAAGTAAACAACAGAGGATGTGGAGTAAAATATATTTCTTTAATACTTCAGTTATAGAAACACTAGATGTGATGTGTAACTCTAGTAAGGGACAGACCCTTCAGAGAAGAATGTAATTTTTCATGCTGTAAGTATATATTTTTAAGCAGAAAATATTAAAATAGTTATTAAAATAGCTATGTATTGAAATTTTTGTAGCTGTGAGGTGAGGAATCAGGTTCTTTATTTTCATTCTATATTTTCTTTTCAACATAAAACTGTCAAGCCCTTGTGTTGCTTGCCATTGCATTCCAGTGGGGCTTTGATTTTATTTCCCTGGTGCATCATCTTGTTTTGCATATTTAGCAGTTCTGATGATGGAACTTAAGATAAATCTATTCAGAAACAGCAGCATTTTTAAAGTTACCTTTTGTTTTGGCAATAGAACCCAGAATGTTAAATAAAACACAACTGTGACCCCTCATATGTCCTTGTTCAGAAAAATAGTCTCACTGAAGACACTGGGAACTGGAAAATATGTTTGATGTAATTTACACATTTACTTGAACATAAAAGCTTAAACAGCATTTGAAATTGTAAAAAAAAAAAAAAGAAAAAAAAGAAAAAAAAGAAAAAAAAAGTGTGATTAACTAATGCATATGCTTTAAAAGATGCCATTAAGATTTAAAGCATGATACTGTCATGCATGGGCATAATTTAAAAATCCAATCTAGCCACAGCATGTTACCTTTAACTGGTGCTAGAACTGGTTGAGATAAAGACTGCAAACCCACCACCATCCTACAGATCTGGGTAAAGTCAGTGCAGAAGCATCTGTCAGACCGAACAGTAAGAACAGGAATAACAGGACACTGAGCTGTTAGGTAAGAAATTATCTTGCTTGCTATCAACCTGAGATAAAAGTTGGGGAAAGATGTTTTGCTATTACTCAGTTTTTGGACTTAAGTTGCCAGAAAGTTAAGGTGAACAGAGACAAGCTTTATTTCTTGTTCTCTCTTCCCACACAGTGGTGGAGCTATTTTACTTGAGAGCCATTTCCAGAGTACAGGCAAGATATTAGTGTTTAGACCTTATAAAATAAAATATGAACAACCACATAGCAGCACTTTGGGAAGATTTTATATGTATTTTCCACTCCAAAGACCTAGTTTTGCTCTTCTTCTTGGCGCTGAACCCTTGATGAATTTTAAAGGGTATTACAGAGAAAGAAGCAAACTTCTTGCAAGCAGCTGGCCAATTTGCATTATGTCCTGATGTCCCCATCACATAAATGTTAGTTCCTCCTGCCCCTTCCCCAATGACATTATCCTGTTGTTTATCAACATTTTCAGCTTCCCATACTTTTCCCTGAATGGACTCCAACTTCTGTCCCAACTCCTCTACTACAGCCAAGCAAAGGGTTGTGTTTTCTTTGTCTGCCTCCTGGCTCAGGATGTCCTGCCTGGAGACACACATTGAGCAAGTAGCTAAGTACCTCTTAGTTGGGATGCCAATTTGGATGCCCCTTTTCTGTTTAGCCATTGATTTTCATAGTATTTGTAGCAAAGTAATTCCTTTGAGATTTCTATCCCTCTGTCAATGTTGGTTGAGGATAACTGGTGTGTCAGCTTGGACCTGTGTGTCCAGAATATTAAGGGAAAAGGGAAAATAGACTAGACAATGGTCTCCTGTAAGCATGATTCCCTAAGAAATATAACTGAAAGTTTTGATACATAGACAGACAATCTATCCCTGTATATTTTATATCCCAGCGTGTCAGAGGGGTGCGGACAGTAGGGAGCTGAGCTTGGCATCAAGTTTGACCAAAGCAGAGCTCAGGCCAAATTAGTTGTGATTGTGTTCATTTTGCTTCAGTTGGTATTTGAGTGTTCAGTCAGTGGTAAATAAACCTGTGTGTGTGTGAGGCCCACTACCTGGTATTCAAAGTACACTCAAATATGTCTAAATAAAGAATGCCATTTGAATGCAAAGCTGAAGTCTTAATTCTTGTTTTGAAAAGTTCAGCATATTAAACTACATTATTAAAACCCTTGGGGGTTTATGAATGTAATTTTAGTAATTTGATTTTTCTTGAAGTTAATGTGAACAGTTACATATTCAACTGATATACCATAACATTCCTTTAAAGCTGACTGTGACAAACCATTTAGCAATATTTTTGTGGAGATCACTGTGCCTTTGCCACTGCGCCTTCCCTTGGGCTGTTTTAGAAGCCCTCACAACTCAGAAGGAAATGTTTCCCCTTATTTGGTAAATGTTGACATTTTCCTAATGATAATACATAATTCAGCTTTTTTTTTTTTTTTTTTTTTT
>NW_009952564.1:6817885-6824138 GCF_000747805.2 Chaetura pelagica
GGTGAGACGAGTGGGGGGGGGAAATGGGAGGTGGGGAGTGGTTTGATCTAAGTAGTTACACCCTCTGAGTGAAAATCTCCCTGGCAGGGAATCCCAGCTTAAGAACCCATTTACCACATAAGACTAATTTAAACCCCATATTAAGCGTTTAGTATAGTTCATTGGCTCTTGTGTGGAGCACTGGATATGAATTTCACCAGAATATTTATAGATACAACAGTCCTTCTTTGTATCACCATCTGCTCACCACCTCTGTTTCTCTAGCTGAGCTTCAGGGCCTGTACCGATGTCAGCGGAAGCTTTAAAATCTGCCATTAAAATAGCAACAACAGCAGAGGTCTGCTGTTAAAATAATAGCAACAACATCCCTCTGTGGGATGCTAGGGAACACACGACTATGGACAGGCCTGATCCAGCATTCTTCTCCTGCCCTGGGAGGCTTTTCTGGGGGGGAAAAAAAGGAAAAAAAAAAAAGGGAGAAGAATGCATGGGCTGAATTTGTTTGTATATAGATAGATGGAAATATGGAACCACTTTCTCCCATTGTCCTTCTAGCTGAACACTGGGGAGAGAGTGGAACAATGCATGGAAATACCATGGAGAGAATGTAAAGAAATGCTTAGCAGATGCATTAAATATAAACAGAGCTAAAACCACTGATAAAGTTAATTTATAACTTTTTCAAATGACTCTCCATGTAATTGCAATTGAGCTAGCTTCCACACATATGCAGCTAATGGTTGAAGGATTACAGTTTATGGGAGCAGTCTTTATCTCAGTGGGACTGAATTTATGGGTCACATACAAAACACCCTCAAAACACAACTAAAATAGTGAGCAAGAAAACAAGATGTGAAAATGAAAGTAATAAGTAAACATTACATATTTGGTAATTTTTTTATTCGATCATATGGGAAAACCATCGTGCCAAGATCATCCATGTGTTGTTCTTTTTCCTAAGAGCCTAGGTGGCCAATTATATAAAAGAAGCTGAGAAGTGTTCCTAGATAACATCTCAGTGCACACACATGTCTAATGAATTTGCATCGTATTCAGAGACAGTGCAACTCCTGACACAAAAATAAGATTGTGGTGGCTAGTATGAAAAGAAACATATGATCACACTGATCATTAATATATCTTGAGAAGCTTTACTTTTTGAGCTTGATGCTGCTTCAATAAAAAAAGAGCATAAGACTTGAAGGAGGTAATCTGAAATGCAGCTTGGTGTGCTTTTTGAACAGAAAGAAAATAAGGGCTTTTAAAGCACCTTTTTCATAAAAGAATAAGCATAACAAAAGGGTATAAAAGACAAAACCTCAAGATAGAAAGTGCCTTTGGATTATTTCTTATCCTGAAAAGTGAGTGACAGTTTGCCATGGATCTTAAAGGTGTAAAATCAAGCGAGTGTTTTAGGTCCCTAAATACCTTTGTGGACCTGAGCACTAGAGCCGAGTGTCACATTTCATTCAGCGTAACACGCTAAATAGGTTGCCTGCATGTTATTTTGAATAAGTCCTAGTTTAACCACAATAGCCATTAATATCTGTTAGTTGCTTTTGATTGTCAGTTAGAAAGAAATTTGAGATAGCAATTCCCTATAACTGGTATCCAGGGGTGGGGTAGAACAAAAGACATCTTCTCTGGTGCAAAACCTGGGAATTCTCATTTTTCACAAAAAGAAACTTACTTTAATCAATTTGCATATGGGAGTAGAAGGAGATTTCTGATTTTTATGCAACTATTTGGTGAATACCTGGCCATAAAACCAGTTCTGTGTCTTGTTGTGCAATCACTGTGAACTGTAGCACTCACTGGAGAAGCACCAGAAATAAAGTCTGGAGGACTAAGACTAATATTAAGTGTCAGCTCTATGTCAGTACAGTGACTTCGTGGAAAAAATTAGTGATAATTGTTAACCAGTCACTTCAGAAAAGTGACATTGTTACTGGAAAAACATTCAATCTCTAAAATACTGAAGATCCTGCTCAGCTATTGCACAATACAAATAGACACTTGCAGTTTATGGCATAGTAAGAACATACACAGAATTAATTAACAAAGATCAACAGAAAATGGCAGCATATTAAATGATTAATGTTTTAACAATGGTGAACAATACCACATTTGCATGGAATTTTATTTCCTCTTGTATTATGCAGGACTTTTTACCTTGCTTCCCTTATGCATTTTGAGAATGCTGTTGGTAAAATGGAACAACAGATGAAGGTGTGAACTACTAGTGTCTCCACTGCCAAAGGAGAAAAGGCTGCATTTTGTTTTCATCTGAAGTGTGCGAGTCTGTCAGGAAGACTATGTGGAAATGAGCAGGAGACCAAAACAGGAGGTGAAAATAAGAGATCTCTGTAAGATAAGGAAACCAAATTTATTATTTTTAATGGCAGGCATATGGAAGAGACACATATGCCATAGTAGTAACAAGAAACAGTCTACCATTTAATAACTGTAGAAGATAGCATTTATTTTTATAACAGGTCAAGAGCCCAATTCACAAAACAGATGAAATTTTGCTTCCATGAGCTGGGCAGGCCAGCCCCATACCGAGGAAGCCACAGCTGCAGTTGGACCCATCTTTGAAGTCAGTTTTATCTGCCTTTGCAGTATCAGGCACATGAAGCCAGAGAACGTTAGGGGAAAAAAAAATCTTTAAAATATTACCATAGAGAAAAGAGGAAGTAGCTTAAAGGAAAACAAAGGCAAAATCCACATTCTTGTGGCTGTAAGTCAGTTCCCGTGAGCTGAGTGAATTTTCCCATGTTGATGCTATGTGAGGCTAACCCAGAGAGGCAGAAGTGCCAATACAGCAACCAGTTTGGCAGACCAACAGTGAGATAGGCATTATCTATGTAATCTGAGATAAAGTCCTGTTTTTGTTCAACAAAAGCAAGAATTTCTCAGTGCAAGCCATATAGATGAGGTCAGACTGGGCTCCATCTCTTCTGTGTGCCTATGACTGCCCGTCAGTAATGGGCCATGGGTTCAAGGCTTTCATTTGATCTTGCACATCTAGTGGCTTTTATTTCCTTGGTCTATTAAGACACTGTAGGATCTTTCCTACTCACCTGGGTTTTGCAGAGAAGCAAATTGGGATGAAACACCCAGAAGAAGGTTCCTGGCCAGATACACCTTTTTTGTCTAGGATATATCTGCCAGGTTAGGAAGAAGTATCCATGATTAAAACAGATAGATTTTTGGGGTACATCAACCCTGTTCCTTCTTGCATATTCCTGGCCACCATAAGGTACTTTATGATCAGGTGATTTCTTAATATCTCTTCCTCAACTGTCCAGCATCCTCCTTTTGTCTCGGGATCTTTTTCCCTAGAAAACTTACCACGCTCATACACTCAAACCATCTTGCCTACAGCATTACTGCTGATAATTCTCTCCAGATGGTGTCTGGCACATATTTATCAAGCCAGGCACTTCCTGCAAAATCTTCTTTTCCATTGAAAAAAACCCACCCAAAAATGAAAACAAAGGCAATTTTCTGTTTAGACGACTGAAAAGCCTAGATAGACCAAAACATATTTAGAACATTCAGAAATTGCAAAACAAGATATTCAAGATTCAGAAAAACACTAATATGATACAATTCACATAACAGAAGAATTACACCTGTTAATAAATATGAAGAAAAGTAATATGTGAATAATACATACACAATATGTAAAAAGTCAATATTATTAATGGAATCACAGAATAGTTTGGGTTGTAAGGGATCTTAAATATCACCTAGGTCCAACTGCTCTGCATGGGCAGGGCCACATCCCATTAGACCAGGTTGCTCAAGGCCCCATCCAACTTGACCTTGAACACTTATAGGGAGGGGCAGCCACAGCCTCTCTGGACAACTTGTTCCAGTGTCTTGGCATTCATTAAAAATACCATGACTAGGGACTTAGGCTTATTAGCTGGTGAATTTCTGCCTTTTGTGTTAGTGAATAACAGAATCTGGATTTAAAAGCACTTTTTCCTCTTCTGACTGATTTCTGGAAATGCCACCTGATGGAGTTCTCCATCTGTTACCAAGGTGTCCTAGAATTATCAGGCTGCATCTTTAAGGAGGAAAAGAGAGGGCTGGTTCAAGGGAAAGACACAGTATCTTCCTACATTTGATCATTTCACACTTAGGATCCCACAGCAAGAGGGATATCCTCTCTTCCCTCTGCACCAAGCGAACTCCATGTGAAGAGCAGGCAGGCCAGTGGGTCTGAGGGGATATTGCTGCCTGCTACAAGGCTCTGGTTATGTCCACTCAGAATGTTTGGGTCCCTGGTACAACCCAGGATGATGATAAAGAAGCTTGCATGTCCAGAGGTTCTCCAGTGGGAAAAGCCATCACCACAGAATACATATTGACTTGCTACTGAGACAGATGAATCAATACAACTACCTTTTGTCAAAGTTATTTTAGAGGAAATGATACTTGGAAGATAATTAGCTCATGTGCATTCTCTCTCTCATTCCCTGCACTGATGTATCTATTTCTTTCATTAAAATGTCATCTATTTTATAAATTATTCCATCTTTCCTTGAGTTCATCTATGTCAGTTGCTCAAAAGGGCAAACATGTTGGATTAGAGCTCTTCTATGATTATTGCTGATTGATATTGCTGATAGAAGAGAGGAATTATTACTTTATTATCACAAGTCTTTTAACAAGATTTGATGTCCTCCTCAGAAAGAATTTATCTAAATGGTCACAGCTGCCATAATGCAAACAGAGCTATACAATATATTGAATGAAATATTCTTTGTTTTTAACCAAGATGGAAAATTGGGAAAGATGAAGGGAAGTAAGTTTTTTCCTGTTTATCTTTTTATATTAAGGAGGGCCAGGTAAAGAGGTGGCTTTATTTTTTTTTTCCCTTAATCTCATTTTTTTATGCAGCAGCCATCTCAGAAATTTCCTCACACCATTCTCATGCTGTATCAGTCTACAAAAATGTCTTTGTCCACATCCTTCAGCCAAGTTCCTTATTTCAGCTGAGCTCTGTAGTAATGTGCCACTCTTCCAGGCCTGTAAGATTTCCCATTGTGGGGGGCCTCAATAGTATGAATCTGTTTGGTTTTGGCTCTGTTTATTGCCAGTTTAATTCATGACAATAGCTTTTCAAATCTTGAAAGTGCTGTCTGGTACACATACAAGTAATAAAGCACAAAAAGAATGTGAGGGAGCATATTCATTTTCACAAGTTGTTTTTTTTTGTGGGTTTTTTTTTAGCTCATCTCTGTTTCTTACCCCATTTCTTAAACCTCCTTTAAAAAAAAAAAAAAAAAAAAAAATATATAAAATCTATTTTGGACCAGAGCACTGTGACATATTAAAAAACCTGAGATATCCAGGTACCTCACTGAATCTTTGATCTGCAATAGTTTTGTATCTGAGCTTTTTTTTTTTTTGTTTAGAAATTCAGAAACCCAACATTTTCCTTTATTTTGACTAACAATTTAATGTGTAGGAGCTGTAGAAGCTAAGCTATGTCTGCATGCTTGGAACACCACTGCTTATGAGGCATCCTGTGCTGTAGGTTTCACAGTTATGGGATCTGTCTCCCGGTTTTTGTTTTGAGAATTCTGCTTAATTCCTTGTGGCTAAACCAAAAAGCCATTAGCTGTCAGCAGGGCCTTGTCAACTGTCTTCTCCTTGAAGACATTCACTCCACTCCATTTTTAAGATGGAGAGCTTTACTGGTACCTTTACTGTATCTCTTTGCCTTACAAGCACCCCACAGAATTTGCCTACCTGAATGAGCTTACTGTTTTCTTTTAGATATTTCTTTTGTCCTAATTATAAGCACAGTTCCATCCAGTTGCCATCAATATAATTTGCTCTAAATTTCAAGCTCTTAAATATGGGCACAGGGAGTGAGGATACTGACTGACTACATCCAGACAGCTTTAAGTTACCTTCCTGTCTCGAAATCCAGATCACCTTGGTCTATCAAGGCCTGGATTAATGAACTGACAATAATTGCCTCTCCTAAATTTTATTAAAAATCATTTTGAAAAAGAAAAAGAAGAAAATAAGAAAAAAAGAAAGCGAAATGAAAGAGGTTTGCTCCTGGGTGGAACAGTGTGGAGTATATACTCTTTTAAGTTACCCTTTCAGGGCTGTTTGACTGGAATATACCTGTCATCTTCAAACACCAGGATTTTAGGCTGAAAAAGAGGCATTTTACTAATAAAACTGCCACCCCTTTTTCTTTTGAAGGCCTGAAGAGCGGTGT
>NW_009952564.1:6824211-6831150 GCF_000747805.2 Chaetura pelagica
TTTTTTTTTTTTTTTAATTGCTTGTAAAACTAGTTGACCTAAGCAGTTCAACCCTTTAGTATTTAAAGGCATCATTTGAATTCGTTCATCTGTTCTACTGGCTTTCCAGCTGTTGCTTTCCTAACATTTGAACTTAAAGGCTAGTATTCTACTCCTTTTAGCTGGTACTTTTATAAACAAGTCAATGTTGCCAGTTGAAATAGCAAATATACCCTATTATTGATAGACAATTTGACAGATCTTCAGATAACTTTCCAGGCTACACTTGGTTTGCTTCCTTGCTTGCTGTGTTTCATACTCTATCGCTGTCCTGCCATTCATTGTGTTAACTTCAGCCACTCTGAATTTATTCTCTGTCCTCATCACCTATGTCTTAAATACCTTATTTCTTCCCTTCTGGGTCCCCAAGCACTGCTGTGTTCTGTGCCTTTAGTGACCAGAAATGCCTCGTTAACAGAAGGTACCAACAGCTAAAGTGGAAGGTGCTTGCAAAATGGAGATGCTGAGAGAGGAGGCAAGAGAGGGAGGGCAGCGTTATTTTAAAAGCTCTGCCAGCCTGGCCAGTGAGGTCGATTGCTGGCCTGCCTGACAACCTACACAGAAAGCAGCTGTTTGCCTGCTGATCTGCAGCAGACCACTCAAGTCAAACGAAGGACAAGGGTTTAAAAGGCTGCCTGAACTCCAGCAGCAGCGTGCCCAGTTCAAGATGGTGTCTCTGCATGTTACGTGCCCACTGCCATGAGGAAGGTGTCCACAAGTTTTATTTCGTACATCTGGAGGGGGCCTTACCATCCGGGGTAACTTGGCACTGCAAAAGACTTTGGGTGTCCTCAGAGCTTTTGCTCTCTTTGAAGGTCAAGGCAAGGAAGGCACCCTGCCTCGCTAGAGGGATTTCTGCTGCCCAGACGGGGGAAGTGCTGCTTGTTATTAAGCCTCTTGAAACTGTGAGCAGTTGTGAAAGCATGTTTGAAAGCAGGATATGCTCTACAGTGATATCCAGGGCTCATAAGAGATTTTAAAGGAGTTTAAAGAGGAAATCAGACCTGATCAAGAGAGCTTGAAGATGGTAATTTAACAGAGGAACTCTATATAGTTTGAGGGTGTTGCTTTCCTGTGTATTGATTTTTCTGTGATTCTGAACTAAAAAAATGCACTAGAATATTAAAACCAGAGCTTCTAGAGTATGGTTTGGATGAAATCATGAAGTGGGAGAATGTGGCAAATTTGCCCATGCAAACCCTAGTGTAACTTTTTCCTTGAAAAGTCACATCAAAGCCATAAACACTGCAAGATGTAAAGGCCAGCAAATGTGCAAGCAGAGCAGTACCTCTCCCTGTTCTTTTCATCTGAGCCTGCAGAGGAAAGTACAGGACAAGCTAGAACAGTAAACACTGTGGGATGCAAAGGACATAGCCAAGCAAGCTAGTTCAGGACCTAACACAAACATTAAATTACTCTTGCAGGTTTTGGTGCAGATTTACTGTCCCGTCAATGCATTCGAGAGCTGTCCTTAGCACAGAATCTGGTGCAGGTGTGTGCTCCTGATAATACCTCTCCAATCAATAAACATCCTTTGAATTCATGCCATTGGTGGGGGGAGGGGAAGGGCACTGTGGAATTTGGTCCATCTGCATCAGAGGAAAAGGAACTTGCTTTACATCTCACTTTTTTCTTTTTTTTTTTCCCTAACTTTATTTCGGATTCAAACTTCTCCTGGTTTTGAAGTTCATAGGAGCTGAATAGGGTAGATAGCTGATTATTCCTGAGATGCCTGAATCTTTTTTTGTAATGAAACTCAAAGACAACTTTAAGGCTTTCTTGCCTTAATAACATTATTTCATAATAGTGGCTTTTTCTTTTTAATACAAGTAAACACAAGTACTTTATGTACTTGAACACTGCAGCTCAGAACTTTTACACTAGCAGCAGAGATATGCTGCAGAACACAAGCAGCATAAACTACATAACCTGCTAATGGCTTTTAGTGGCTGTTATAGAATTTTCTTCGAATTATGCTGATTAGCTACAGTATTTTATTGTTTTCTACCAATAAATGACATGAGCAGCTGATGAGTTTCTTTTACAATGCAAAACAGTATTCACCATTTCTGTATTTGCTATCATATGGTATTAGTGAAAATACACATGTTGAACTTCTATTTAATATTTTTATTCCTGTGAGAGCGTCAAAGCCCCACACAGAAACCCCCTTGAAGTCATCATCATTATCCAAAGCCAACAGCTTCTTCATAGTTCAATGCTTTAATAAAAAAGCCTCTAAATATATTGAGAACAAAGAACGAAACAATCCAAGATGCCTGTAGCTTTATCATATCCTTGTGTGGTGTAAGGAACGGTCTTTGACCCTAGCAGCACTGTTGGTTACTTTGAAGAAAATCCACAGAGACCCACCTGCTGTCTAATCATAAGCAGTTTAGATTCATGGAGTTTAAGGACGAAAGAGACCATTAAATTATCTCATTAGCTGTATCACAGATTGCAGGATCTTACTCACCTTTTTATTTGGTTAACAAGTGTCTTCTAGAAAAGCACGTAGACTTTATCTGAAGGGTTAAGAAGAACTCAGCACCACCTGCAGAAGGAATTATTGCATTGCTATGAACATGTGTCTTCTTTATATTAGAAAAGGTCTTCACCTTCTTGAATTTGTTTGTGTAATTCCTTCCTCCAGGAAATTAAAGCATTCTCTTATATTTCATGTTTTGTACTGTAAGCATATTCCTGCATTGTAATGAACTTGCCCTATTTTCGTTTGGTATATGAAGCAATCAGAGCTCCTTACATCTCTCTTACATATTTTTCTCCAGACTAGAAGTAATTGTGCTATTTCTTTTCTCTATCCCATTGCACTTTTAAATATTCTTTAGAAAATGTGTGCACAGGACTGTATACAGTATCCCAGTAGTAGTACCACTACTTCAAAAAACTTTAAACATCTGGATTAAAACTACCTCAAATCCCGCTTAAACCTCTCCAGGGTAAACACAGTTACTTGCATTTTCCAGAGCATTACCCTGAGAGTTCACGTTGTGTTGCTCATCACTGTGACCCTCCCCCTCTTCTCTGACACACCACCATTCAAAACACAATCAGTTTTTATGTTTGGCTCCCATTCTTTGTTCCTAAATATACAGCTTTGCATTTGTCTGCTTTAGCACACACTGTTTAACAAGATTTATGTTCCATAGAATTATGTGATATAGCTTTATTTATATCTTTATTTGGTTATTTTATGAATGGGATCCCTTCCTAGCTTTCACATTCTTCTTGCCCAGAAGAAATACCAGGCTCATCAGCATGGCTCATCAGCATAGCTCCTCTACTCATCCTATTCACTTCATATTGACATTATTCTAGTTTTTCAGTGTTCCCCTGAATTTCCAAGATACGTTCGAGATCATCACAGCAGGCCAGAGATGTCTTCAGCCAAGTCTCTTAGAATTGCTGTGCACAAGTGGTCTTGGCTTGCCAAGTTGAATATTCTTACTCCTAAGGGACTAATCTTAATTTATCTAGCATCCTCCTCTGTTACTAATAAATATAAATGTTCTTCATCATTCTTACATGGTGCTGTCCTACTTCTGAGTCTCAGGCATGAGTAATTGTTATTTTGTATTTATATTAATGTATCTGAGTACATTGACCTTATTAATTCAGCATTCTTAGTTTTATAGGCTACAAGCTAGTATTTATTGCTGTTTTCTGATGAAGAATGTTATGCCTGTAAAATCCGTGATACATTTATCACGTAGTAATGCAGATTTCCTTGCTGGCTTTTTGGCTAATTTACCCTTGACTCGTTCAGATAGTTTGAAGCTGTATTCAAAGTCGCCTCTTTTGCCCATTTCTTCCCTCATGTTATGGGTTCCTAAGGATCTCTCCTTTTTTGCTCTGCAAATGAAAGTTGTATTGGGACACCAAAATGAGTTGCTCCTAAATACAAATACCCATGCATTTCTAACCAACTTTTGGTTCAAACTTAAGAACACAATTTGACCCTTAAATTCTGAGCCACAAAAGAGTGCTAATCTTCTGCCCCCTCCCTCAAGTGAGCTATTTTTGTGAAAGTGATTATCTGGATGGAAGCTCTCACACCTGCTATCAGGAAGCCTTGGTGCGTGCTAATAGTTTGCTGTAATACTAGAATTGCAGCTGCTTTGAGCCTGGGGGCTCTGGGTCCTGCTGTCATTCATGTGGACACAGGGCTTTCATTCTTTGGTCCTGTCACTTGGGGCTGGTGGCCACCAAGCCATCCCTGTTGTATGGCAGGGTGCTTCCTCCTTTTTCAGTCACTGGAGGAGATCCTGATGTTTGCTCTGTTCACAAAACAAAATAAAATTTCCAGAGGTTTGAATTCTTTCGGACCCTGCTCTTCCCACTCTGCACTGCAAATTAGGGTACTGCTATAATTGCATATATTTCAACACTGATGGGATGGAACAATTTTTCTCCAGGACAGTGTCAGAAGAAAATGAAAGAGGAAAGGAAGAAATAGGAGGAACAATCACTTACAACTGGCAGCCACCTGGGGGATGCATGTTAATTTCTGCTCAGTCCACACACAAAAAAAAACCAACCCAAAAAGCCCCCCCGAAATGATTTCTCACATTCAAGCTCTCAGAGACTGAAAGACTGAAAAATTGCAACTACTCAGTGTGGAGAGAAAAGATAATTATCACAGAATGAATAGGAGATTGAAGGTAAATATTTGGTTCTAGTAATACAAAACCAGGGAGACAGAATTCCTGGTGCATGTAGCAGAGATCACAACTGAACTGAAAGCCTCAGCTATGCCTGCAGTAAAACATGCAAAACATGCATAAACCACAGAGTATAGTCTTTTTCCACATGAAATGTTTCAGAATTTTGGCACTTGACTGTGTGCAATATCATGTTATATAAATATTTGAATAGGTAAGGTAGCACCATGGTCTCTATTGTAATCCTAGAGAGCTGCTCTGAAATGCTCTGCTTGCTCTTTGCTCAGGGCAGTTTTTCTTTACTTTACAAAGTGGCTCAGTTGTTTGTAGAGACAAGGTGAAGGTGCAGTCAACAGTTTACACATCTTAAACCAGAACTCTTCCCCCTCCCCTGCAGGCTTGTAGGTTGGAACAAGGACTTGGCATTTTGCAGAGGGATATTTCCATTCTGCTTAGATTTGGTACAAATTACTGTTGGCTCATGTTCCTTTAAGACTTCTCTAGGCTTATCCCAAGAGCATGCTGCTTTGGTGGCCAGACTCCAGCCATACAACTCCCATACCCTGTCATGGGAAGGAGCTTGTAAAGATGCAGCAGCAGAGATTACTATTGCAGTTCATATTTTTTTCCTAGAAGAAGAAGAGAAACTGAGAAGGTGAAAACAGGAATAGTACCAGAGCTTGTATTTTTTTGTTTGAACTGAATGTGTGTCAGTGCATACATATATTTGCATTTGCACAGAACATTTAAATATATGGAAACAAGTGGATTTTCTGAGATTGTTTCCTTTGCTTCCTCAAAAAGCAAACAATTGCCAGTCCTCTTCCATGAAAAACACATTCCCAACCCTCCCATTGTATTTACAAACAGGCTATGTTCTACTCAAATTCACACATTTTGCTTAAAAGTACCCTAGAACTGATCCAAAAATGAAAGTTTTTCACAACACACACCAGTATTGCCTCATAAATCATGAAGGGCAGCACAACCAAATCTTTTCTTATCTTCCTTAGCCATTAGAGGTACTAACAGTGTAAGAGACTAAAAAACATTGTATTACCAAGAAAAATGTCTGAGTCTGCCAGGGTGAATAAGAGTGGGCTACTAATGAGGCAGAGGACACCAAGAAAGGGATTGAAATTTTGCACAACCATAGATCTGACACTTCCAAAGTGTGCAGAACTTTAATATTAAGCCAATTCTTTCTGTACACACTGTTGGTATATAAGCCAACTTGGTATGCAGTGATTATTTCACCACCTGGTGATAAGAGAAGGTGAAAATAAAGCAAAATCTATAAAAATGTAAATTGGAAAGAAGTCAAATAGCCAAATGTCAAGAGCAGGTTGCTCACAGCCCCATCCAACCAGGCCTTGAACACTTCAGGGATGTGGCATCCAAACCTCTCTGGGCAACCTGTTCCTGTGTCTCATCACTCTCCTAGTGAAGAATTTCTTCCTCGGGTCTCATCTAAATCTCCCCTCTTCCAGTTTTAATCCATTACCCCTTGTCATCACACTAGAAGTCCTTGTAAAAAGCCCCTCCCCAGCTTTCCTGTAGGCCCCCTTCAGGTACTGGAAGGCCACTATAAGGTCTCCCTGAAGTCTTTTCTTCTCCAGGCTGAACAACCCTGGCGTTCTCAGCCTGTCTTCATAGGAGAGCTGCTTCAGCCCTTGAATCATCTTTGTGGACCTCTTCTGGACTTACTCCAACAGCTCTTCTTGCGTTGGGGGCTCCAAAGCTGGATACAGTACTCCAGGTGGGGTTTCACAAAACTGGAGTAGAGGGGGACAGTCATCTCCCTTGACTTCTACTCTTCATCTAGCTTGGAGAGTTCCCCATAAGGTTTAGTGTTGGCTTTTTTAGTAACATTGCTTAGTTATTTCTTTCTGATAGAACCTTTCTAAAGCCTGAGAAGGTGTGTTTGAAATACAGATTACATCCAGCCAAACTTCTGGTGGTAAAAGATGGGCTAATAGAAGCAAGAAGGAAAACTACTCAGACTACATGAGGTTGGAGGGAGGAGACTAAATGAGACATTCTACAGAAAGCCTGTCTTTTGGCTGTGCAGTTAGCTGAGCTGATAAAGAAGGAGAGGCAGGAAAATCACTGTAATTAACACGTACAGAAGTTTTCATGATGAAAAAACACAAACAAGTCATCATGGAAAAGAAAGTGGCATAAAAAATAGCCTCATCATAAAAATAATGGAAAAGAG
>NW_009952564.1:6831231-6846574 GCF_000747805.2 Chaetura pelagica
GTTTGGGAAAATTGAAGAGCAAAACTACTCCTGCGTAAGGGAAACGTCAGGAAGGCATAATTCAGGTCACAGTGACTATGTAAGAGTGAATTACAGAGCAAACCCAAACCTGAACTGGAAAGATCTTCTGTACTAGCTATACCAGTGGTTGCTGATGGCTCTAAATTGGAAGTCAGTTTTAGCTAATATGTTGCTTATTTTTCCCTCCTCTGTTAAAATGTTTTTCATTTTCTGGTGCACTGGAAATAGCACTGAATAGGACCGTACAAATATATGAATTTTTACCACAACCCATGCAGGCGGTGGTAGGAAGAATGCTGGAGAAAATTGCTTTTGGCTTGAGGGACTCAGAAGACAATGAGGAGCTTCTTAGAAAAAAACCCCAACAACCTCGTTTGAATTTTGTTGTGGATCATACCACAGGACCTGGTTATGGGAATTGTCCCCCACAGAAACCCAGTCAGAATCTCTCCCTATTGGTTTGCTTTGTGCAGTGGAAGATGAACTGATACTTTCTGTGGCCTTGGTGGGGAACGAGAAGTGTCAGTACTTCAGCTGTCCAAGACAAGATAAAAGGCTGGAATCCTTCTGTCCTCTAGAAGTGGAAAAATTCAAGAGAAGACATGCCTGCCACACAAGTTAGGAAAAAACGTGATGCTGAAAAAACCAGGAAGCCAGCATTTTATAGGCAGACTGCATAGTATATTGACCATACAGATTTTCAGAAAAGAGCATGGTTTTGTGGGCTTTCACAGCATAACTTTTATTGGCATTTAATAAGGAGCAAAAGCTATTTGGAATAACTACTGTAGAGAAACTAAAACATGCAGAGGCGTAAATCCAGATTTCAGCACCTGGCCTGAGCAGTTGGGCCCAGCAGTGAGCAGGGAAGTGGGACAGGAGGAGCAGAGGGAAGGAAAGCCTGGAAACCACTTTGAACCTTCTCCACAGAGTCCCCACGGTCTCTTTTGTACCAAACAGCAGCTGAACAGGCCCTGCTGGCAGCAGTGTCTCTGTTTATCCTCCTTGCCACCTTTGTTTCATTTTCTGCAGGGCCCCACACAGACCTGGGTTGTGCGTGTCTCTGTTTGGGCTCCTTTGAACTGAGCAACTGCAGTGATGATACTGGGTGGGAATATTTGCTCATGAGTCATGAAACCCGACAGTTACGATTCACCAGGTCCTTTTGCAATGAGATTGTCTCTCTTTCTCTTTCTCTCTCTCTATTTTTCTGAGAGACTCTCATGGCATTGCTTCTTGTTGCTGCTTTTCTGTTTTGCTTTGCTGTTTCCATTTGGTAATGTAGCTCAAGCAGCGTTTTGTCAGCCTGACTACCAGTTTCTTCCTCAGCCTTCTGTATGGTTGAGGACTTCATCTAATACTTTGTGCCTTTTGCTGGTTTTCATCCAGATGTTCTGCTGCATTTTATGGAAGGTGAACCTCCCACCTTGCACACACCAGCCATCATACACAGTCCCGAGGCTTCTCTTTGGAGGTTGAAAATTGAAAAACGAGGGAAAAAAAAACCTCCTGAGAAACAACTTCCTCAATCAATAAATCAAGGCACACATTTTTCAAAACTGCCCGTGGGGTTTTTTTGGAGGAAAAACCTGAATCGCTGTGTGTGCTTATTTGGTTTGCATGGTGTTTTATAGATTTCTCAGTGTTTGCCTTTAAAACCTGCTTTAATTGAACACAATCACAAAAACTGTAGAGGCAGAACACCAGCTTGACATAAAATCCTAATTAAATCCTGCGTGCAGTCAGAGGAATAGTGATTACAAATAGCTGTACAGCCAGCATGCTGTGCAGTGCTGAGAATTCAGACCACAGGGTTCACCTCTGAAATCCTCCCAGCTCCCATTTTTTTGGGGAGACAAAAAAAAAATCATAAACCAGCAAAAACAACAACAAAAATATAATCAACCAACCAAAACCACCACCAACAAAAAAAACCCCAAACAAACAAACCAAAACAAAAAAAAAGAAGGGGGAAAAAAAAGAAAAAAAAAGAAATAAGGAAGCTGTTGTCATGAGTTGAGCTGCTTGTGTTGAATATCTAAACTGCTTCTTGCTTCTGCCCTGGAGTCGGTCAGTACAGCTTCTAATAACATTGCTCCAGCTGCAGGAATCTGCTTGGCAAAAGAGGAGGAGGAGAAGGTGGATGGCTGCTGGCCATTTTTGTTTTCTAACGTGCATGAGTTGAAGAAAGAAAAATCCCTCATGGGATTTGATTTAGATGGTTTTGGCAGCTGTAAATTACTCAGAGCATGCTGTGGAGTTTGTGCTGTGAGATATTTTCAGTTCTGTTGAAATCTCATGCTAAAAAAACCCACAAACCCTCACTCAAGTTGAACAAAAATAAGGCAGCAGAACAGGAGATGGCTGCAGACGACTTTCAGCTGGCTCGTGCCTGCCTGCTCTTTATGAGGAGTTTAAAGGAGGTGGACTAACCACTTAAGGAATGCTGAAGATATGACAGTGAATGGCACAGAAACAGTTTTCACTGCTGGTGGCAATGAAAGGTTTTCTTAAGACTTCGCTTTACGTTAGTGTACACTTACCAAGGGCACTGGCTGTGTGTTCTAAGATGATGCTGCAGCAAAGGTTTTTAAGGGAACTGGGGAGTAATGAGTTAGTCCTTTCTAAAGCATTGTTTACCTCTGTGGTTATGTCCTGAAGGCCATATAAGAGTGATTCTTAGTCAGAGGGCAGGGCTGATGCTTATAAATTGTACCTCCAGAAATAAGCAAACAACTAAACAAAAGCCTGTGCTAAAATTAAACATCTCTTGTAATCTTAGGAGCACTGTGTGCAAACACCTCGATTTTGTGGAGTGCTGCTCAAAGAGTAATTTCTGCTTTAAAAAATAAATAAATGTATTTTTGCAACTTCCTATTTCTTCAGCTGCAGTAGAGCCAGAGCAACAGCAAGATAAATGAGATTGCTTTCCATCAGGAAAGGTGTTTCTGCAATTACAAGAATAAAATCTGTTTCAGTGGAGGGGAACTTCTTGGAAGGAACTCAGCTTGTAAGGTTAGACCTCCACAAAACCCAAGAGAAACAATAATACACAAATAAATACAAAAAAACCCCTCCTCAACTTGCTTGCTTGCAAATTGAGAAATAGAATGGATTTAACCATAGGAATGTTGAAGAGTGAGGAACACAGGTGTCCTTGCCAACACTGTAGTTTTTCAGAACAGTTGTGCTCTTTCAGAACATTTTACACTGCAACAGGCATGTGCCTGTACAGCCTTCCCACACCAAACAGAGCCTGCAGCAGAGCAGGACACCTGCAAAATCAAGTGTTAGGGTGGAAAGGAAACAAGAGTTACTCACCTTTCCTTCCATCAGCTGGATCATTCCAGCATCTGGTCCTATTCCACAGCTCTGTCTGGTATCTACTTTATTTTTCTGTTTCCTGTATCACTGTATACAGTACAGAATAAAATATTTTAGTAAGCAGCATTGCAAAACATTTCATAAAAATCACAGAATCATAGAGTGGTTTGGGTTGGAAAGGACCTTAAAGATCATCTAGATCCAACCCCCTGCATTGGCAGGGACACCTCTCACTAGACCAGGGTTCTCCAAGCTCCATCCAACCTGGCCTTTAACACTTCCAGGGATGGAGCTTCCACAGCTTCCTGGGCAACCTGTTCCAGCGTCTCACCACACTCCTAGCGAAGAATTTCTTCCTAATGTCTCATCTAAATCTCCCCTCTTCCAGGTTAAAGCCATTACCCATTGCCCTATCACTACAAGCCCTTGTACAAAATCCCTCCCCACCTTTCCTGTAGCCCCTTCAGGTACTGGAAGGCCACTGTAAGGTCTCCCTGGAGCCTTCTCTTCTCCAGGCTGAACAGCCCCAACTCTCTCAGCCTGTCTTCATAGGAGAGGTAATATATGGACATGGTAATATTGAAATTTTTACAAATGGCAGTACAAAAAGTTTTGTAGTAACAAAAATTAAACAGGAAATTAGACATAGTTTCAAATATGAAATGAAAATAATACCTCTTTGAAACACTTCTACTTTTACAGAATTGCATTTATTGAAGAAAAACTATTTCATCAGCATTTCTTGACCAGTTTCTGTTGCAGTTTCATTTTACCATTACTTTCTCAACTGAACTAGAACAAGAAAGAGTAAAGAAAAATGCTAGTATCTTGTATTACTAAACTGAAGCTCAATTTTAAATTGAACTTGCAGCCTTCTTGCTGCTTTCCATCTCTCAGTGGATCCTTTGCTGCAGGTACAAATGCACCCACTCACCCACACATACCTACACACCCACCCCTGTGGCTGAGCAGTGGTCAGCTAGTCAGCTTCTCATCTTGCTTGATGACATGGGCCATCTACTGCCATGTCCTTCTAAGCCAGTGTGCTGATAGGCTTCTCAAGGAGGTGACGTTAGAAGACCATGGAAACCCGCCAAGCCTTCTGCTGGTGATGCTTCCACCTCCTTTGACCAAGAGGTATCGGTGGGTAAGGAAAAAGAATATGGATCACATTGAATTCTGTTGTTACTGTTCATTTTGTGTAAGGCACCATAACCTCCCCTCTCCATACAATCAGGGGAATTTTGAAGGCTGTACAAAATGTTTTCTCCTGCTCATCTGCTGAGTTATTAGCTATAAAAGCGGGGGCAGCTGAGCAGTTTTCATCCTTGGGTTTCTGTGAGTGCTTTCTGGTATTGGAGGATTCTGTTGGAGAAGAGAGAGGTCATATCTCAGTCTGGGGCAAATGACGTGACAGTCTTTTCATGCTGTTATCTGTTCTTTTCTTATACATGGTCTTTGCATGTTTTCCAAAGAAATGCATAATAGCTTCTATCTGAGCTTTCACAGGGAATTCCTGACTGTGACTGCCAGAGTAGGTCCATTCCAAGGTCCTCTGCAAGAGCTTGCTAATTTGAGATGGAGAGGTAGAATTATTTTTCTCCAGTATATTACACTGGAGAGCTGATTCTCCTTTGGTTTGCTACACATGTACAAAAAGAGAGTGCAACAGAGAATAATTAGCAATCTCTAGTACCAGTATAAATCAGGAAAAATGCTATTGAGGTCGACAGATGGAACTGTTGTGATTGAGACATGGAATTACTTTGCACCGAGTTAAATTCACACAAAAAGATATATACGCATTTGCATATGCAGCTTTGTGCCCACTTGAATGTGGTTGTCTGGTTCATGCAGTGTGGGCATCTCACAGAAGTAAAGTTCCACCTAGGGGGCACTGGGAAGCTGTTAAAACCATTTAGCAGTGTCTGAGTAATTTCTGAATTTCAGCTTTACTTGCATTTTCCATAGTCTATTTTCTCTTAATGTTTTTTGTTCATGTTTTTATGTCTTTCTAATGTCCTTTTACTGTCTTAATGTTTTTTTCTTTATTATTTGCTTCACACTTTCTCAAAGCTGTGCTCTTATAGCTCTCTACTGTCTCTTCTTCTCCTGATCTCTGCTCATACTGATCTCCTTAGCTTTCTCTCCTTCTTTTCCTGTGCTTTCTCCCCTTTCTTACAGCTGTGCAACCTGCACTGTTTCTACCTGTTTCCTCTGAAAATGTGGACTTAGGACAGTCTTAAGACTTTTGTTTCATGCAACATGAGCCAGCAGATCTTCTAAGAAATGCTACAATTGAAGCCTTAATTTTAGCAAAAAGTATTGTAGCCTTCCCTGTGGCAGGAAAGGTGGCTCTTTGGGTGTTTGCATCAGCTTCCAAGCCACTTAGGAAGTTCTGGAGAACGTTTTCAGTGATTCAATTTAGTTAGCAAGTCTGCAGTCACTGAACATTATTTTTTTGTATGTGTGGACACATTTTATCTTTATGCTTTACTGTTTCCTTTTTTTTTTTTAATTTTTTTTTTTTATTACCTCTTTGGATTTTTTGCTTTTATTTTATCTTTTCCCTCCTTTAAATTATTTTGCTTCTCATAGCACCACCACATCATATATTTCCATACACTATGTCCTTCCGTGTCCTTTTCGTCTTGCTGCTTCTATCCTTTTTTTCTCCATGTATTCTTCTTGCTCTTACTGACCCTATCGTTCTTTTCTTGCTCTGTTTAAAACCACTGAGAGCAGAGAGCTCCATCCTCTAAGGAAGATGTTTTTATGGTATTAAAACTTACAGCTGGGACTGTTCAGCTTAGGAGCTCTGAAGGTTATCTTTCCTATGATAGAAACTGAATCGGACGTAAAGTTTACCTGTGTTTCTCCTGAAATGGCCCCTGCTGGATGCTCTGACTTTAGGAGCAGAGCAAGGGAACTGCCTAATGTGACTCTTGTCTTTGCTAAGCACTAAGGTAGCATGCAGCCTTGGAGACCATCAGCCCCTGCCACTTGCCTATGGCAAGGAAATGGGGAAGAGTGTGAAGGGCGATACAGCTGGGTGAAAGGGTCTGCTGCCCAGGTCTCTCCTGTGCACAGAGGCTTTCTGTATCTTTTCCCTTGGAGTCTGGGTTCTTCCTTCCACACCCAGGAGAACCATGTGCAGGGTGGAATGTCCTTTCCTCAGCGAAATGTGGGGGTATGAAAGTTATTGAGCTGGTGCTAGTATTAGCAAGGTGAAACTGTGGTGGATCTCTGGGCCACCTGGTCTAGTGGGAGGTGTCCCTGCCAGTGCAGGGGGGCTGGACCTAGATGATATTTAAGGTCCCTTCTTGCTCAAACCATTCCATGATTCAATGATCTCTCTAAAGCGGATAGTGGTGCTGTAGCACTAACTTGAGGTGGTTTGTACAGGCCTTCAGACACCATCAGTGAGCCTGACTCAGCCTTCTGTGTGAGGGTTTCATGTTTATACGGGAAGGCAGTCTGGCCGAGGGTGAACGTAAATGGTTTCACTGCTACTTTGAGGTAGCAACTATGAATTAATCATAGGTCCTGTGAGGAAATGGCTCAGATCTGAGCAATTCTGGTAAGCGTGATTCAGCCTGGACTTCCCTGGGATTCTTCTATGACATCCAAACACAGGCACAGCAAAATAGTCCTGGCAGGGGTTTGAAGGCATTGTATGTAAGTGGATGTGTGTGTCTTTGCTTTTGGGCATATGTAACCCTGTGTAAGCCCCCTCAAACCAATCTTGGTCTGAAATAAGTGAGAAATTGCTCAAGGTCATTGAAGAAGCTGGAATATAATAGTTTTCTATTACAAATTCTGCATAAAATTGCTTTAAATGATGTGCAGAAATTAAAACATTTATTGGGATTTGCATAAAAACATGTCTGTGCTACCAGAGAGGTTTTTATTTTATGGTGGTTTGGATTATCAAGGCAACCATGCTGCCTTACAAAGTTTCAATGCTCTGTTTATTGTTAGGCAGACTGTGCTGGCCTGTATGATTGATTTGTATGAACTGTAATTTGCTTTTTGCTCAAGAGCTGTAAGTTTCTGGCAGATTCTTTTGAGTGCTTTGCAAACCTTTGAAATAAAAAGCTGTGGAGTATTTGAGTGCATAAATAAATGGGAGGAAATCACATGCAGTAAATCACCAGGAGTGCATAGACAGTCTAAGGATTGTGAAAGAAATAAAGTGTGAAATAGCAATGATACTGTAAAAGTGATATAATAAAATCAGAAAAAACAGTGGGTCAGGTGCTAAGCAGCCTTAAGGCTGCTTTGCTTCACTCCAGCAGCTCAATATAGCAGTTAAACAAACATTTTATAGCTGGAGGTACACATACTCTAGTTCCTCTGAAGCTGAGTGCTGTGCCACTCTCGCTGTGAGGGTGAAATAGTAGCACACAGTCCTTTCACAGGCCATCTGCAGGCCTCATTCAGTGGGTCAGTGTGTGGGAATGGGACAGAAACAATATTCGCTGCATGTAGGTTTTAATGTTTGGAATTCCTGCTTAGTTCCCTGCCAGTTCCCAAACTTCACTTCCCAATCCTGTGTATGACAAGAGTGGGGGAACCACAAAGCGATGCTGAAGACTGTAGAGTATCTTCTGATTTAGCTGACACAACTAGGCAGTTATTCTTGTCTTTTAAAGACAATACCTCCTGCAAGCTAATATTGGTTTTCATGCATTAGTGAAATGTCACAGGAAATTAAGCATTACAGGCAAAAAAAAAAAGGCAATGGCTCTAATACCACTGTACTTATTTAATGAGACAAAGCAATTTATTTTTTGCAGCTGATCTCCTTCATTCACAGTTACTGGTGTGCAAGTGTGTTTATGGAAATTATGCTTAAACTAACCTGAAGGAGTGTAATTACAGGGCCATTGTTATGTCAGAGCGTTTTCTCCATGAATCACAGAATACCAGGTTGGAAGGGACCTCAAGGCTCACCTGGTTCAACCTTTCTTGGCAAAAGTACGGTTTAGGTGAGATGGCTCAGCATCCTGTCTAGATGAATATTAAGTGTCCAATGTTGGAGAATCCACCACAGGGAGATTATTCCAATGGTTAATGAGATGACATTGATTAGTTAAGTGGATAATGGTGGTGAGCTTGGATGTAACTGTCCCCAGGGCTTTCAAATGGATCTGGTAGGGGCTAGTCTGAAGGAAAGTTTGGAGAGAGAAGATTGACCTGGATGTGTAACTGTTTCCTCCCATGTGTGAAAGGTGCCATAGGAGAAGTCACCAGCGGTGCCGGAAATAACTGCTAGCACTGAGAGCCTTTCAGTGTCTTCTGCTGGTATGGGGGAAGGACAGAAATGGCTGAGCAGCTCCTTGAAAGGAGATTTTTCAGTTTTGCATGGAGTAGGAAAAAGGGAAGAGAGTGGAGAGATGTGATACAGCAGAGGGGTCCGGTGACAACATGAGAAGTTTATCCTCATGATGGTGTTTTAAACAAATATAACTGTGGCAGGACTATGTTAGATCCCCAAAAAAATGTTTTGTGGGAGACAAGATGCTGGTACTGACAAATACCAGCAATACTGGTGCTGTGAAATCTTAGGGATTTATCATAAAAAGGTGAAGGTTTTGTTCATGCTGCATCAGCTTCTCAACACGGAGACAGGCTACAGGCTGTACACAGTTTTAAGGTATCAAATAAAAGAGAAAGGACTGATTAGAGCCTTGTAAAGAAATTTGCTATTCAGGAAATCCAGAGGAAGCTCCAGCTCTCCTTATGAGCCTGGGTCTCACACCTCTAGGTATTGGTAATCTTTGGCAATGGCTCAACACATATCTCACAGACAGGGTGGGCACTTGGCAGAGCCAGAAATAAAGTGAGGTGTCTGTCCTAGCAAAGTTCAGTTTCATTCTTTTTCTTGCAGTCTTCCAGAATGAGCATTTCAGAGAAGATATTTCCTTTTTTTAAATTATCTTTTGTCTGATAGCCATTAGCACCGTGTATTACCCTCTGCAAGCTGAGCAACACATGGCTTTTCTTCACATTTTAATCACTATTACATAAAAAGCAATCGATTATTTAGCTCAGATATAGACCTGAGAGGTTTTTTTCACATCTTGAGGCTTCACTTAACTCTTGACTGGCAGTCTTAATATGACTTTATTATGTTTGCTCATTTTCATATTAAATGTAGACCAGGGGTAGAAACTAAAAATCTGATGGCCATACTTTTTGACTAGTAGATTAATGCTTTGGTCATTGCAAAATATAGCCTTGACCTGTTCATTTAAAGAGTAAAAATTTACTTCTTACCTATTGCTTGCTCGCTTGTATGTATTACCCTAAATGTTAGATAAACTTAAGTGTAAGTATAAGCATTTTGGCTTCAGCCCTCCTACTCTTTCCATCCTCCTGAGTTTGATAGAAATGTATATTTAGACGAAAAGAAAAAGTATAATGTTCCTACATTAATGATGACAACGTTTTTGTGTCATAAACCCATGAACGCTGTGCTAGTTGTTTTATTTGCAAGTGTGCAAGTTTTCATTTAAGGCTAAGGGGGTGACAAACAGAGCATTTGGACATGAAGATGGTGCTATCTGTTGGGCAGAGAGAACAGAAAACCAGTTGAGTAGGCTCTTAAGATCTCAGCTTTGGTTTGATCAATTTCTTTCCTAAAAGCTGGTCTCTGTTTTGAAGATGTAGCATTAGCAGCAACAGGTCTGCTTGACATAGCTAATGGTTTACAGATTCTTTCAGCACCAGATCAGAATCTGGATCAAGCCCAGCTCAGGGTGTGTAGCAGTTAATCCCAACTTCATGGATACACAGTGGGCCCTCTTTAAGATGAGTGTGAGAGGCTCACTTACTCCTCCTACTCCACGAACTTGCTGCTCAGTCTTGTCCTCTGCAGCAGAGATGGTCTCTTTCTGTGTGCCTCTTGGGGGTTTAGTACAGTGAGTGGATGAGACCGGGTAGACCCTCATATAAGAACTCCTACCAGGGCCAAAATTGCTCCAGAGCAGACGTGAAGTTTACAAAAAGCTATTTGCACCAGCCATTTTACAGCATTAGTATCTCTGGTCTGGTAAATGATTAATATTTTGTGAGGTAGACTAGAGAAACTATGTCAGGGAAAAGCTTTGGAGGGTGAATTCTCAGGGTGAATTATTAACATATTTGTCTCCCGTGGTACCTCATGGCATTGGGACACTTACTGGGTGTCAGGGAGGAGGTGTGCTGTTGCTGAGGAGAAGGCTTGTGGTGGACCTCTAAACAAAGCTTTGTGTGGACTTGCTGAAGTCTGTTGAGAAAGGCTATGAAATTTGAGTTGCATGAGTTTCATAAAGGAGGGGGAGCCTTGCAAACCAACTAAACAGTTCCTTTGCTGAATGGCAGGAGCAGCTGCCTTGTAGTACTCTCTGGCACACATTCTCAATGTGTAGCTGACAACACTTGTTGCTGTGTAATGGATTAGGTGCAGGGCAGCAAGGGAAAAGCAGAAAGCCATATTCAGAGGTGAGGCTCAACCTGCTTGCTGTGAGAGGAGTGTGCTGATGCACATTCCCCATGCTATGTGCAGGAGAGAACCATGTTGTTTCCTAGAGTGAGGGAATACACTTTGTTACAGCCTTTTTCCAAAGGAGGGGAGATGACTGTGGCTCAGGTTTCAGCTGGGGGACAGTGGGTTCCTCCTGTTTGTGCCATGGAGCTGGGGGAGCACTCTGCCACCTGTCTCCAGGGAGTGCTGCATGGCCACTTGTTGCTTGAAACACAAGAGACCTGAGCAGAACAGGTTTTGGAGGTGTGAGGGTGGATGAGTGCAGTGGAGATGGGTGGGATGGAGGGGTTGGTGGGTGGGATGGACGTAGGTGGGACACTACAGTTTCCCCTAGCAACATCCTGCACAGGGCCCTTGCTTTGTGCTCCAAGGGCTTCTCTGCATTGGAGGTTCTTACTGAATTTTTTTGATTGCAAATCACTGGGAGGCATCCTTTACTCAAGGAAAAAAACAATACCAGCATCATGGTTACTATCTAAGTAACCCAAAAGTATCTGTGGCCTGTAAGTCCACGTGGAGATACCTCGCTGGATTTAGAAACACCAGAGTTATTACACAAAGCATGTCTCATGGACGTGACCTTCTCCGTTCCTCCCACTCAGTCAACAGTGGAATCTGTTATTCTCCAGCTGCGTCTTCCCTGCGAAAAGGGAACATTTTAAACAGTGAGATACATATAAAGAAGTTAGCTGTCTTTTTCTAAAATACTCAGTGTAATGAGCTGTGAGGGGTTTGCCCCAGCTGCAGATAAAGCAAGAGAGAGGTAGGGGCTGTATTTGATATATTGTTGGATTTACTTTGCTGCCTTCTGGGAGAAACTAATTGCTCCTGTTTTTCAGTGAGGCTACCAAAGTGCATTTCTGTAAATATCCCGACTTGTTTTAGCAGTAAAAAGATACCTGTGGCTGCAAAACTGGCATTTTGAAAAGACATGGAAACAGCCATTTAATTTCAGCCAGCTGCTTTTTAAAAATATTTTTTATTTCCTTTTATTTTTTTCCTCTATGCCTTACTGGACCTCTCCTGCAGCTGTACCGTGTTGTGAGTGAGGAGTGTTGTGAGACATGCTGTCTGCTCAGAGGTGGAAGAAGAAGGAGTCTGCAGATGGTTGAAAGGCTTTTTAGTACTGGTTTCTTTACATCTAAATCCTGTAAGATTAAAGGAAAGAACAGACTCTCCAGCCAGGATTCTGGGTCACTCATGCAACAAAAGGTATCCTATTGAAGCAGGCCCATATTTCTGTATTATGTTCATATTTTGCTCTGAACATGAAATGGAGGTGGGCAAGCAAGCTGCTGAGATGGCTGAGAGGTCCTTACTGACCTGGTGCACACAGGAGGGAATCATCTCTGCTTGAGAAAATGAGGCCTGCAGCCAGCAGTGGAAAGCAGTAGAAAGCAAAACTGTCTGACAAGAGCTGTGGAAAGGGAGGGAAAGATTTGTATGGCATGGAGGACATTACCTGGCTCACTGTCATTCCTTGTAACTCCAGGGTGTTTTGTCACAAGGTGTAAGGTGAAAGCTGGAATGCTCCTAGACTGTCCTCTCTTTACAGCATTCAGTTTTAAGAAGCCAATTTCAATAAGATGCCCTAATCCCCAGCCTCTTCCTTCTCCTCTCTTACTCCCTCCATTTGTTTAACTTCTGTTGTATCCTGTTTGGTTTTTTCTCCCCTTCCCTCCCTCTCTTTCCCGCCTTCCATAAGGCATCTTACTGAAGAGCAGCCCAGCTGCTTCTCAGACCCTGCTGGGCTCCAGGCTGGAAGGGGTGGGTCACAGCTTCCCTTTGAAGCATCACTGTGGGCTTTCACAGCTGTAGTAGGAGAGGAAATTGCTGCCTCCTTCTGTAGCCACATGGTCAAGCTCAGCAGCATTAGGGCAAGCTTGGGCTGCTTTTCACATCATGTTTTTTACCACACAAGAAGAAGGTGACAGAAGTATGTATGGAAAGGAAGGTGAAGAGATAGGGAGAAAAGTACATTATTTTGAAAAGTATTATCCTTCTCTTCCCCACCACCCCCACCCCCCAGCCAAGAGAACTGGTGGATCTTTTTACCAGTTTAATGCTTCTCTCTGAGCACCACGTGCTGTAGGATGGGAATTGCTGAAAGGAGCTTGTGAGCCACAGATGAAACAATATGTTTAGAAGCCAAATAAGGGATGTGCAAATTGGATGCTTGTGCACTTACACCCCACTCATAATGAAACCCCAGGGACAGTTAAAACTATGCTTTGCCTGTCTGATGTTCTTGAGCTGACCAGTGAGATACATCTACAGCTGCATCTGGAAAGGATACGAGTGATCATCCAAGTGTCTGAAAGCCCCATGCT
This sequence comes from Chaetura pelagica, assembly GCF_000747805.2. NCBI lineage: Eukaryota > Metazoa > Chordata > Aves > Apodiformes > Apodidae > Chaetura > Chaetura pelagica. The sequence goes on from NW_009952564.1 coordinate 6,844,438, forward strand.
TTTTCATCAAGACCTCTCATGTGGAATATGCTGAATGGTAACAAACACTGGTAGGACTGGTAGATACCTGGATTCCTAGTGTGTTGGTGTCTGTGAGTGTCTTTTCATCTCTAGGCTGTAATGTGAATGATTTTGACCTTCCATTCTGTGTGTCTTCTGCAGTAGCACAGCATCAGTTTTCTCTGTGCCACTGTTGTTTGTGACGGAAACCCTGAAGTGCAGGAAGAGTGTTTCAGTGTGCAAGCTCTAATGATGGACAGTAGAGTGAGGTTGAACAGGGCTTTTTGGGAGGCTCACCAATGCTTCATCTGTATATTGGTTTATTAAAGAAATGTTTAATGATATTGTCACTACATTCACCCTTCAACTTCATAGTTAACAACACAGTGAGCTACGAGGAACAAATCACATCGTTCAGAGCTGATATCCCAAGATGCCTGGAACCCTGAGAAGTTGCTGTTAGAATAAAGTATATTCATTTATCTGTTAGGGATTCTTGCACACTTGAGATCTGGAAATGTGATTATTTTAAACTCGTATCTTGAAGGCTAAAGTAGAAGTTAATGGTGATGTAAAAAACTTGTGTTCTACTTAAAAAATATATGGAATACCTGTAAATGAGATTCAAAATTTTGAGAATTTTGCAGATTTCCTTTCCACATGAAAATTTTTATAATTTTCTAACCATAAGTCCTAACGTAATTCAGTAGAATGCATCAAATTTCTTCTTCTCTTCTGCAGTAAGATACAGTAAGCCATTCATCCTGCTGTCAAAAACCCCAACATTTTTAGAGAGTAGCTGGATGGAAAAACCCCCTCAATATACTCAAAATATGCATGTAATTTTCCAAGTGTAGTACATGCTTTTAAAGGTTTTAAAAGAATAGGTTATGAAATAGTTTAGTTCTGCATGGTTGAAAATGTGTGGGTAGTCATACACACAGAAAATTACTAGCCCTGTTTTTGACATCTATAAAGGATACTATCTGAGGTCACAGAAGCCAACAGGGTTCTGAGGTCACCGCTGATGCACTGACATTGCTGGCAGGAGAATTAGGCAAACCTGAGACCTTTGCAACTTCACTGCTTCCATACTGTGTACTTTACAGCAATTCTGCTGTAAGGTACAGTTTCCTGAGAACATCACAGTGGGGCATCCCATTGTTTCCAGTGCACTGAACTGAGAACCAGGCAGGCACAAGGACTCTCAGATAAAGTATTTTTCATAAAATACTTTTTGCCCACATTCTCTGTGAGCATATCTTTTAGATTAGATGTGGATGAGAGAAACAAAGGAAATCAGACCGGAAATTTCTAGCATCCAGAACCACTGAATTATGCAAGTGTTAATTTTAGTGCTCAGCACTAGGATGTTTTTGAGTTAATGTATCTGGATATTTGGAGGTGATTCTTGGTTTCCTTTTATCAGTTTTATTCTGGCATGATTTGTAGCTGAGAAGTGGAAGAGTGAGCCTCATAACAGGTTAGGGCATATAGGCACATGTACAGGTATGACTGAGAAATAAAGAGGTGTGTATCTGTGTGTACATTATGTGCAACATCTGTTAAGTGTCTAAGTCAAGAGCCATTCATGCCCTGCTATTCAGAAGGGACTAAATGTATGCTTTAAGAGTAAGTGCAAGTGCTCGGTTGTATTTCTATATGTGTGTGACTGTGAAGGCTGGGTTAAGAGCATGCTTCCTTCAGTGAAGTGGAAAAGGTTATACACCTCTTCAGTGGATGTATAGATGAAGTGTTTGTGAGTTTTTAAAAGATGAATGAAGTTCATGGAGTTATTACAGTCAGCTTGTGATTGCCAGATGTTGGAATATGTGTGTACACGCATGCTAGTGCATCTGTTGTTTGGATAATAGAATATACACATGTGGGACAACTGTGCAGTGTAGGTGTTATTACACTCAGGACCATAGCTTCAGCAGGCATAAATCAGGGTGGCTCAGTGGAAGTCAGTGAAGTCCAGCAGTGTGAGCTTCCTGGAATCAGTATGTGTGACTGCCTGTAGGGATTTTGACGTGTGGGGTTGCGGTTGGCAGAGCATGTTGGGATGTGACTTTGGGAGCTTGTGCTGAAGACAGTAAAAAAAAAAAGAGAAAAAGCCAAACCACCACTACACATC
>NW_009952564.1:6846768-6849112 GCF_000747805.2 Chaetura pelagica
GCAGGAATGTTAAGGGAAAAGGAAAGAATACACGAATTGAGACTGATCTTGCAGGCTAAGCCACCAGTTTTATGCTGCTGTTTCTCCGTGGATGTACATGGAAGCTGTGGGATTTTAGAATATTCTTTTTGATAATTCAGTTGCTGGCAATGTCTGCATGAACAAGTCATGCAGCCCCACAGGAGCAGATCCGCAAGCTGAAATCTTTGGTGTTCAAAAGGTGGAGTCCAGACTCTCTGACTTTTGAGTAGGATTAATTTAATTTAATTGCTGCGATGAAGCTGGGGAGGGCCTACAGTCTCTCTCCGCCAAGACTTAATTCCTCATTGCATTGTTGCTCTGCAGAGGAAAAGCTTGTATCTGCTGGTGTGCTACCTCTGAGCATCATCATGAAGCTTTGCTCCTCTGTCCCCCAACCCTTCCTTATCCTGCCTGTCTGCTTGACTGAGGAGGAATGGAATTCAGCATCTTCCTCTGCTGTACATGGAATGGAAGTCTCTAGGGTTTCCTCCTGGTCTGGTTGATAAATGCAGCTACAGCCTGGCTCTCACTGAAGTATTGTCTTTGTATGTGCTGCTCAGACTTGCATGGGGCTATTTTGTCTGGCCCTATTACATAGCATGGGAGCCCACTCATCTGTCCTTTCTTACCCCTAGGTCCCTTTCAGCATCTTCTTCCCTGTCTTCTGTCAACTACAGCTGCTGTTGATTGCTGCCTACATCAATTTTTCAGCTCTTCTGGCAATGGTTGAATTATTAAACTGTTCTGAAACATCAGTGCCTGGTATCGCTCCCTGGATGTGGAGTGAAGCACCAGCTTTTACAACCTTGAAAACTTTTACAGCTTTAACACTTGCTATGACTACTTACATCCTAGTCATTGTTCATTTTGCAAGTTGCCTGATTGTGTGTAAGTTTGTTTCAAACTGATATGAGATACGTTCTCGGTTGTAGTTGAATGGGAGATTCCATTTATGGGTTTGCATATGTGTCTGATATTTCAGATTAAATTGGTTTATATGATATGGTTGCCTTTCATAGCAGACATTGGACAGAAGCTCCTTTCCAAGGAAAGCATCCTTCCTGAGTCCATGCATCATTCTTTCATAATACAATGCTGTAAGCTATTCAGTCTCTCATGCTTCTATTCCCCATGGACTCATACTAACTCCATCCCCTGTTTTATCACTTTTAAAAAGTAATTTTGATGTTCCTGGCTCAGTCTTCAAACATTAGAAGTAAAAAAAAAAATCAGCACCATGCTCAGGGCCTTCTGGAATACCTTCTCCCTCAATCCTATCTGCATGGCTACAGAGTTAGAGGCAAGAAAATCAGCTGATTGGGATGCAAGTCAGTTGTATGTGAAGCAAATAAAAGGAGGAATACTTGTGAAAAATGCCCCAGGCTCATTGTTTAGTAAAAACATCTGGTCATTCTTCAGAGGTGATCAAAACAACAAACAGAAAATCAGGTTGCAAGAAAATTCCAGGCAGAAAGTGCCATTAAAAATACTATGATTTCTGCTGTGTGAGCCAGTGGCAGATACACTTTAAAGAATTCAATCCCATGCATATACTTATGTTTCTTTGTGTGTGTGTACATATGCATGTATGTAATAAAAATAGGACAGATTCAGAGAGTAAGCAATTAAAATGTTCAGAGTCAAGGAGAAGCTTTGTTATAAATTAAATCTGAAAGGATTTGGATTACAGTCAAGAAGTTTAGATAGAGGTCAATCGAAATTGTAAAAGGACAGATAGTTTTCCAAAGTCTGGTTCAGAAGGGGGTGTGGAGGGGTCTGAAGGACAGTTTGGCTGTATGTAGCATGTGGATGAAAAAGATGTAGTTTGATGATTTGTTGAACTACTACAAACCCAAACATTAGTCCTGTTGAACTGATGTTTGGGTTTACTGTTTTCCCAAAAGAAAATTGTGGATTGTGAACAAAACAAATGATTTAAACTTGAAACTTCAACTTAACAGAGCTGCATTTTTCTTTCAAAACCATTCCCATGGAAATTTCTTAATGATTTTCTTTTGGAAAGGTTTCATTTGTAAAGGAAGTACAAGTAACACGGAGAGTGGTGTTGGTCTCATAAGTATAACCCTGCAGCAAATAAACACTCACACTAACAAGGCAATGCATTTTAAAGTGAAAAAGGACTCTTTCTCTTCTTGTGTGCACAGTTACATGGTGGAACTCATCGCCATGTGACAGTGCCAAGAGCTCAGTAGGACTCAGGAAAGGGTTGGACATTCCTTGTTATTGAGATGCCAGCTGGCTCCCTGATACTGCTGTCATGATAACCACCATGGTATAGGGAAACATATGTAATGTCTCTTTC
>NW_009952564.1:6849276-6855372 GCF_000747805.2 Chaetura pelagica
TTCCCTGTGGTTTGTAGGCCACCAAATATCAGCTTGCAAACATTTAAAGTGTTAATCTTTGTTTGTTTGAGCTGTGTTGAGATCTACAAAAAAGTCTGCAACATTTGCTGTACTTCACAGTCCAGCTTACATTTCTCGGCAGTTTCACATTGGCCTCAGAGAGATCAGCTACCTCTGCAGCATTAATCTTGTGTCACTTTTTCCTTTTTTACAGATGATTTTGGTTTTTTTTTTCCCCTAGCTGGCAGAGAGCAGTCCAAGCCACAGAATCCAGAAACAGACTGCCCCAGAGGATGCCCGCTCCCATCAGGGAAGGGCCTGCCCCAGAGCTGGGATCTAGTTACAAACTCCTGCACAATTTGTGGTTATTTAGAGCCAACATTTTGGTTTAGGCTGGTCCCTAAATATTTGTTGTATGGTTTTATTTATAAGAATAATGACTCTATGTTTATGGGCTACAGCATGCAATGTATCTAATGCCTGGTCTTTTATATATTTTTTTAGCTTTCCCTAACTTTCAAGTGCATTTCTACTCTTTAATTTTACACAAAATCTTGGACATTGGCCAGGCAAATTCTTTGTAGTCTGTATAGTTCAGGATCTTGGCCAGATTAAAGTTGTCATCAATTTCACCTCCCTCTTCTTTTAATAACATTCCACTTTTTCCCTAGTATGTCTCATGTTTTTAAAAGTTGCCATTCTCTGTGTTCTTCTGCATTTTCTTGAATATTATGCTCTTTTATTTTGTCTCCTGGTTTAGCTGAATCTTAGTTTTCTGCATGCTCTTTTTAAGCTCTTTACAATTTAAAGTATGGGCTTTCTGAATATTTGCTAAGGAGCAGTCTTTTTGTGAGGCTGTCCAGGTGATTCCTTGTCCTCAGGCAATGCTGACTGGCAGCTACAGAGGATCTCCTCAGGGGATTTTAGGAATTTCTTGGTTTCTTCTATACTGAAATTTCAAATTGGATTTTCCTCCTAGGTAATCTGGGATACTGAAGACCCAACCTATTTTTTTGCTTTCCAAGTAATAGTAGCACAACATCAAACACTAAGTCCCAAGTTTTGCTACTTCATTGAGGTTTATTCTTCTGAAATGTGATTGCCAGAAGCCTCTGCTGGAAAAGGTTATGCTTATAAAATATTTTCAAGCAAACACGTTACCTCCATCCAGAGATGGAATAGTTTATAGAACAGGTTTTCGGTTGACATCTGTTTGATGGGATATTTTTAGTTGTGAGGGATAATCTAAAGCATAGACTGATGAGTTGCAGGCATCTTTCCTGAGAGAATATGATGGGGTTGGGAATGAAGTCTGCAAAGAAATCCTATTATGTGACACTGCTCAGAACACTTTTGGTCACCTAGCTTACACTTCTGTAATGAGAATTTGTATTTGCCAAGGATGACTTAAGAGCCCAACAGCCAGCATCTCCATTTTTAGCTGAGGCAGCTCAAAACTGGAGGTAGTCTCTTGAATGTCTGGTCCTAGACTGCTATGTTGGCAAAATGTGTAAGTTTTCTTTTTCTCAGCGTTCATAAAAAATTCAATAGTTTGTGAGATGAAAAAATCACTTGAAAGGTTAACTGTGGCTCATATTATTTATTTTGGCTGGGGCAAGAGTTAACTTTTCAGGGCAAATCCTGGGGCTAAGTATACTAGTAAACTCCAGCTGCTTTGTACTTCTTTGCCAATATTGAGAACCCATAAACCAAATTTAACTTGTTGGTTAAACCAGGTTTACAGCTGTTTTGCATTGCTGGAGTGGAGCAGAGCAGCTGGAGCATACCAGGGAATCAGGGTGATTTTTTTTCTGTGCTGGGTTTTGCATCCTTTTGTTGAGTCTTACATGGAATAAACTGAGGCAGAGGCAGTTAGTTTCTTGGCAGTGCACACCCAAGTTCATATAAGACTTGCATTTAGAGCCAAAGCCACCATGTTTTCTGCTTTTGTGTTTGCTTTTGCATTCTCCTACTAGATGTGTTTGCCATGGGGATATAGACGTGTAGTAATTCCACGTCTTTGTTTTGGTAAGGGCAGCCATCAGTTTGAGTGTATTTTACAAGCTTTGCTGACTCCAGTCATCTTATGAAAACACCTTATAAAACTATAATTCAGGAGACTGAAGAAGCCTGACCTTGGGGTTAAATTGCCAGAGGAATACTTCACTTCAGGATCAGCTTTTTTCTCATTGATTTCACTTGCGACTTTATCACATCTCTTTATTTGTTTATGCCACATTTTCTCATCTATACAAAGTCTTCTTTGATTTGTCCTTCTGAGTCGTCCTGTTATCACTGCCATTTTGTCCTGTTGTGGTTTCATAAAAGGGTCTTAGGCTGGAAATTAATTCTTGAATGCTTCTTTTGGCTCTGATATTGCAATGCAGCATGAGTATAAATGAAGTTCTTGATTTGGTCAAACTTGTCCTTTCTTCAGATCAGTAAATCCTGATATTGGTTGCAACTTGTAGTCAGTAATGTAATACTAATAAATATTATTGAGGGACAGACTAGATGATCTTTAAATGGTCCTTTCCTACCCAAATCATTCTATCAGTAATAAACAGGTTACAAGTTCTAGCTAAATGTAGTTGACAACAGGCCTAATGCTGGAAGAAAGCAGGATGAATGTAGTAGGGTATGTGAACGAATGTATAACAGTTCAGGAGGATAAGACAATATAGAAGAACACCTGCCAAATGATCTTTGTGTTATTTGTTGTGTGCAGCACGTGCATATGGTTACAATCACCTGGGAAGTGTTTGGAAACATTTGCCTGCAGCAAGAGCAATTGCTGGACCAGCTGCATCAGCTGCATGAATGCAACCATGTTAATCTGAATGGCTCTGTTGAACTCCAGCCTGCCTCACCTCTGCTGCTCCTGCTGCCACAGCTGGACTTCTTGTTGAATTTTGAAATTACTGAGGTCTTTGTTTTAGCTTCTGCCCAACTATTAGTTATCATGGGAAAACAGTTGTGTATCTGAAGTAGCTGCACCAGCAGCCGCCACACCATGACCTGACAAACTCCCACTCTTCCAAACTGTTTGGATTTAGTGAGTTTATATTCTTTCCATTTCATAGGATTGTGATGTTTTGTATCCAGGTTACAGTAATGTCACACTGCTGTACGCAGGGCTTTTATGCTGCTGATTTTGTGGGGTGGCAGTGGCCCGTTTGAAAATTAGAAGTCTAAAAAGAACCATGAGATCTGCCTGCAACTGGCTGCCAAAGCAAGGGGTCCACTCAGTTAATTTCAGCTGAGTTCCCAAATCTTCTCTGCTCATGCATGTCTAGAATTTTGTATCTTCTTTGTGGTCTGCAGATCCTGATTGCCTGCAAATTGACTGCAGGGCAGAGGGAAGGACCACCTGTTGCACTAAATGTTCACTAACCTTCCAAACAAAAATAAACAATCAAAAACCCCCAAACCAACCCTAGCAGCTTGTAACAGCTGCCACATTCCACCCAAGAGAAATCTTTATGCTAATGGAATCTGACAGGATCTACATTAGACATTGACAAGTATGCAAATAATAAAAAAAAAAAAAAAAAAAGGAAAAGAAAGTAAAAAAAGAGTAAGTCTTTTGGACTCCTCTGGGTAGGTGCTGTTTTGTGTATATAAGGTTTTTGTCAGTGTTCTCACTCCTGTAGTTTACATTCTTTGATACCTTGGAGTGAAACTTTTATTGAGTGCATGAGCTGCATGATATGGCCAAGGACTAAACTGAGCTCTTTTTGTTTTATTGGTTAAATAAGGGGAGCAGTATCCCTGCTGTGTTCCAGATGCAGAGAAAATTCTGCTGAAGATCCATGTATGAAGTTGCTTGGAAAATTAATGTCTTTTAATGTCTGACATGCCAGTTGGCCTTTTGTGCCAGACTGACAAAAAAGCCGGGAATGTGCCATGAGGAATACCAAGCAGCTGAGCTACAGAAAGATGTCAGGCAGCAGCAGCAGCCCACTGTTCTGTGTAAAAGGGTTCTGATCCAAGGACACATAACGTTAGGGGTTTATTTTCCATCATCTTGGGACACTCAGTGGGGATGCTGACCTCAGAGTCACCATGCTTGTGAGAATAGTGTTTTCCCTCCTATCTGCCAACAAGAAGCCTGGGAATTTGTGGATCAAAAGAAATTGTGAGCTGAGGATTTCCAGGGTAATCTGGAGACAGTAGAAATGGCAAAGGGGTTAAGAAAAAAAATCTGAACTAGTTTAATAAAAAAAAAAAAAAGGAAAAGAAAGTAAAAAAAGAGTAAGTCTTTTGGACTCCTCTGGGTAGGTGCTGTTTTGTGTATATAAGGTTTTTGTCAGTGTTCTCACTCCTGTAGTTTACATTCTTTGATACCTTGGAGTGAAACTTTTATTGAGTGCATGAGCTGCATGATATGGCCAAGGACTAAACTGAGCTCTTTTTGTTTTATTGGTTAAATAAGGGGAGCAGTATCCCTGCTGTGTTCCAGATGCAGAGAAAATTCTGCTGAAGATCCATGTATGAAGTTGCTTGGAAAATTAATGTCTTTTAATGTCTGACATGCCAGTTGGCCTTTTGTGCCAGACTGACAAAAAAGCCGGGAATGTGCCATGAGGAATACCAAGCAGCTGAGCTACAGAAAGATGTCAGGCAGCAGCAGCAGCCCACTGTTCTGTGTAAAAGGGTTCTGATCCAAGGACACATAACGTTAGGGGTTTATTTTCCATCATCTTGGGACACTCAGTGGGGATGCTGACCTCAGAGTCACCATGCTTGTGAGAATAGTGTTTTCCCTCCTATCTGCCAACAAGAAGCCTGGGAATTTGTGGATCAAAAGAAATTGTGAGCTGAGGATTTCCAGGGTAATCTGGAGACAGTAGAAATGGCAAAGGGGTTAAGAAAAAAAATCTGAACTAGTTTAATGTGTTCCTCTGTAATTGCAGCATGGTATCCCTGGGAGCTCTGCAAGTGACCCTGCGGGTTTTTTGGCAGGCTTAGAGGTTTCTGAAAGTGCTGAGAAATTCATCCCCTCCAGGTCCAACACTGTTGAGTTGCAGTAGCTGGGTATGTGGTCGGTGTGGTAAGAAGGGATGATAGGAAGCCATCCAATAGGGAAATAGAAAGGAAACAGCCTTTTTTCATGGTCAAAACCACTTGGTCAGTCTGTTTGTCCAGCAAGCTGCTGGACAAGGGACAGTATTTTGGAAACTTATCTCTGTATTGTTTCTGGGGACAATGTATTAAGTTTGGAGGAGTTAACCATTGACATTTGTCTAAGGTCATCAAGTCCTCAACCCAGACCAAGATGGCTGTGTTTTTTTCTGACTACACATCACTCCATAGAAGAGCAGGAATAATTGATGGAAACATCAGAGGGGAAAAAAAAAGAAAAAAAAAGAAAGAAAGAAAGAGTGGAAATAGATGGTATTATAAGAGATCTGCTAGAAGGGGGAAATTAAAGGGGCAGAGAGGCAGAGTGCTATTAACTGTGCAATCAGCAGGGACTTTGGAGATGTTCACCTCAATAGCTATGGTGCAGCAGGTAGGGCCCTTCTTCAAGCAAACAGGTGAGGGAAGGACCTTGTAGAGAAAAGAAGGTGAGATTGGAAAGTACAAGTTCATGTGTGCCTGTAAAATCAGGGAGGAAGTTTTGATCTGAGACTCTCTTAACTGAAAATCCAGTTGAATACTGTCGGTTTAGAATCCTCAGTTGCATCTACTCCACTTCTGCAAGTTGCCAGCAGTGGATGAGCTTGGGTTTGTAGTATCCTTTCTCAAGGACTGTACTCTACACTAGGAAGGGAAAACCATAAAATGGTTTTAATTGCCACTTGCCTATGTAGTGCCAGTCCCAATCTGTACCTCAGGGCGTTCACAGGCATGTTCTATTTTGTTGGAGCTTCAGCAGCTATTCCCCAATTCTCTTCTGCTTAGACCAACATAAAGTAGAAGTAATATCTTTGAGTTTGGTTAAGTTGAACCGCTTTGAAGCTGGCACATGAAGAAAATCAAGCTACCAGTTCAAATGCGTGAAGGGAACTCAGATCTTCTTCCTGTCTTGTTTCATTGTGAGCAAGTTACATGCAGCAGAGTGGCTTTTGCTGTGCTAGCTGCCAGCAGCCA
>NW_009952564.1:6855465-6858261 GCF_000747805.2 Chaetura pelagica
CAATTAATTACCATATATTGAGACTGGTTCACTCTTCACCACTCTGCATGTTACTCACTTACAGATGTTGACACCTTTCTCTTGATTAATTCAGAATCCTAACACATGTAAAGAACTCTCATTAAGAGTCATAGAGTCTTTCAGAGCTGGATGTCATTAGGGATGACTTTCATGTGTCAGCTATGCTGCACTTCCCTTGAATTCCTTGGTCTGGAATGACCTCAGTGTTTCTAACTGGATGACACCATTCAGGAGGACTTAGATGAAGAAAGGCTGAAGAAAGCAAAAAACTCATATCAGTGCCTACTGAGACTGAACTAAGAGCAACAACTCTGGTGACTCTCCCTTCCCTATTTCCAAAATTGGAGGAACAAGAGGTACTTGCTGTCCTGTGCACTAATTGGGATTAATTATAGATTTAAGGGCACAAAATAATACTGGCTTATCAGTAGTTAGTGAGCTACTTTTGCAATTTTTTATTTGTGCTAGCATGGAAAATTATATCCAAGCTTGTTGCCCTCCTTTCACTTCCATTCTTGTAAAAAAAAACCCACCCCAAAAGTCTGGAAAAGTCAGTGGAGTGATATCAGCATCAAATCATTGAGAGCAGGCTTTAGTTTCTGATAATTAATTTTCTGCAACATGCAATTCCGGTCAGTTCCCTGGGGTCCCCAAAGCTCCAGCCACATGCCCAGTTTGAAAGACTGCCCAGGAAATGCTGGAATGATGTGGGGAGAGCTTCTAGCCAAATGCCATCTGTTGGCCATTTACCATACTGCTTCAGGGGACTCACGAAGTTTCTGAGTGCCTGAACCGAGCACAGGTGATGTGACCTAAACCAGTCTCTTTAGATTCAAACCTGCAGTTTAGTACCTCATTTCAGGAAGAGGACTGCATCATGGAAGCTTTTTCCTAAGTTCAGTCTCTTCAGACTCCCAGTCTAGTTTACCTTTATTTTCCTAGGACCTCAGAGAACGTGCAAGACTCTTGGTTAATGGCTCAGCACATGAGTATGAAAAGGTCTTACTGTGATTTGTCTTGCATTTTGTTGAAGGATAAAGTGATTAGCCATCACTAGGAAAACAAATGTCCTAAGCATAGTGACCCCTACTCAGGCTTACCTGCCCTGACCCTTTGAGGAGGAATAATTTGAGCTAGAAGAAGCAGATTCAGTATCACTTTGCTCCTACATCACTGAGCTCCTGAAGCAGGGAGAAAATGTCTTAGACCCTCTGGACTCTCAGACTGATTCTCTGTCATGTTGTCACAGAATCTCAGCAGGTTATCTCATATAATCTCAAATCAGCTTGTGTCAAGGATGTTGGTTCTGGGTGTAGTACTGGTCTCCATCTAACAATCCTCTGTTGGTTGGTTTCGTGCTATTCCTTTAGAGAGATGGACCTACTATTGCTTAAGCCCAACTTAAGAGTCAATGGGAGAGGTAAAGGACTCCATATTCAAAATGAATTGGGAACAATACATGCTGAACCTTTCCAGTGTGCTACAGAATTTCTACATTCTACTGGTGGATTGTTTAAACTGTTGGCAAAGTTTACTGAAAAACCCCTTCAAAATGTCCACTATCCAATGAGTATCACCTAGAGTTCTCACAAAAGATAAATACTTCCTGATGGCACTTGGGGCTGGAAGTTTCTCAGATCCTGTCAGCCAAACAGTTCATGTCCATACTGCAGGAGTATGAATTTTCTAGAAGTGTTTAAATGTGACAGGAGGTGGGGCTGGTGCTTCTGCAGGTGACATCTTCATCCCCAGCCTCTTCTTGACTACAGCCCTCTGCACTGATGTGCAAGCTGCTCCACAACACACTGCGTCTCAGAAACACTGTAAATCTGAGACTCAGACTGCATGACCTCAGGGTTATTAAAGAGTTTCTGGCATTTGCTTGGTATGGAAGGAATTTTAGCTGGGGTGATTTCATCGCATTTTTAACAGATTGTTACTTTTTGTCTCCTTAAGTTTCCCCTGCAGACAGAGATATCCCTGTCATTCTTAAAGTGCAGAGGATACATATCTATAGCTGTTTTACTCCTTCACTGGGATGCTTGTACTTACGTGACCAATGAAGACATGAAAATATGGTTTCTGTACCTTCTTTGGATTCCACACAACTCTTTTTGAGACAGTTGACCGAGTGCTTCATATCACTTCATTCCTCTGTCAATTATCTGTCTAATACTGGTGCCAATTTGTTAAAAATCAGATTCAAAGCATAAAGACATTGCTTTGCAGAATGTTTCGTGAGTTGTTTTTACATAATGTAAACATGCACCCTGCTGCAAAGCAGCACTGCTATTTGCAAAATTCCATCTCAGCCCTGCCATATGAGAACTACCTAATACACACATGAGAGATCTTTGTGAAGAAATGGCTGCCTGGCTCAACATGCCAACCTGGACTTTTAAACTAGTACAATCTCACTTTTTGTTTGTTTGCATATTTTTTGAGCAAGCCTTTTTTTTCTCTCCCACCAAGAGAAGTGGTTGTCTCATGTGCTCTTTTCTGCAGTCTGCTTCGATTGCTTTCCTTGGTAACATATTCCATATGTTTACTATCTCCCCTTTTTGTACTTCAATAGCCTAGACCATTCACCTCACCAAAAGCTGCATGGTTATTTTCCCAGGAAATATCATTGTTTCAAAAAAGATATTATGGGAGCAAATAAAACACATTTCCAAAATGGTGCTGCCAAATAGCAAAAAAAAAAAAAAAAAAAAAAAAAAAAAGGCCTTTTTTTTTTTTTAAAAAAAAAATAAAAAAAAAAAAAAAAAAAAAGTG
>NW_009952564.1:6858292-6859733 GCF_000747805.2 Chaetura pelagica
AAAAAACATTTCCCAAAAATGGTGTGCCAAAAAAAAAAAAAAAAAAAAAAAAAAAAAAAAGGCTCATTATTTTTTATGACAACAATATTAAAAGAAAAAAAAAAAAAGAGTGTTACTTAAAAATAGCCAACTCTTCAATAGTTGTGTGGCAGTATATTCAATTAAATGGAATGTAGTTTTCCAGTGAGCCCATCTAGTCCTGGATTGAAGGGATGGGTTGAATTATTATTATTATTATCATGATTATTATTATTATTTTTTTTATTTTTTTTCCTATTTTTTAATCTCTATTTTGTACTCCATTCCCAGCATTATGGTGATGTTTGTTACTGTTTTTATTTTATGTTGAAGGTCCTTTTTTTCAGCTGTTTCTAAAATTTTACAAAAATGCCAGATGTCCTGTTGAAAATGCAAATCCCTTTATCAGGCCATAAATCACAACAAACCATGAATATATTTGTGTATATGTGTGTGTATATACGTTAGGCCACTATACAGTTCTTTAGCACTTCCCTTGTTGGCTTTCCTCTTCCCTCCCTTTAGCCCTACTCACAGCAGGTAGAACTGAAGTGTCTTACCTAGCATGTTTACTTTGCAGACTCAGAGCAGAGCACTGGGTCAGACACAGAGGTGCTGGCAGAAAGGACGTCCTGCTCATTTGGCTCCCATTCCGACCTTACATCTGGTGGCTCAGGCCCTCAACCTCCTCCACCTTCATCCATGGAAGAGATCCAGGTAGAGCTGCAGTGTGCTGACCTCTGGAAAAGATTTCATGACATTGGGACAGAGATGATCATCACGAAAGCAGGCAGGTAAGATACCTCTGGCTTTCTGTCTAGTTAAAAAAATAATACCAAAACAGATTAAAAGAAGAAATAAGAGTCACCCCTCTCTCCATTTTTATTATTTTTTTCCATGATAAGCCAAATTAATAAATATGCAGGAAAAATTACATGGCTTTCACAGCTGGATCCCCGACTATCTTTCTTAAGACAGGTAAAGTGTTTCATGTTACTACTTGGATCAGTGGCTGCAAAGGAGAACTGGCAGCTGCGGGAAACTACTGAGGATAGTCTTTCCTTTGAGCAAATAAATCAGGAAATTATAACTGTGCTGTTGGCTGTACTGAATTTAAGATGGGTTATGAACTTGGTGGTGAGCCACTGGAGTTTTCTTTCAAGTTCCCATAGCACTTCATGAGCCACTTGCTTTAATCTCAGACACAGTGAGGTTCAATCTCACCTTTGCACCAAACGCATGACTTCCTGCAAATCTAAATAGATAACATGTTAATGGCTTCCTGTACCAAAAACGTGTGGGCTTTGTGCTTCCATCTGCTGTTGCAACAGCTATTGGGTCAGCTGAGGTGAGGAAGAGCCACTAGTAAACCAGATGTTTATAAAAAGAAAACCCTCCCCCTGCCATGCCCTCAGCCAGGGCT
>NW_009952564.1:6860397-6867858 GCF_000747805.2 Chaetura pelagica
GGGCTTTGGGGGGGGAAAAAGGGTGTCCTGGTCTTCGCAGGCTTGTTGCTTGCCTGTGCTCTCACCCCTCCGCCAGAAAGGGCTTGTTTTGTGTCGCTGGGAAGTGAGCGCTGCTGCTCTGGAGCCCCAGGGAGTCTGGAGAGTTGGAGGGAAGTGACAGCAGATGAAAACCCCAGGTTAAGAGCTGAGAAGGGTTATCAGAACCGGGTGAGTCCCTGGTTTTAGAGATACGATTTGTTTGCCCCAGGAGGCATCTTGCATCAGTACAGAGTGGGTTGCTGGTTTTGCCCTTCTGCCTCAAATGGAAGATGCAAAGTAACAGGAATTCTAGCACTTGCTATTACACAACATCTTTCCTCTGGAGATGTCAGAGCAGAGAAAATCATTATTATCTTTTTTTTTTCTTTTTTAATTAGGGGGTGAAGTTGAGACCAAAGCAGATTAAGTGATCTGTCCAGTATCATTAAATATGACACTGGCAGAACAAAGTTCCTGGCTTCCACCTTTGTTGTCCTGGTTCCCAGGTCATGGCGTCTCAGCAAATTAAAAGAATAGATTTTTACTCGTTGGATTAGCTATAATTAATAATTAATTACTTATAATAATTATAATTAATTATAATTAATTCCTTTATGATATGTGGAGTAGATAGACTTAACAGCAACGTAAGTATCTTGAAGGCCACCAACACCAGTGCACACTAAAATCATAGAATCCCAAAATCATGCTTTGGATTGGAAAGCACCTCAAAGATCATCTAATTCAACCCCCCTGCCACGGGCAGGGGCACTTCCCACTAGACCAGGGTGCTCAGAGCCCCATCCAACCTGCCCTTGAACACTCCCAGGGAGGGGGCATCTGCAGCTCCTCTAGGCAACCTCTTCCAGTGTCTCACCACTCTCACAGTAAATAATTTATTCCTAATATCTAATCTCAATTTACTTTCTTTCAGCTTACAACCATCACCCCTTGTCCTATCGCTAGATGTTATTGTAAGAAGTCCCTCCCCTGCTTTCCTGTAGCTCCTGGAAGGCCATTATAAGGTCAAATACCCAGAGCTTAGCAGTGTAGAGATGGTTTCAGCAGTTCACATATTTCTGAATGAAGTACCTGACCTTTCTGGGTCTTAAAAAGCCATACCCTGATAACAGATTCACCCCCTCTCCCTGCATTCATTAAAAAATGTTGCAACATCAATGCCACTGAAATTTTGCAAACAGTTCAAGGCAACTTCTCACAAATGCCTTGACAGCATTGGCAGGAGTCCTGGAGAAGGAGGAGTTCATGGAATAAAACACAGTGAAATATTCTGGGGAGATATAGCATAATTAAATTAAATGCTTTCCATCAGTTAAAAAAAACAACAAAAAAATTCTCTTTGGTTGACTGATATACAAAAAAATCTGTAGTTCCTTGAAAGTTTTTAGGAAATTGCAATCTTGAATACATTGCTAGTGTTTTGTTTTGTTGTGTCTTGTTTTGTTTCTTTAAACAACTTTTTGTTCAAATTTGTCATCTGCTGCCTTCAAGCTATAAACGAGCCCCAGTTAGGAAAGAAGCAACCCAACAAAAATGTTCAGATTTACTTCCCCTACCTCATTTCTTCTCTTTGCCTCAACCTGGCCCCAAAACAAATAAATAATGAAAATTTGCTAAAAAGCTTTTTTTTGTGTGTGTGTTTTGGAGGGGAGGTCTCTGTGCTCTAGGGGAAACCTTGGCCTGCATTTTCTGATGAAATACCCCTTTCCTATTTGTGCAGCTGCTGGAGGTGTTTAACAGCACATGTTGAGAAAGACAGACACCCTAACTTTATTTTAAGGAGTCCAAAATAATATGTTTTTGGATACGTTTTAGTAGGGAATAGATATAGGGAAACCCGTAAGGAATGTAAAGCATGTTTCTCTTTCCAGGATTTTTTTCTGTAACACCATTAACAGCATTCTCCAGTATCTTTGCAAGCTCCAGTCCTGATAATTCTTTCCAGCTACAAAAGACCATGTCTTACAATACAGGATCTTAACTTACTGTGCAAATCATACCCTTTATGATTTAATAATGTTCTTTCTCCATGAAAGGAGATGCTTATCATTACTTGAGTCCTGATGGCCAACTGGCTCATCACTGGCTGCCCACACAAAGTCTATATAGCTACTAAATATGTATTCTGCTTGATGATATTGTTCTCCAAAAGCAATATTAGCAGTGTTGGAGGCAATAAATATTTTTTTTTTCTGCTGACTACATTCGTAGGTTATCTCTTGCAAAGCATAGTGAACTAAGGCAGTTTCTTTCAGCAGTGCATCTGTTTATTTGGGATGGTCCCTAGAGATTTGATAAAAATCACAAATCAGATGTTTAACCTCTCAGGTCGGTGATGGGTGACTGCTGAGTCTAGCCGTCCTTTTTCTCCATATGTGATACATGACATGTGATCCCATTGTATGATTTCTGGCAAAAATGGCAGAACTGGTGTTATTTCATGAAGATTTCATACTACTTACTGAAATGGTGAGAGGCACATAGTGTAATTTCCAACTTCTTCCTTTGCTATGGAAGATTTTACTCTTCTTGTTGCCTTCGCTTTGGAAACCCTGTTTGAGTCATATCATAGAATCACAGAATGGTTTTGGTTGGAAGGGACCTTTAAGTTTATCTAGATCCAACCCCCCTGCATGGGCAGGGACACCTCCCACTAGATCAGGTTGCTCTGAGCCCCATCCAACCAGGCCTTGAACACTTCCAGAGATGAGGCACCCCCAGCTTCCCTGGGCAACCTGTGCCAGGGTCTCACCACACTCATACTAAAGAATTTCTTCCCATTGTTTCATCTAAATCTCCCCTCTTCCAGTTTTAATCCATTAACCCTTGTCCACTCACTACTTGCCCTTGTAAAAAGCCCCTCCCCAGCTTTTCTGTAGTCCCTTCAGGTACTGGGAGGCCACTATAAGGTCTCTTTGGAGCCTTCTCTTCTCCAGGCTGAACAACCCCAACTACCTCAGCCTGTCTTCATAGCAGAGGTGCTCCAGCCCTCTGATCATCTTTGTGTCCCTTCTCTGTACTCACTCCAACAGCTCCATGTCCTTCTTGGGCTGAGGTCTCCAGAACTGTACACAGTGCTCCAGATGGGGTCTCATGTGAGCAGAGTAGAAGGGGAGAATCACCTCCCTTGACCTGCTGACTTCTAAGGCTTTCTTGTTTTGAAAGGCCTTATAATTACAGTCTCAGTTGCGTGTAAGTACAGCTGCTCCTTAATTTTCTTTGACTCCTAAGGCACTGCTTGGTTCCTGCCTGACCCCACAATGTCTTTCTGCTCTGACTTTGTCATGCTAGTTTCCAACCTACGTTCTCATTTCAAACATACTTCTGGAGCTATATCCTGCCTACGTCAGGCCTCCAATACTTTTTAACTTTCAGACTCCCACTCACATTTAATTCTGCTTTATTTTTTTCTATTCTTGATGCTGTATCTATAGATGTCTTTTGTTGTCTGTTTCCATAAACCTCCTTCAGTCCTCTTAGAACTTCCCATTTCTTCCTTTCCATCAGAATGTCATTATTAATAATTTAGTAAGATGCTTATAACAAGATTCCTTTGTTCTTTGTGGAAAAGATGCAAATGTTTTTCTGTCAGCTGCAGTGCATTCAAATCTGCAATAACCTTTATCTCCTTTTTTGCTTTGCCTTATACTCTATGAAAAAGCAAGGAACTTCAACTTTAAAACCCAGGTTTAAGCAACTAGACCTAAAACCATCTTTAACTCTTTTTCTCTACTCTCCTTCACAGATAGTAACCATGCATGTACCCAGTTAGTTAGCTGTTAGTTAACCACTGAAGGGATGTGCTGTCCAAAGGGGAAAGCAATGTGCACTTGTTACTGGGGGGTTGCACTACAAGGTGTATTTGGAGATGTGCTGTGGGAGGGAAGTGCTGCCTCCTGTTTGTGGAGGTGGTTATACAAGTGTGACCATGCACAGAAACACAGCCAGGAGGTATTTCTTTAGGGACCCGGGTTCTACCTGTCACAGAGCCAAGATCTCATCTCGACAATGAGAGAAATTATCTCATCTGTTGTATCATAACTATCATACCTGTATTGTGGGATGGCTCAAACCTAAGTGCTGAGGCCAGGCTCAGTAATAAGAGTGGAAAAAGCCAGCAGTGAGTGGAACAGGTGACCTTGTCCTCTCCTGACTCCTTTGAGCCTCCTGATAGGTTTAAAGATTGTTATTTTTTTCCCCCGAATTTTTCCTGAAACCATGAATCTGAGTTGTTTGAAATGTGTGTGTGGGGCTGTTTGCATTACCAAATGTTGGGGTTTTTTATTTCCAGTGGAAGGAAGAAAGGGCCTCATGGTGCTCTGCAGTTAGGGACAGCAGTGGAGATGTTGTTGAGAAGCTCTATAGATGCTCAAGGGGCCCATGGAGAGGACTTCTCAGAGCAAGAGCTGGCAGGCTATAGCTACCAAACTGCTGCCCAGAGGTTCTGGCCCAGTGGGCCAGACAAGCTTTCTCCAGTTCCAGAAAAATGTCTCCTTCGGGAGCTACTGAGAAGATCTGCTGGGCTCACTCTCTCTCATAAACAATAAATCCTTTTGCTCTCCAACCCTGCCCTGAGCCTTTCCTCTCAATACAAACATCCCCTCTACACATTCCCACACTGCAGAGAGAAACAGAAAGGCATTAATCCCATCCCTTCCCCTGTGCACTACTGAGCTGGCAAATGCTATTTTAATCAAGTTTTGGAGATCTTCATGGATCATTAATTTTCTTCACACTCAGTTTCATAAACCTCATTCCCATTATGGAAGGAAGCAGGAATTGAGTAGACTGTAGGCACATGGTTCTTACAAAAATGCTTCTTGAAACACTTCTAAGTGGTCCTAAAGTAATTGTAGTAACTTATTATGTATGACATCAAATTTCCTCTAAAAGGGCACTGTGTGTAACTGCACAGTCTATGTTTAGGAGGACTGTTTTCCTGCTGAGTGGTAAAGCTAACATATAAATAACTTGATCATCCCAAACTGCTGCTGATATAAAACCTCCTCCTAAAATATATCAGATGTCACCATGTGCTCCTATGAAAACAGACAGCCTTCATATCTGTAGCTGTGGACTGTAAAGCTAGCTGATATCTTTCTAGATGAAAGGTTCTTGACTGATTATTAGTACAGCCATATTGGCCTGAATTCCTTCCAAACCTTTGAGCCTCCCATTTTCTATAGGGCTGATGCCTCTTGGGGGCCAAGAGCCAGCCAAGAGCACACACAGAGACAGGGACCTAGCAAGGATTACACCTGAGTACATCCCTAAGTTGCCACTGTTTGCCTCTGCCTTTTCCATTCTCCCCTTTCCAGGCAGCAGTGCTGCCAGAGAGCGGCTGTGGCAGTTCCAGGCTATACTTCTATGGCAAACAAACTTCAGTTACTTTTACACCCACAGAAAAAGCAAACCAGGAATAATTTATACAACTTTAAAGGTACACTTAAACCTCTGAGAAAGCAGAGGGATCAGCTGAGCTCTCTCTGATCATTTTAGAGATCAGCCTCTAAGCCTGTTGAACGGTCTGCGGTCATTTTTTACAAGGTATTTCATAAGCAAACAACACCACAGGCTATACTGCAACTTTACATGGGGCTGTGGATTTGGAGAGAGCTTCTTGGGACACATAACGTTCCCTTTTCCCAATACAGTACACAGACTTCTACCCAAAGAGCCTCAGATTTAATCCAGGGTTTCTCATCAACCCTCTGAAACATGACCTACCTTTTAAGCTGCTCTTAAGCTACCTCTCTCCAATTAAGGAGCAGGGCTGTAAAATGCCACATCCTGTACCCATTTGGCTTGGCAGATTTAATGAGCCATTGTGGTAGAAACAAGGTAATATCCTCAAGCCACCATAGACTAATCTGTTATTCATTTTTTTAAACCCCAAATCATTCAGCTAGCAAACTCACACCATCAGTTGCACAAATCTGCTGTCTCCTTGAAGGGTTTTTGCAGACAATTTTTATTCTGACAGTTTTGTGTCTTTCATAACTCAGGTTAGCTGTGTTCCAGCAGCTATGGGGTGATGCTCTACCCAGCCCCATGGTAAATGTCCTTTTCAAAGGCAGATGCTATTACTAGGAGGTTAGAACTTTCCTTCTTAGTGGTTTGAAATGGAAGAGCTGTGGGTAGGGCAAAGGTTGAGCACCAGCCTCCTTCTTCCCACCCTCTTCTGCAAGTGGGTATATGTAGCCTACATGGAAAAGAGTAAAATAGATTCTCATGGTCGCATCCCTTCAGTGCAAATTTTTAGAGACATGTTTGGAGATGTTGACAAAAACTTTCCTGTTTTCTTCCTCTTCCAGGCTGTGTCTACCGGTAATACTTCGAGAAACAGCAATGTTGGGGGGAGATCTAAATCCTCTTCTCTGACATTTCCCTGCTTCTCACTAAATAGAAAGTGTCACAATGGCTTCTAGGGATGGCCCCTAGAAACAGTGGACAAACATTTCTGGCACACTTCTCCATGATTTGGCCTTGTGATTTTAAATTCCTTTTTACAAATTCTCCTTCCATCCAAACTATCCTCTGAGCATCCAGTACTTTCAGGATTCTTCTACCAAGGCTCATATCCTCTGGGTAGAAGTCATGCAATCAAGTAACAACATCCTGTAGGGCCTCAGCTCAAGGTTTTCTCAGATAAAAGCTGAGAAGGCACTCAAGTAGAGCTCAGGTTTGACTTAACAGCAAAACAATGGTGGATTTCTTTCAGTGCTCTGCTGCTCATTTCCTTTTGCACTTCGCCAGCCCTGCTCCTCATATTTTATGAAGACATTAAAATGCCACATTAGTTGCAAATATAATATGGCATAAACAATTCACTCAGCATGCTGCTGGAGGGAAGTGTAGAATGGTAATTGAACTACTGGCAACCAGAAAATTGTTAAGAAGGAGAAATTATGCCATAGCCACACTGACACTGACGTGCTTTGAGGTTAAGGTTGTTCTGAGCTCTTCTCTTCTGAAATAGTGGCCCAGCTGCAAACACCTCTGGAACAGTGACTAGGACACAGCAGAGCTAAATATGTGCTCAGACAAGAAACAAAAAGGCTGGGTATTGATTCTTACTGGTGTAGAGTTTCATAACTTGCCAGTCAAAAGAAAATGCTTAAGACAGATCTGGATCATGTAGCGTAGAAAAGGCAACACTTTTTGAAGGAAACCATGACAATAACGCTGGTGTTACTGTTACAATTGAAATATATGCCTAATAAACACATTCATTTGATGGACAGTTTTTCTTCAGTAACTGTAAGCGCAAGAGTAAGAGGATCTTTCAGGATGATGGGTTTGCTTTAAATACTACTTCAGTACTATCAAAATATATACTGAAATGTCACTTTCTCAAAAAAGAGAACCAAAGTGATGCTGTGTTTAATGGAATATGAGAGAATAATTAGAGATGGGTGGTCA
>NW_009952564.1:6868208-6899246 GCF_000747805.2 Chaetura pelagica
CAGCAGGAAAAACAGCAGGAAGAAGGTACACTGTCCATCCTGGAAATGCCTAGAGAGGACAATGTGTGTGGAGCATAGCAGAACTGTGTACTAGGAGCTTGGAACAGACAAGAATGCTTGACTGGGAGTGTTTTGTTACCCACAGGTTGTTATCCTGCTACCTCTTCACTTAAGTGGGAAAAATGTTCAGATGCAAACCCCTGCCAGCACAGTCTTTTCTTCTCACACCAAGACCAGAGGAATCATGCCAAGAGCTTGGCTATGTAAAGTAGCATGCTCCTGAAGTCAGAGAGAGGTCTAAGGAGCCCCTTCAGCTTCCTTATTCACCATTTTCTTCCTTATTTCTACTCTTCTTCTCCTAGGAGAATGTTTCCAGCCATGAGAGTGAAAATTACAGGCTTGGATCCCCACCAGCAGTATTATATTGCCATGGACATTGTGCCTGTGGATAACAAGAGATACAGGTAAGCTTTTTAAGGAACTTTGTGAGAACTTACTGTCAATGACAGCCTAGGAAAAAACACATGCCATTACACACCCCTGCAAAGGTGTGTTGGAGGAGACCATTTTGATTTACACCAACATAGTTGATTTAACCACAGTAATGAAACAAAAACCAGAGGTTTGATATACTCTCTTGCTCTTCTGGATTGAAATATTGTTCTTTTCAAATAGCAGTTTTTAATCAGGGGGATCTCTAGCATGAATTTCACAGTTGACATGATTAGCATTGGCTGTTGAAGGGAAAGGAGAACTGGAGTTATCAATGGGGAGTCTGGAGCCTCTAAAATTACTTCAGCAAGAAAGAAATAGGCAAGTAGCAGCTGAACCAAGATGAGCATCTAAGATCTGGCCTGAACTTAAATGAGTGTTTTTTTTAAAAAAAGCATTCACTGTCCAGCAGAGCAGGGAACGTGGGGATATGGGCCCTGACTTACAGTGTGGAGCCATTGACAAACCCTCTGGTGAATATTCACCAGAGATTTAAGCTGAGCTGAAAGACAGAAAGAAGAGTTTTCTCTGATACTACTGGGTTTTCTGATCTTAAAAAGTCCTCTGGAAAACTCGTGGTTCTCTGCATCCCAGAAAACTATCCAGACAGTGGTGATTTATCTTTACTCATTAAAAGACCTCTGAGAGCAAGTCTGTTCCCCAAATAGTCTTGACTGCACCACATTTCAAGGATTCAAGAACTGATTCTCCGCTTCAGATGCTAAATGTTATATTTTTGGTCTCAGATAGTGCAGAGTGTTTTTCAGAAAAATGCGTTTCCTGGGAAGCATCAAGGTAGTGTCTGATACTCAGCTGGCAGGTTTTCCCCTTTCTTTGAGTGTGGTTCTGATAGCATTACCATTGGAAAGAAGTAGATTTTCATATAGTTTGTTTCTTGCTCTGCTAGAGCAAACTAGCAATGGAAAGAACAGATTCCAGATTTTTTTTTTTTTTTTTCATTTCTTGTGAAAAGTCAGGAAGTGAGTCACTGTTTGTAGGTGAGGACTGAAATAGCTTACCAGAGCTGAGTAGAGACCCAGTGAGGGGCAGCACAGGGCAAAACTCAGAGGTGTTAGC
Organism: Chaetura pelagica; assembly: GCF_000747805.2. Taxonomy (NCBI): domain Eukaryota; kingdom Metazoa; phylum Chordata; class Aves; order Apodiformes; family Apodidae; genus Chaetura; species Chaetura pelagica. Next base: position 6,869,778 of record NW_009952564.1, read on the forward strand.
AGAACTGTTTGTGAAATTCTTTAGGCTTTAGGAGGCACAGGACAGAAAGAAAAAAAGGTATCTAGGCAAAGCTGGGGTAGAGAAATTTATGGCATAAATAGGATGGGTAGATCTGGAACACATTAGATCATAAATGACCAGGAATATAAAAATTATTTTTCCCTCTAATGCCAACATTTGTAATACTATATGGAATTTCCTATTTTGCAACATTTTCAACCAGAAATTCTGTTTTATCTGTTGTTCTAGTGGTATCCATTGGATTTTGCCCTTTCTGGCTGAAGATGTGTTTTGCACAGTCTGGCATGGCAGCCAGGGCAGATTTCTGGAACTTACAGGGCATTTTTAAATATTTTCAGAGAGGGCTTTGTTTACCCATATTTTTCTGCCTCTTCCTCTGGCTCAGAGAGGGTTAAGGAGCTGAGAAGGCACATGTGGCAGCGTTTTACATGGAAAATAACTGCAAAGGTGGTTTTAATAAGGAATCAAGTCTGAACAAGTGGCTCAGGGGTAATCTGGCTTTCATTTAGAAGGTAGGAGGTTGCAATAAAGCACATTCTCCCCTGACCACAAATGAGAGCTTGGGGTGTGTGTGGCAGGGTGGCAGGGGAGGGGAGCCCTGGAAATGTTCTTCCAGTGAGTGACAACTTCCCTTAGCCATCTCCCTTTCCTCTTTCAGGTATGTGTATCACAGTTCCAAGTGGATGGTGGCTGGTAATGCTGACTCCCCAGTGCCCCCAAGGGTTTACATCCATCCTGACTCGCTGGCTTCTGGAGACACCTGGATGAGGCAGGTGGTCAGTTTTGACAAGCTCAAGCTGACCAACAACGAGCTTGATGATCAAGGCCACGTAAGTAAAATGCTAATCCTAGTGCCTGCTTCCCCAGCCTCACTCCTCTCAGACTACAAAGGGTGCAGCTGATGCTTTGATGCTTCTGTGTCCTGCTGAGCACAACCTATAGCCACTCTCCAGGGTTATGGAGGATTTTTCCTTACTTCAATGCTTTTCTTCAAAACATTGCTTTATCCTATAAATTGATGAAGCACCTTCCTCTCTGGTCCTGACACAAACTTGGTCTCATATATGCTTGTAAGAGAAGGGTGGTTTTCTTCATATTAGCACTTACTCCATCCCTGCTTCCTTATACATCTGGATGTAGAGTAGAATATAAAAAAAAATAAAATTAAAATATTTTTCCTTCTTTTGTTTTCTCTTCAGATTATTTTACATTCAATGCACAAGTACCAGCCCCGTGTTCATGTCATCCGCAAGGATTTTAGCAGTGATCTTTCTCCTACAAAGCCAGTTCCTTCAGGAGATGGGGTGAAAACCTTCAACTTCCCTGAGACTGTCTTCACCACAGTGACAGCCTACCAAAACCAACAGGTAAAGATCCTTCAGAATCCTTTTTTTAGGGTGTTGATAAAAATATTAATGTGCTTTCATGCTTCAGACATAAGAAATGGAGCTCAAGAATGGTGTAAACTTCTCAGAATCACTGGTTGTTGTTTTTTTTTTCTGCACAAAATGTTTGCAATGGGGTACTATGTAAATATGAGGTGTCTAGCCAGAAAACCACCTGGCAGAAAAGGTGCCTGCAGGTTTTACTGTAAAGTAGATGAGATCAACCATAAAAAAATGCATTGTGTTCATGTTTCCTTGCTGCCTCATGGTACAAACTACAGTGTCCTGTCCCCACTGCAATTTTAAGGCAGTACAACTAGTCCATCTCTGTTGTCTCACAAAGAAAACACATAGCTGGTCTTTTTGTTAGCTGGGAAGAAAAAACTTGTAGAGAGGAACAATCTTACCAGTTTGTTGACAAAAGAAGCCTTTGAACATAAGCAGCAGTAGTCCGTGTATTAATTCACGTTAATATAGTTCACATCTTTAGGGTCCCTTCCAACCCTAGACAGTCCATGATTCTATGACTTGATTCAGTTTTTGCACAGTTCCCAGTGGAGAGTGTTACTATTGACTTCAGATATCCTGAAGAAAAGATGTTGCCGTGGTGGGATCATATCTGTAGAGACCTTGACTACTGTCCTTTGATCTGCCCTTTTTCTTAAACTAGTCATCACAGAATCATTAAGGTTGGAAGGAACCTTAAAGATCATCAAGTTCCAACCCTCTGCCACGAGCAGGGAACTCTACCACTGGATCAGGTTGCACAAAACCTCATCCAACCTGGCCTTAAAAACCTCCAGGGATGGGGCATCAGCAATTCCTCACCACCCTTATACTGAAGAATTTCTTCCTAATATCTAACCTAAATCTCTCCTGTCTCAGTTTAAAACCATTACCACTTGTCCTATCACTATCTTCGCTGATGAAAAGCACCTCCCCAGCTTTCCTGTAGCCCCTTTCAAGTACTGAAAGGCCACTATAAGGTCTCCTTGGAGCTTTCTCTTCTCCAGGCTGAACAGCCCCAACTCTCCCAGCATCTTCATGGCAAAGGTGCTCCAGCCCTCTGATCATCTTGGTGGCCTTTCTCTGGACCCTCTCCAACACGCTCCTGTCTTTCTTGTGCTGAGGGCACCAGAGATGTACACAGTGTTCCAGGTGGGGTCTGACCAGAGCAGAGCAGAGGGGCAGAATCACCTCCCTGGCTCTGCTGGCCACACTGCTTTTGATGCAGCCCAGGATGCAGTTGCTCTCTGGGCTCCAGCACACACTGGTGGCTCATGTCGAGCTTCTCATCAACTACCACCCCCAAGTCCTTCTCCTCAGGACTGCTCTCCAGCCATTCTTCCCCCAGCCTCTATTTGTGCCTGGGGTTGTGCCAACCCAGGTGCAGGACCTTGCACTTGGCCTTGTTGAACTTCATGAGGCTGGCACTGACCCACCTCTCCAGCCTGTCCTGGTGGGTAGCACTAAGAAATGTAATCTCAGTGCACACTGGCATTTGATTACAGAATTCCCTATCTATCCCTATTTTCTCCAAAGCTATGATATTTTTAAGAGGATATTAATTGCTGGAAAAGCATGAGCATTTGAGAATGTATGAATTCAAGTATGCAAGCATTTGAGCCACAGCAAAAACATGGAAAGGCCTTGCTGTGGATTTCACGTTTTCTTCACATTCTCCTTTAGTGGCCAGTGAAAGGCTATGCTCTAGTCTTGGAGAAGGTGGCCTGATTCATGGCTTCTGCAGGCAAGTTCATTGCACACACTGAGTGCTCCTTATATCCACCCATTCCTTTTGCAATCTCCTTATGTATTGCTCACCTGCCAGTTACCTCTGCCTCAAGGATTCCCCTCAACCTTCACACCACCTCTGTCATGCTTTGGGCTCAGTGTGCTCCTTTTCTCTTATTCATGTACGTGTACTCCCTATTTTATTCTCAGGTGAGTGGTGCTGTGCACATCCCATTCCACTTTCCTGCCATTTTCCTTCTAGGGGCAGGGGTTGTGATGACATTATAAGGGTTGTGTAAAATAATTTTTTCCCAGCCATGGCAATTTTTTCCCAGCCACGCTGGTGGAGCTTTTTGCCATGTCAATAGTGTGTCCACTTAGAAAGAAAAGGTACTGTTGTAAGCTAGGATGAGGGTATGAACCGGCTTGGAAGAAAAATAATCTGTTACCAAGTCTGTTAGGGAAATAGGTTATACAAGTTTCTGCCATAAATTGCAGAAAAGTCTTGAGTCAGAAATGGTGAAGTAAATATTTTTTCCATGACAACATCTGTGCTTCTGAAGAATGACTTAATGAACTCAGTCAGTGTAATTATATTTATTATTCTTGAACCGAGAGACAGACCCATGTCGAGTCAGCTCAGGGCAGATTGTAGTATTTAGCCAATTTATAACAGTTGTGAATTGCAACAATTTGGTGAACTGTTACATTTTTATTTGGTAAAATTTAAGAGAGCACATGTGCTCACTGTAGTGCTCCCATGACTGCTTCTGGATGTGCATTTCTTACTTTTTCTCTGCCTGGTCCTCTTGAATTGACTTAAACTGGGATTCAAAATGAATCAAGTATTCCAGCAGATAAAAAATACTGCCAAGCAATGGTAGGTTTGCTGTCATTGCAGCATTTGAAATTTCCTGCCCCCCTCGCCCAAACACCACAAACTTGTAACTGTTGACCAGACATGGAAAGAGGATAGAGAAAGGAGAAGGAATGACAGGAAAGAAACTTGTTGTTCTTCCCTAATTACCAGACCTATAAGACATAATTATGCAGGTAAGGGAGGTGCTGGGGGAGGGATCTCTGTCAGACACTGTCTCTGTAAGCCACCTACCTCACTGTGAAGAAAAACTGAAATTTCTTCCTGTCTTTCTGAATTCCAAACATTTGGGCATTTTAGCCCTACTAAATTGCTGGGTGGATGATAAAAATGTAAGTGAAGGAGATTCTGATGGACTTGAGAAACCTTTTCATTAAAAATCAAATGTAAATCCCCTGAATTTGCCTGCATGCCCTTCAGTGGCTGTAAAGCTTTGTCTTACTGGGAGAAGCATCTCTGGAAACAATTGTAAAATGTTAGCAAATCCACCGCAGGGATTCCCTCTGCTGTAATTCCATCCTCTGCAGAACATATCTGTCTCCATACACACAAGTCCCTGGACAGCTGCAAAGTCAGGCTAGCAGAAATTAAGTTCACAAATTAAGCTTCGGCAAAAATAGGAGCTGCATTCCAGATCTGAGGTTAATATCCAGAGTTAAGGGCTTGGTTCTGATGGAAACAAGCCACCTGCAAATCCCCTTCAGGTCAGTCTGTATTACACTATTCCCTTTTAAGCAGTTTCAGCAAAAACACCTCAAATATGATGGGATCTGGAGATCTCACTCTCTTTTCACTCCAGAGACAAAGTCTCTGGGCCAAGGTAAGACTGGTAGAGGAAAGCTCTTGTGACACATGGGGCTGGGGAGTAGCCAACAGGCAGTATGATGCCATGGGCTGTAAGGTCAAAATCCCAATATTATTTTCCGTTATTACCAACACGAGATTCATGTCTAAAAATAAAGCAGGAAGGAAGATTCCCCAAAATCACTCAGTCCAGCTTTTGTCTTCTTTTAGAAGGGGGAAAAAAAGAAAAAAAAAAGGAAAAAAAAAAAGGTTCCCAAACCAGAAAACCCTTGAAGGGCAGCCCAGATGCTGAGCAGAACAGCAGCACCTTCTGTACGTGACTGGGTGGCCAGCTGCCCTCTTTGGACAGGCTGTGCTGGTCTGGCCTTTTTCTCCTTAATATTGTTTGAAGGTCCACGAGTGCACCCAGCTACCTGGGTATCTAGAGTGTTGAGGATGGAATAACCCAGATACCAGCCAAACCTGAGCAGTATGCCTGCTTCTTCCCAAGGCTGTTGTTGAATTGTAACTCCTGGGCTTTCACGACTGGGCTGGAGGTGTGTTTCTCCTTTAGGAGCAGCTTCTCAGCCCCAACACCGTGCCAGGTTTCCTGATGCTGCCAGATTTCTGCTTTTGGCACCATTCATTTGCTAAGCAGAGAATCTTAGCAACTTTAGTATAAGGACAGGAAGGGCAACTTTAATATAATTTTGGGGAAACATGTGTGAAAGACTATCTTACAGGTGGTTTGGACAGGAGTGGTAGACATCACTAATTTTCACTTTTTGAAAGAAAGAAAAAACCGGGGAGATCAACTGATTCTCTTTTTCTTCCTTTGTAGATCACCAGATTAAAAATTGACAGAAACCCCTTTGCTAAAGGTTTCAGAGATTCTGGGAGAAACAGGTAAGAGGAGTTTTTTTTGTGTTTCCTCACTGATCTGCTCTCTCCTTCCCCTGATGAGTGTACAGGGCTTGTGTCTAAGGCCAAGGAAAGCTTTCTGTGATCCTAATTAATTTTTACAGGAGAAGTTTGCTGTAGGCTATTTCTTGAGGAATCAGAAGGACTGTTTTACTTTGACTAAACAAATCCAGTGTAGAATGATGGTTTCCTTAGAAAATACTTTCCAAGGGAGCCAGCAGGACTGAACCCATTTCTTCTTAGAAGTCTCCTCCTGTGCTGCTACTACCTCTGGCTGGTTCTTGCAGTCCCAAACCTTGACAGAGGGTTTTAGATGTTCTTAGACAACATATCTGTAAAGACAGATTACTGCTTTCCTTCTTCACAACATTTTTTCTGTGGCTCTATGTTTTTTGCTGTCATTTTCTGTTCACTGCTACCTCAATACCTCTTATGCTACTGCTATCTTCAAGGCTGTTTTTATTTGTATGTGAATGTTGCTGCTCTTCTGTTTGGTTTTGTGGTGGTGGTGTTTTTTGTTTGTTTGTTTTCTGTTGAACAATTAATTTGTTTATGTTTGTTTCTGTTATTTTCATGTTCCTCTGAGCTTTTCCATTTGTCATTGAGAAACAGATTAAAAATGTTAGTTAGGGTCTCTAGTCAGTTATTAGTAATGGATCTTTAAGATGCCTTCCAATCTGAACCAACATATGATAAACTGCTCAGGTGTTACTGATATTGGTGCCATGATATCCAAAAAATTAGGTAAAATAAATTAAGTTATTAAAGATATTGTAGAGTTTCTTAAAAAAAAATATTTTTTTTGTTACTAAAATGAAGAACATAGAAAAATGGAGGATTAATGAATAGGTCACAGGCTAACACTGCAAAATAGTGAAAATTGTAGGAAAGGAGACCTAGACGCTTTTGTTTGTTCATTATTTTATGTAGAGCTGGCTGAAGGGCATTTTAAAATTTTAATTTTCACACGGAATTCACAAACTTGGAACACAAATACTTGTTTTTTATTAGAAGAAAAATAAAGTTTCTGATAGCTTTGCAGGATAGAGGTGCAAAAACCTACAAGTTTCAAACGATTTCAGTTTTTCTCCAGTGATGTCAGTTTTTTTCATTTTGACTTGCTTAATTTTGTCAGGATTTTTATGAAAAGATTAAGTAGAAAACCTTAAACGTTATTTAGAATACGTTATGTTTTAACAACACAATAGTAAAACCAGAAGTTTACAAAAAAACAACCATCCACCAAAGCTATTGTGTTAGTAAAAGACATTACAAAGTTATCAAAAAATAAGAAGAAAGTTCAAACAAAGTTTCAACTTTTTCTGCCATTCATGAATGGAGCAGCGTGCGCAGCAGATCTTAGTCTTTCAGATCTAAATGATGTGGGTATCCTCTAAATCAGTGTGGCAAAGGCTTTAATCATTACATCAATTACAGAATTAGACATGTATGACTACAAGAACCCTAGGGTTGGAAGGCAAGGCTCTGAGTGTGCATAGCAGAGTGAAAGTTGTGTGCGTAGCCCTCCTTTCCTGTCCCCATGGGCACTGTAATTCAGTGTTCACTTGCATGCTTCTCTTGTGCATGTTCACCAGGACCTCTGCCTCCCTCATGGTTTGTGTAGGAAGTGTTCAGTGACTGGGCAAGTGGCCCCTGTTCCCACCACCCCTTTCAGCACTACACTTTCTGTGGTCAGAAAGGTGACATCTTACTGACCCAGCCACATCCTACACAGCTCCTCTGGTCTCATCTTACTTCAGCTCTGCAAAAGGATGTTACTGCCCTTATTTAATTTCTACCATAAGCACTAGTTTTGATAATTAAGGCATATGTGATTTTTACTCTGCTTTTCTCTTCTGGGTGGGGAAGTAGTGTAGACCCTGGGTAAAAGTGTTCCCTGCGTGCAGAGATACAGCTGCACTGGAGGCTGGGCTTAGGAGAGGGATTGATGCAGTTCCAGGTATGTGGTGGGCTAGATGAACATGGAAGGCATTAATAAGGTCCTAGCTCAGTGAATTTCGACAGTTTCATGAAAAGGTTGGGAATTACTGATCTTTGTGGCTCATTGATTTAAGAAAGGGCAGGAAATTGCTACATGGCTGCAGCTGTGGGGAGGGCTCAGTAGGGCTCTCTGCTGATGTAAAGAGGAATTAAAATCTTTAAGGTATTACACATCAAAGAGAGCAGCCTGAGGCTTTAGGAAGAAAAAACAGGCAAAGCTATTTGCAAGCATATCTAGCAGTCAGGCGCCTGCCCCACAAGCAGGACTCTGACTAAGGCTGCATCACTGTTGGCAACTAGCAGAGGACACTCCAAGGCTCAGCTGCTCCCTTTCAAGAGGACACATGCATGGATGTACACATGGAATGGGGAAAAGCCTTAAGGTCCAAGCTGTGAGAGGAAAGACCTCTGCAAATGGGACTTTTTAAAACCATGCTGGCTGACTCCTCTTCCCCTTGTAACTTTTTAATCTCATCAGGATTGGTGGTCAACCTGTGTGATCATCCTGATGTTCCCACATCATCACAACTTTGGTCAGCTACAGTCCATCAAGCTGGAGCTGGAGATCATCCCACTGAAAATGCAGGCCTCCTTTGAAAAAGAAATAGGGTAACTTGAAAAAGGCCCATTTGTGAAGCAGTCAAGTGTATGTCCAAGGGATTTTCTCTTTAAGGTCTTAAAGAAAAAAAAGTGTGGCAGCAGCAGGGGCCACAGAATGTCTGCGGCTGCTCTGGGGCATCGTATCCCAGAGACACTGGGATACTGAATCAGAGTCATGCCTAGAGTTTATTTCCCATCAAATGATGAAAAAAAACCCAACACACCAACAACAGAAAAAGTAACAGAGCACACTGGGAGAACTGGGCCACTTCTTCCCTAGAACATTTCCCTTCTGCTCTGTTTGGAGGGTTTTGTATGAAATGGAGAGGGATGTTTTTCCTTCATTTATTTCTTATTTTGATATTGTTTTACTGTTACTTCTGTTATTAACTGTTGCAGAAATGATGGGATTGACTGTTGTTTTTAAAACTATTTTCCCTTTTAAATATTTTACTTCTGTCAGGTCACAGCCTTCCCCTTTGGTTGCCTATGACTGTGGTCTCACTTCATTAGTACAAGAGACTGCTAAAACTATGCTGTTCTGGGACACCCCATCATTATGTCAGTGCCTGTATCCATCTGGGGGAGTGATCTTTTCACGGATCCCTTCCTGGATCTCCTTTAGTTGTTTGCATGGTTTTCTCCTTTCACAGCTGACTGCCTTGGGCATTGCACTGGGAGAAGTAGTGAGGTATTTCAGTGGGAAGGATGGAAACAGCTCAGCAGCTGGATGTTGTTCCACAGTCTTTGAGCACTCAAACCATGTTAACTAATGGTGTTTAGCAATGGAGCCAACAGCCTTGATGGATTAGGGGGTCAGCCTGTATTAGAAGGCTGAACCTCAGTTTCCGCTTATTAGAGATTCCCTTTACATAATCTTTGCTTTATCTGCAAAAGCATGTGGTGCATCTGTAGAAGTGAAATGAGTCCTGGTGGTGAAAGGGATACCTGCATCATGTACACACAAGGCAGGTATTCCTTGGTTCCTTTCCTGAGCTTCAAGAGACTGAGAACCAGATTTTTTGACATATGGAGCTCAGCTCGCCAAATGTTTGGATGGTGAAGGTGCAGGTTTAATGCCACAGAGCCTATTTTTGGAGATGAAGTAAAGTTCATTTGACAGTGGGATGCTTGTGGGACCTCCTTATCCAGTAGGAAGTCAGAAAGGACAACCATCAGGAAACCCAGCAGGGTGAGGGAATTAAAAAAAACAACAAGATGAAGGCAAGCAACAACACTTTCCTTTCAGATGTGGGCAGCTGAGGTGGATAAAAGTTGTTTGTGTTGGAAATGCTCTTTGAGCTTTTGTCTAAGGTAAAAGAGCCAGGAGGGTGCTTGGAGCCAGTAGTTTGGCTTCCCCAGTGAACAATGAAGCGATGACCTGAATCCTGCATGCAGTGGGAATGGCAAGGTCAGCCATATGGGATGGATTATGGAGGTGCACAGATAGCTCGTACATCTTTTTTCATTTTTCAGAGAATGGAACTGTTTCATTTATTGCCTATTATTAAAACTTTATAGCACCAGAAAAAAAATAAAAATGAGTGAAATAGAGAGAATTTTGGATACCTTCTAAAGGACTGACCTTATTAAAATAAAGCTGGCAGTCAGTTCTCTTCTCATACTTTTTTTTTACTTCCTTCATAAAGATGGTGTGAGAGGGGAGGGTTTATGGCCTGATAGACAATTTGAAGTCAATTTTTCAGTGCAGCTCTTTGGAAGAGAAAGTGGATGCCACATGGATAATGTTCAGCATGCTTGGTACCAGCAGCCCTCACCAAAGCCCAAAATAAGTTGCTGAGGTTTCAGAAAAGCTGAAAACAATTATTTTTTTTGTCAGCATTTATTTCTGTCTCAAAATGTCTCTTCATAGGCCAGGTGGGCTTTGTTTTCCCTGTTAGGGGATGGAACACACACAGAATAGCACTCAGTATTTCTGCTGACTAGGAGAGCATTACCTTTCAGTCCTGTGGTGGAGGTCTGTGATGTGGCTCTGGATATCTTGGTAGCACACTAATATCATATACTGCTCTGGGAGAGCATTCTCTAGGAGAATGCTGTGGGAGATGCTATCAAAGGCTTTACTAAAGTCCAGGTAGACAATGTCTACAGCCTTTTCCTCATCCACTCAGTGAGGAACCTGGTCATGGAAGGAGATCAAGTTGGTCAGGCAGGACCTGCCCTTCCTGAAGCTATGCTGGCTGGGCATGAGCCTCTGGTTGTCCTGCAGTTACCACATGAGTGCACTCAAGATGAGCATCTCCATGATTTTCCCTGGTAAGGCTGATGGGCCTGTAGTTCTCTGGATCCTTCTTCTGGCATTCTTGTAGATGGGTGACATTGGCAAAACGGGGTGGTATGTGCCTAGCACATTAGCATGGGAGGCTGCTGTGTCATGGATCTTGTCTGATGCATGGAAAAATATGAAAGTTCTGCTTAGACACTATTTCAGAAACACCAAAAAGAGATTTAAGAAAATACTCAGCACCACAAATGAGGGAAAGAAGGTTGATATGGTATACAAGGACCCAAATTTGTATATAAGAGAAGTGGACATATCTTTGAGCTCCGTCACACATATACTTAGGAAGAGTGTTTTATAATGCATGTTCAACTTGTGCACACCTCTGGGACAGTAAAGGACCCTAATTTGGGGCAGGAAGAGGAAAGAGGTGGAAGAGGTCACTTACAGCCAGCTGTGGAGTTTGGCATCTATTCTTTAGGTAGCTGTGGCTGCAGTGCTGCCTGGAGCATTACATGGCAAACTGTGAATCTGGTGAAGCCATAAGGATGCTGCCAGCAGTTGCAATGTGGAAAGTGGAAGGTGTCAGGAGCAGTGCCCACAGCAAAGGAGCTGCTCTAGACCTGCTCGCCTGGAGCAGGAGGAAGAAGGTCCCTGGTGGCATCCTTCCTTCTGTGGGCATGCAGGACAGGAATAGAGCAGCTTTCCAAGCTGCTCCAGTACCCTCAGTGCTGCCATTTACCCTCTGTGGGCTCAGAGGCACAGGGGAGTCCAGCCACTGAACGCAGTATATGGCTCCTGATTTTCTCTTTCGTTTTGTTATCTCCTGACTATTCTCTTTTTGCATTTTCTTTTACAAGTACTTGCAAGAACTGTATTGCTGCAGGGGAAAGTGGTAGACAGAAAGCTAGAAACTGAGTCAAGCTGAGCTGAGAATGATGCAGGCTCCAGGCAGAGGCAGGGGTAATAACTTTAGCCCCCCTTCACTGTTTCCCTGAGCCACCTCCTGTTAAGGGTTGGATTTTACTGGAAGGGAGTCACGAAAGCAGAACTAGAAGTCAGAAGCTGGTGCAGAGGGAGGTTATGTGTGAGGGTACCTAATGACTGAACTAGACTGGGAGAACACAGGTTTTAGTGAGCTGGCCTCCCTCCTTCCTTGTGTAATCCTGGTGGTAGACACAGAGCAACTGGATCAGCACAGCTGGAACTTTCAATCTGCGTGTCTGGAAGTATTAGTTGGTTTTAATCATCAAGACAAGTCCTTTCAACAGTAGTCCTTGTTGCCCTGTGACTTGCTCAGGTCATTCTGTGCCCCCTGGATATGTGGCAGTAGAAGGTCCTCCCTCAGTTTTTGGGCTGAGGTTCATTTATAAGGCTGCAAAAATGTACCATTCTCTGCCCGACTGCGTGTGCTGAAGAGCAGATGGAGTCTGACCATGTGTAGCTTTCTCACAGAGGTGAGAGGAGGAAATCCTGGGAGTGGAACCAGTAGTGGAAGAGTTGGTTTTGTACACAGAGCCCAGCTCAGCAGATGGGTTCACATTCTGCTCTGCCTTGTTGTCTTTGAGCTCCATGAGCTGGCAGAGGCCAGTGTATTAACCAAATAGTTTTGTTGTAATGTGCTCAGCACTAGTGTGAGACTGCTATGCAGAGATGTCTTCTGTTTCTACTTCTAACAGCTTAGCAGCTAATAAACACCATGCAACAACCTCTCTTCTAAACCTCCTCTTAAAATACAGAGTTTGGTTTGCCAACTCCAATGTATTTAAAGCATCCGAGCTTCCGGGGAGACTTTGGAAAGTTAACTGAGTGAGTGGAGGCACGTGCAGAAAGACATTTTCAGAAGCAAAAGGCAGCTCCAGTATCAGCTCAACATCTGATGAGAGGCTCTGGGGATGTTAGAGCCTTTTGCATTGAAAGGGGATATGTTCTCACATCAGACGAAGAATCTGGAGTCGTGTTTGGTCAGTGCGAGGGCTATAACCTGCTGCTGGAAAAGAGGCAGGGGAAGGCAAGGAATGGGGAACATAGCAATATGCAGGTTCCACAGAGGAGAGCCCTTCCTGGGAAGAAACTCCAGGGGATTGTGTCATAAAGAGCATGGGGGTCTTTTCATGACAGTGCACTGTCTCCTCACTGAGAGACTTTCATCAGGGCTAGCAGTCTGTGGTGAAAATAAGAACAAATCTGAGACCCTGGCCTTTCCAGAGGAAAAGTTCTCACTTGGTTTCCAGCTTTTTCTCTTTGGTACTGTCTTTGTGGTGAGTTAGGAGCCCAAAGCAGAGATGTGACTTATCTTTTGTAAAAAAACATCTTAGGCATTTCTAGTTGAAGTCCAAACCCAAGGAGATTCCCTTTTGGATGGCTTCCCGTAGCACTTCAAAGCAGTGTCCAGAATTAGGAGGGGGAGAAAGGCAATTCACAAAATCTCTCTGATTCTGAAGGCTGAATCCCAGACCCCCCTTGTTTGCATCACAGTGAATCCACAAAGTGTGGAAGCCTGCTCTTCTGCAAAGCAGGCGTGGAGGAGCTGATGGTCATGTGTGCCCTGCAAAACAGACAGAAAGTTTTGGATCCTTGTTAAGGAACAAAACCAAACCAAACCAAAAAAAAAAAAAAAAAAAGAAGAAAAAAAAAGAGAGAGAGAGAAAGGTTCTGGAAGATTGTTAATAGCTTCTGAACTCCTGGGCTGGTCCCTTTACTCCAGTGGCTAGTACCTGTGCAGGAAGGCTTGCTTGAGGAATTCACAGATGCCAAGGTGACCTTTAGGTGGCTGCTGGCAGCCTGTCAAGCGAGGTCAGAGCCCTCTTCCCCCAGTGCTAATACCCTTGCCAGCTGACTGACATTCCTCTCTCCTTGTTTTATTTTCCTTGCACAGGACAGGGCTGGAGGCCATCATGGAGACCTATGCCTTCTGGAGGCCCCCCGTGCGCACCCTCACCTTTGAAGACTTCACTACCATGCAGAAGCAGCAAGGTGAGTGTACAACGGCCGCGCAAAGAGCTGCAGAAAGAGCAATAGCAGAGGGTGTAAGAGCAGCCATGCACCCTGCTCTGCTGTGGTTCACGTAGCTTGTTGAGCTCTTCACTGCTGTGGAAGGACACCCAGCAGAGGTGCAGTGCAACCAGTCCATCTTTCTGGGGTTCCCAGTGCACCTAAGAGCTAGAAGGAGGACCAGAAAGGAGTGCAGGGTTGGGAGAACCAGCCCAAGTACACAGCATGGTTTAAGTGTGCAGAGAGCACAGAGAGACAGAGGAAAGACTCTAGCATGTCAGACACGTTGTTCCCTGTTTCCACTTAGTGTCTGCCATTTGTGTGGCAATAGAAGGGGGAGGGGTGTGCGTCCTCTGGAAGCTTTAGGAGACCAGAAATGTGCCTCTCTCCAGGATCATGCTGTGTCTCTTTCAAAACCTGGTGGCCTTGCCGGAGAGATTTTCTGTTAGTAGGAGGCTGGGAAGAATTATTGGGTAGGCCAAGTGTTTTCCGCGTGTTCATGCTGTGTCTTTTCATAGCTTCTGCCCTTTACATCTCTCATTTGTTAAGTAGGGCTTTCATCTCCAGTTTCAGGCTGTGTTACTATTTTTTTTTGCACCAATAGGACTTCCCTATTTACTTCATTGCAGCTATTTCTAGTTAAAAACACAGTGATCACTGGGAAGAGAGCTACCAGGGCAACCTGATATCTTTTATTTTTGTTTGTTTGGCTTTTTTGTTTATTTGTTTGGTTTTGTTTTTTTGTTTGGTTGGTTTTTTTCCCCCAATATAAACGCAAGAAAAGAAACAACTCAAAGTTGTGTGCAAATGTGACATCTGTGAGGTTAAACAACCAAAACCAAACTCAGGCCCTGTGTTGCAGATTCTCCAGCCTCTCACCTTTGAGCTTGACATCACCCCAAGACTTCCCTGTAGACCTCAAATCGATCTGGGGATGGTGTGGTCTCCTCCAGAGGGAGAGCAGCAGCTGGGGCTGCCCATCACAGGGCAGGAGGAGCTCTGCACATGCTCAGGGGCATGTGTGGAGGAGCACTCGCAGTGAGGTGTGCAGTCAGAGATGGGTTAAAACAGGGATTCAGAAACATTTTCATCACTCACCTAAATAGAAACTTAACAGCCTCTTCTCCTGGTCATGGCTGCTGCTGCAGCCTCCCTCCTCTGCCTCAGACCCTCTTCGGGCTTGCACACCTCCCCTCCCACTGGTTATCAGATAACATCCTGGTGGCAACTCCAGCTACTGCTTACGTGGTAAAGTAATATTAGGAAAGGAAAATATTTCATGTATTTTTAGCTTGTTTTAATATAGTTTGGCAGCTGAAAAACCAGGAAGCAAGCCAGTACCCTGTGACCAGCCTGCTCAGTGCAGACCACCACCACTGCACCACAGACCTCTAGGTTTAGGACAGCCCTTAACTAACGTTTTATCTGCAGGTTGGTCTCAAAACTTAAAACTCACTACAAAGCAGTGCTCTTGAGCTCTGCATTTAGCCACGCAAACGACTTCAAGGTAATAAACTAGAAATATTTCCTCCATCATACTGCTCACCTCTCCAGTGGTTGCTGTGAGAAGCTGACCCTGGACTCACTGATACATGCAAAACCAAGGGGCAAACACAGTTTATTCTAATTTCTGGCATCTGAGAAAGCCCCCAAGGGCAAGCACAAATATTCTGGTCTAAAGACCATGGAATTGTTGGCAGAAAACACAACAAATGCTGAGGTGGCTTCAAGCCACGTGTGATTCCTCCCTCCAAACCCAAGATAACCAGGATGTACAGTGCCCATACCTCTTCCTGTACTTGCTTTCAAGCACATGAACTGTGTGACAAGTGAATAAATCACTGCTGTTTAACAGCTGACTTCAGTGTAAGCTGTTGCATCTCGGCTCCTCTGAGCCTTAGCCAGTCTTTTTGTGTAAGAGACTTCCCTGGAACTTGACTCCTCTCTCCCACCTGAAGCTTCAGCTTCATGCTGTTTTCTCATACCCTGCATATTTAAGAATTAGAAGTTTCCAGAGTAGTATTTTAATTAACAGACAGTTTAATTCTAGATCATGCTATTGTCTCCAAAGCTGGGTGGATATATGGCATTTTGTCAAGGTTTGACTCCAGATTGGCAACTGAACCAGTGACAATAAACACTTGAGGATTTGCAAGCCTCCATTTTGTCCTTTGAATTGTTGGGAAAATGCACTGTGGCTGCAGGAGACTTTTGGGACTAGAAGTGTACTCTGCAGCCTGAGAGGACTTCATACTTCCTGCAGAGAGACAAGATGAAAGCAGCAAAACCAGACACATGCTGAGGAAAAAACTTCATCAATGAGGAGCAAGTTATGGTCGTTCAGCCTAGTAATGAGGGAGACAGTACATAATAGCACTGAAATAAGATGCTGCCTGTGGTGGGTAGGAAAAAAACCATAGGCTCCAGTTATATGAAATCTATAAAAGTGCTAGAACAGATCACCTGAAGGAACTGTGAAATTCAGCTTTGAATGAGATGAGAGATGAGTCCCCATTACTGTGGTGGAAAAAATGATGCTTTGTTGTGCAGAAATTTGAGACTTCAGCAGCATCAATATGATGCCTTTGCTGCTTTCCAGCTGGATTTTTGTGTGCTATGGATTGCTATGGATTCTTAGCTCTTCTTTTGTCACTTGATAATTTTCTCATGAAATAAAGGTGTTACCTGCCTTTTCCAAAGCAGATTTGTCAAACAAACAAACAAAAAAAAGTCAAACTGAATTATTTGTTTAAGTTAGAGATTTTACTGATAGAAGTAACTGAATAGGTGAGAGAGATTTTTGGAGAGTGTGTAACTCATTGTCATGTATGCCAGCTTGGAAAAGTTGGCATTAGCATATATTAAAAAATAAATAGACTGATCTCAAAGCTGACATGATAAATATGAAAACACCATCCATTAAGCACAGTCACAGTGTTGCTGTGCAGGCTCCAGTACTCATTTATCCAGAACTAAAAGAAACAGTGGTGTTGCTAAAAGGTACAAATCTCATAAAGACTGCAGAGTGGACAGTAATAATGGGGCAAAGATGTGAAGAGCAATAGAGATTGCTTGGTAATCTGTGTGCATTCAGACAAAGCATGGCTTTTAGTTCAGGCAGATGCAATATCATGTGTCTAGTAACAAAACATAGGACATACAGAGCCACCAAGTGTGGTAGAAAGTATTGGCACTGATAAGAGCTTGGAGGTCTCAGTGGATAAGCCACTGCACATGCAAGGGACAGTGTAAGTTTTACTGTGATAGGAAAGGACATGAAATTTCTGGTGTAGGAAAAAAAAGAGTGGTAAGCAGTGGGGAGACAATTTCCTAGCTGAAAACTGACCTTACAATATACTGTTCCTCTTTATGTATTTTTAAGGGACAGAGATTGAAGAGGATTCAGGAAATAAAAGGTAGAATGATTTGTTGGAGAAGATGCCTAAGAATGAAAGCTCAGTTTGCATAGTTAATAAAAAAGAGGATTAAATACAGAATCTTTACAGCCTATGATATCTTGCGAAGACAAGAAAATGGGGTGTCTTTGTGTTACCCATCCTTGATAGACTCTTGTGTCTGTGATTTCCATGTTTTTATGACAACTGCGTGGAACACACTTCATTATGGTGGCTCTGATTTTTCTAATCTAATTGAATATTCATCCCTTTTTGTGGGATGTTCTCAGATAAGGAGAACAGAAATTCCCCCTCATCCACCTTCTTCATACAGTTAATGGTTTTTTACAGGTTTTTATGTCTCTCTCCTGTGCTTCTCCCAGTGAACAGTGCCAGTCATTTATTTTGTCTTCAAGTGGGAAGTTTTCCAGGTCCTTAATCATTGCTTTAAAAGCAACTCTGCACAGAGTATTCCAGATGCTCCCACATGATACAATTATCTAGAGGTATTATAATTTTTTCCACATTATCCTTTCTCCCATTCAACATGTATCCTGGTGCTTTGCTCACTTGTTTGGCCCAAGATGTATGATGAGCAAGGGCCACAGTGACATACTGAACTGATACTCAGTACACTGGATGCAGCTGTTTCATACAGGGATTAAATAACTTTCTAATCTACATAATGATAGGTTTCAGCTGCCACACAAACTGGAGAGCCTGACAGCATGACCAGTCACACAGATGTCTGGTGTGGCTGATGCTAGCAGTCCATGAGCTTTAGTTGCACATGTTGCCATCGAAGGGACGTGCATCAGTAAGTCTCTGCAGGTCTGTGACTTGAGGGGTCACCATGTTGCCCTACCAAGGAGAAGAACATACCTTTTCTGTCAGTGAAACCCTCTGACCTGAATGCAAAACCTGTTTTTTAGAGAACACAATCCAAAAGTCATCTCAGCTTCACAAGGGCAAGCACTGTGTTTGACACAATCACAGCAGATCTACAGCCAGTTTGAAAAAGAAAGTCCCCTTGAGCAAAAGCTTCCTCAAGTATGTTCAGAAAACGACAGTCCAGGAGAGGCTGACCTTCTGGAGAATGACGTCACTGGCTTTGCAATCTCCTTATTATAGGGAAAAGGGGGTTTGGGATTATTGGATGCACGTGGCACTGAGATGTGGGGAAAGCCAAGAATCTATTAAAATCTTTAATTGGGATAGATTTTCAAAATTCAGATTGAACCTCTTCCAGATTCTCATTATTAAAAGTGTGTGGCTCAGTTTCTTGATTTTAACAGGGAACATTAAAAAAAAAGAAAAAAAAGAAAGAAGGGGGGTGAGGGGAAGAGAGAATGAGTTCCAGTAACTCTGGATTGTGTCACTTTCCAAGAGTAAAAAGAGCCATTAGTGGCTCCTGGGTGAGATACAGTTTCCCACAAATTATTGAGATGAGCAGATTGCTATCAGTGACTGTAAGTTTTACCAGAACATAAAGGCTAGAAAGGCACTGTGACAATGCCAGAATAGTGATCAGTATCTGATCCTTTCTATAAAAGCTGATGACTTAGGCAAGAAATAGAAGTGAAGGTACCATAGCAGCTGGTAAAAAGAATTTACTCCTAAGCAGAATTTCAGGACCACTATGAGCAGTCACACGATGTGGTGTGTTGGCAGGTTTGCAGCACATACATTTTTACTTCACCATTAAATTACTGTTTTGATACGTGCACACCAAGGCTCGAAGAGCCAAATACCTTAGCTTGGACTGGTGAGTTCTCAAGACAGCTTTCCTTTCAAGTGGGGTTTATTTGCTTTAATAAGCTCCTTTGCTGAAGACTCTACCAATTGCTTTCAGGAGATCTAACCCATTTTCATTCAACTTGAGCACATCCATTGATCTTGCACTGGATACCTGAGGTAGAGAGGCCACCTATTAGGGAGTCTTTGTTAATGTGCCTCTGGTGCTGTTTTAGACAAACTTCAAGCTTTTGGTGGCAAAGAGGGGATGTGCTTCTCCCGGGTAAGACCTCTGTTGCTATCTTTGCTCTCAGCAGGTACCTCTGGTAGCAGCAGAAGTGCTTCTATCTGTAGAGCAGCATGCATATGCAGGCTGTTGATGGAGTACAGTTTCTCCTGTCTTCCTCTGAGAGGGGACAGTGTAGCACTTGAGTCTTGTGTCAGCAAGGCTATGCACAAAAGGCTCCCCTTTTACTGCTGCAAAGGAATAATGTTTTATTGTAGTAGTAGTAGTGAGTCCAGACAGACCCTAAGGCTGCACGATGTTTCAGGAGATGGGAGATGGATACCCTGAGCTGAAGTGTTACTGTTTTTCCAGCTTCTCTGTCTGTAAATGTTACCCTTTTTGGGCAGACATCACCTCAGTCTTGACGAAGTTTGTCTGTTCTGCTTGCTACTCATTTCTTCTTTTGGTACGCTCTTCTCCAAGTCGGGTGTGGTGCTCAGAGAGCTGCCCTGATTGAATGCACAATACGTATTAGTGTCAAATAGAGACAAGACTGAGCCCTTCAGAACTTGATCTGAAGGCATCAGAGGCACCTTGAGGCAGAAAGAAGCAAATAACTGTTAAGATCCTTTTGGCTTTATCTGAGATCCCAGATTCCCAAAATAGCACCTCCAAAAGAGCAGAGCTACTGATATCAAAGAAGGCTGAACAACAAGTGGCTGCTTGGCCACTTGTCTCCTGACAGCAGCCATTGATTCTCTCAGTCATGTCACCAGGATGATCTGGATGCTGCTTTCATTTCTAAATCAATTGTGAACGGTCTAGGCTATTGGCAGAGGTCAGATATCTGGGTTTGGTCTCAATTATGTTCTTGATTCTTTTGACCTTGAAGAGGAGATTTGAAACAGAGCAGTTGTTGCCAGAGTTATTGGGATCAAGAGCTGCTTTCTGCTGCATACTTCAAATGGCTAGTAGATTGCCTCATCTAAACGAAGCAACAGGGAACACACTGTTCCAGCTTCTTCTTGGTTGAGCTGCAGCAGTTTTTCTTTAGGGAAGGAGTGTTTCTGGGGCTTCAAGGTCTCATCTTTCACAGCGAAAAGTTAAAATACCCTCCTGAATTTGACATGAGGGTCTAAGAGTCGAAGTCTACGCTGCTCCCTGATGACCTGAAAGAAGCCTGAAGCACTCTGTTACTCCAAGGAGATGTTTATCCTGAAGTGTAATTACTGAAGCCTAAATCTTTGTTATATCATGGGTAGTGATCATATTTCACATGAATGAATGGAAGGGGACAATCATATTTGGAAGATTTGCACAATTTTCCCCCGAGTGGAACATTATTTTGCCATGAATAGAAAGTGGTGTGTGCTTTGAGCTTGCCATGATACTGAGACTTTATTCCACAGTTCAGAAATTTTGAACCACAGAGCCTCTGGGGTTTTCTATTTGTTTATTGCATGTTTTTATCATTTAATATGCTGGAGCTTCCAGGGCCTGTGTTGGCCCAAAGCAGTGTCCATCAAGAATGGCAGGAGAGGGTTGCAATTCAGTTTGCTTTTGTTGTCACGAAATAATTATAGAATCATAGAATTGTTTAGGTTGGAAGGGAACATTAAAGATCATCTAGATCCAACCCTCCTGCATGGGCAGAAACACCTCCCACTACGTTAGGTTGCTCAAAGTCCTGTCCAGTCTGTCCTTGTACACTTCCAGGGATGGAGCATTTACAGCTTCCCTGGGCAGCTTCTTCCAGTGTCTTACCACCCTCACAGTGAAGAACTTCTTCCTAATGTCTAGTTTAAATATATCCTCTTCCAGTTTATAGCCATTATCCCTTATTCTGTCACTACATGGCCTTAATAAAAAGTCTCTCCCCTGCTTTCCTTCAGGCCCCTTCAGGTACTGGAAGGATGCAATAAGGTCTACCTGGAGTCTTCTCATAACCCAACTCTCTCAGCCTGTCTTCATAGGAGAGGGGTTCCAGCCCTCTTGTAATCTTCTTGGTCCTCCTCTGGACTCTCTTCAGGAGCTCCATGTCCTTCTTGTGTTGGGGGCTCCAGAATTAGACACAGTACTCCAGATGGGGTCTCATGAGAGCAGAGTAGACGGAGAGAATCACCTCTCTTGAGCTGCTGACCATGCTTCTTTTGAAAGAAATCACCATGATTTTAGGTCATCTCAGATGAAAAGTTGCAGCACTTCTGTTGTGGCTTTCTGAAGGATTTGTGCCACAAGGAGTGCTTTTCTGCGTCCTGTTTTCATTCAGTGACATCCCCTGGGGTAGCTTTCATTATATGACCCCATTGTCATTGTCTGTGCCCAGCCAATGGTTGTAAATGTAAAGAACAGTGCATAATTATAAATTATAAGCAAATTTCTCTACTAAAGTAGGGTGCTCATCATTCTCCAAGCCTGACTTGATTTGATCTGCCTATATTTAAAGAAAGGAAATGAGACATTTTTGTAAGAGCTGAGGTGCATCTCACAGAAGTACCATGTGCGCCACGTTACATCTGCCTGCAGGCAGGACAGAAAGTCATGTCCAACAGGACATTCTTCTGGTACTTTGTGGAGTTGGCCCAAGAATCCCATGTGTTTATATGAGGAGCAGAAGCCCTTGTATTAACAACAGCCTAGGGGAACTGACAAGGGGATATTGTCTGACTTTTGGTAAAGCTTTCTTGGTGCTCTGCATATAGATGGGAAGGGAAATCAGATGTCCCAGATTGCACTTTTTGTCCACATTAGACACATGGATTGTTTATTTACAACTATGTCTTTAAAATATTTTATCTTGGAGGATGACTGAGGCAAGTTTTACCTCTAACTTTCTGACTTCTCTATGTTGCAGAAATCTGTAAGAGCTAAAGAGAAGTGTTATTCTGAGTTGTTCAAGATTTACCATTAAACCCAGTGATTCCTCTAATTTGAGGCAAGCTTATAAAAGTGATTCTTCTCTGTAATTTACTAACCTTAAATAAAATCTCCTTTAATTCCTTGTTTTTGTACCATATAGTATATGCTTTCCCCCGTATATCTGCTGCTGTAGCCATCCTTTTTGTGCTCTGACTTGTATCTCAAAGAACTACAAAGCTCTCTTTAAGTTTCCCCTACAAACACAGGAGCTTGGCATGAGGTAGACTTCTGGTTTCATTTGGGCCTTTTAAAGATTTTATCAGCAGATTAATAATTTGATAATTAGGCCAGGGATCTAGAGAGAAAACAGGCAGCTACACTCTATGAGGGCAGAAATGGCTCTCATTCCCCTGAAAAAGGGACATTTTCATTCCTAGACATGGGAAAGAACAAAGAAAGAGTCCAGCACATCACAGACCAGATGTCCCTTCCCTTACTTGTTGAGAAGACAAGGAAGAGGCAGCAAAGCTGTTTAGTTTTCCAAGGTGGTGAAGAAGGAACTGAGATGCGTAGTGGTGGCACAAGAAGGATGTGATTAAGAACCTTTCAATCCTTCTGAAGGTTGTAGGTTTGAGTTTTTGAAAATTAAGCATAGGAAGTGAGACCTCAGGCTGTCAGTTATACTTGTAAGACAAAAGCTGTCATGATTTGTGAGGGCAGGAGGGACTCCAGATTTTATGGCATTTAGATGCCTGTGGATGCAAGGAGGCATCGAGCAGGACTGGGGCACATGCTCCTTGAGTGCAGGAATGAATCCAGGTTTGTGCAAGGCCTGGCTCTGAAAGACATGAGATCAGATGATTACTGTAGCACTCTCTGGCCTCATAATCTACTAGTCAGATCACATGGCAATCTGCACAAACACTCCTTCATAACCAGCTCAGATTTCCACCTTTGGGTAAGCACTTAATTTTTGCTCTGTGACCGAAGGTACAGTAACTTGGAAGACATGGAGTAAGATTCTTAAGCCATCCTTAGGGTGCATGCATGTGCAAGTGTAAGAAAGGGATTTTGTCTTTTTGTTCAGTTTTGTTTCTCTGCATGCTTGGTGTCACTGTTATTCCCTGTTGTGTCCAAGGGTAGAATATTGCAAAACATTGGGAAGGATTGGTCTCTCCCATGCTTTAGAAAACCCCTTTGCATATGTGTACATGTCTGTAGAGCATTTTAAAAGTATTAGACTTTTCAAGAATGACTCAGAGTATGTCTGCGTGGACAGGCTCATCTGTCTGTGGTCCATGCTGACCAGACACATGCCAACTCCCAGCCAGCTCCATTTGGAAAGCTGGAGAGCTGCATTAGCATGGCTTTGTGCCCAAGTGAATATAAACTGCCTCTCAGGAGGGCTTATTAGCTCAAGCAAAGTGCCAGGAGGAGAGCTGCTAGCTAAATGAGTGACTAGTGGCCACAGCCCCTCTTTCCTGCAGCCTCGTGTGCTTGGACACATGCCTGTCCCACAGTGCAAATGCTGATGTGTTGGGCATGTAGCTCCTCCAGGAGACCAATCAGCAAGG
Organism: Chaetura pelagica; assembly: GCF_000747805.2. Classification (NCBI taxonomy): domain Eukaryota; kingdom Metazoa; phylum Chordata; class Aves; order Apodiformes; family Apodidae; genus Chaetura; species Chaetura pelagica. The sequence goes on from NW_009952564.1 coordinate 6,893,124, forward strand.
CTGTGCACTGATCACTGCCAAGCATCTGGCCTTCAGGCTAGGTCCTGCTCAACTCTGAAGGTGGGACCAGATGGCTGGGCTGAGGCTGTGGGCCAGGCACTGCCCTGCTGTGCTGAGCACAGTCCATAGGCTGGACATGCTGAACCTACAGCCCGTATCTGTGGCCATGATAAGCTAAACTAGCTTGTAGGTGGCAGTGGGCTGAGCTGCTTAAGAGCTGTTTGCACTCAAACTTTGTGCTGACTGACACATAAAAATGTAAAATCTCAAGACAAATCAGCTTGTGGTTCCCATCCTTCCTGGAAAGTCAAGGCACAAGCTCTGAGGCCCCTCAGCCACATTTGTTCTTAATGATATAGTGTCATCACTGTCTGAACCCAACCATGCCAAGAGCTGTAGGCTGCTGATGTGATCAGATAATGGCAGTGATCAAGTTGTCCAAACTACTCTAAGGCTCTTGCCTGTAGGTGTCTGATGAGACTCTACCATTGCACAGGGCATGGCCCTCATGTTCATATATCTTGTGCTGACTGCAGCTTCCGCTTGCACTTGCTTTCATCCTCTGTACTAAGGAAGGACTTCTAGGACTGAGAGGTTTGTACAGAGGCACTGCAGGTGATGGTAGCATTCAATGCCTGGAAACAGTAGGAAGGAAAGCACACTGTGTTTTAGTCCAAAGTGTGATTTATGTGCACCTTTCAGATCAAGGAGATTGAGTCAGCTGACTAGAGTGGTGTCATTCATAAGAGAGATCCCAGAATTTTTTCCATGCACAAATGCTTTAGGCTCCCTTGGCACTATTGCTCTCCTCCCTGTCTCCCTGTTGCCAGAAAGCTCCCTTGGCTAACACAGGCAGCTGGCAGATGTGTTTTCCATCTACACTGCAGTGTTGGAAGTTCTCTACGTGACCTGCCCTGTGTGGAAGAGGTTCCCTTTGCCTTTCAGACACCCTGGCATGCCAAATGCTTCAAGGATACTCCAGCCCCTCATTTTAAGGCATGTCATACCCTTGGACTGGGTATGTCTGGGCTTGCAGTTTACCCTGAAATAATCCTTAACAAGCTCAGTGTAGGTAAAAGCAAAAGCAAGGGTCTAATGGAATGTGTAGAGAGACAGCAAGCACTGTTGCCAAGGTTCAGAAAGACACAGGTGACAGGAAGGAAGACAGGTCATAAGCTACTTGAGATGAAATTTTAATGGCAGTTCTTATTTGTATCCAGATGAGAAGCTGCAGTTTCTTCCCTAATCCTTCTGGGCAGGTATTTGGTACTGGTTTACAGCCAGCATTTCTCTGTGCTGCTCACGACAAGGAGTGCTGGCATGAGGAAGGAGTTCTGCCTTTACACCCCAGCCTCTCCTTAGGGTTTCCCTGTCTTCCACAATGGTTTCATTCTTCTTTTTTTGCACCTCTCCTCTTTACCAATGATTTCTTGCTTCAGTTGCTGCTTCAGTCTGTAGTTTTTGACCTTTCTTGCACTAGATCCACCCCACTCTTCAGAAATGCTCCTACCCCTTTGATAAGGTCAGCTTAGTTATCACCTGTATGGCCAAACAGAGAGCAGGCTCCTTTCAGGATGGTACCAGGGCTTGGCTAAGCTCTGGACATAGTGTCAGGATATTACAAGGACAGACATTTTCAGCTGCCATGCAGGGCAGTGTTCAGATGCAAAGGTGGGGAGTTTGAAGTTACAAACAATGCATTTTACACAAATGTGACTTGCTACCTGCACATACCTGGGACTGATATATGTAGAGCCAGAAATGATCTTCAGAAGACTGGGCACAATAGTAATTAATCACTCTAGAATCATGACAAGTGTGGAGGTGAGAGACACTGTGACATTCCTGGTAAATGCTGTTGGTGTTGGCAATTATTTCCAGGGAAATGGTGAAAAAAGGAACAGAGGGGATTTATTGAGGGATTCATTTTGTTCTTAAGTGTGGTTCCACTTGACTTAAACCAGACCTAAACATAGCCTTGTGTGCAGTTTAACTAGATTGGTTTGTATCCATGCTTTCCATTAAAATGACACAGACATCTGTGTATCTGAGACTGTAGTATGGTGTGGATATACTCACTGGGCTTTCTGCCATCTCTAGGAGAATTTGGCTGACTTTGTAACGACTACAGTCCAAGTTAAAACTGCACAAAAGTCCAGCTTGCTTTTGGCTCAGACTTAGTGCTGCCAGCAAAGGTGAATCAGAAATAGTGTTCAGAGCAGCGCAGAGCTGTCTAACTTCTGAAGAGGGTGAGCTGAGATGCACCTTGCTTTGTCTTATTTCCCATTTCACTTAAAGGTGTGAAGATTAATCTGCAAACGATCAGGAACCTCAGGCTTCTGTGTTATGTTCTTATGCAGCAGACTTGTGCTGTGTCCTGTGCTTAAGGTTGGCATTCACAGCAAAGCATTCTTGAAAGATTATTGTCAGCTCAGGCATTTGCTCCTGTTGATAGATCTCTCACCTCCTTATAATTATAAAGTTACAGAGAAAGAGACAAAAAACTTCTTAACATAATTTCCTGATGACTGTGGGGTCACATCAGGGTGCTGGCCTGCAAATAGGGATAATTCAGAGCAGAATCACTTTAGTCCCTCTTCTGGGGTAACCTACAATGTACAATTCAGTGTTTCAGTTTTGGAACCATTAAAGTGTATCTTCTAATTGCTCATCAGAGATCCCTGCTTAATCTCTGTGGAGACAAAGCCTCAGCTAGGGGTATGACTTGATTGTGACTCTTTAGCAGATGATTAAAGCCTAATGTTTGAGGTAACTGATGTGCATGCTCCTCTCCTGCATAGTTTTAAAAGGGTAACTATAGGATAAAGTAAGACTGAAATAAAGATATTGTAGTTAATAACTTACTCTACTTATTTTATTTCAAACAGATCATTAAATGCTCATACAAGTAGACATATTTATTTTTACCCAGACACTGTCAGCAAGTAGGTCACTGTCTGAGGCTTGTTCATGAAATATGTGGTGTAAAGAATCAAGTGTGGAATTACTGTGGGTTAAATACATCTCACTTTGTGCTGTATTTGTTTTGTGATTATGTGACCTCTGTATTTTAAGCTTTGATAGCTAAGTGATGATATATGAACTCAGCTGTCTGCCTGCCCTTTCTGTCAGAGGTTATCTTCTTTAATGCAGGGCTAACAGGAAAATGTGTGTCTGTATTTGTGTACCTCAGTTCAAAATCACTTTAACAACAATTTCAGCTATAATAGTCTTTGAAATGAAGCTACTTGTGCAGAGGCAGATGTTCCCTTCTGCTGATCTGGCTGAAGTATTGACAACCTGTGACAGAAAAAGAGAAAGGCTGGAGGAGCTACCTTCTTAACTTACCACAAGAAAATTAGCCAGAGATTGTTTGTCAGGGACTTTAAATGAACCAGGGAAGCCTACCTTTAAACAAATTTACTAAATTAGAAATTCACACACTCTGGAGCAAAAAGGCACTAGCAAGTGCATTTCAGTGTGGTCAAGAAGGGAGTATAGAGAGCCTATGATACCATTTAAAACTTCAAGTTTTCTCATGAATTCTAATGGACTCAATACTTATCTTTTATGCTTCTAAACGAGTGTCAAAAGGAGTCAGTGGCTTAGCAATAAGCATTCATCATCATGGTAGGTAATAGGAAGGACTGCTTTGACTTAGCAACACAGAAACATGCATTTGCTTGATGCTGCCTGGGCCAGCTGCAGCCTTTCCAGCTGGTGCTTATCCAAAGCTGTTTTTCTGCTTTTCTGTCTCTGATTTCAAATTTATTATTTTTTTTTTAAATGCAGATATCTCTGAGAATTGTATTTTCTCTCTAATGCTCCATTCTCTTTCACCCTAGATATGTTAGAATGAGTCAGATACCACAGAATCATAGAACCATAGAATGTTTTGACTGGGAGGGGACCTATAAAGGTTATCTAGTCCAACCTCCCCTGCAATTAGCAGGAACATCTTCAACTAGATGAAGTTGCTCAGAGCTCCGACCAAACTGACCTTGAATATTTCCAAGAATGGGGCATCTACCACCTCTCTTTTGTTCCAGTGGTTCACCACCTGTTCCAGTGGTTCACCACCCTCTTTGTAAAAAAATTTCTTCCTGATGTCTAACCAAAGTCTACCCTCTTTTAATTTTAAACCATTGCCCATTGTCCTATCACTACAGGACCTACTAAAAAGCTGATCCCCATTTTTCTTATAAGCCCCCTTCAGGTACTGGAAGGCCACTATAAGGTCTCCCCAGAGCCTTCTCTTCTCCAGGCTGAACAGCCCCAACTCTCCCAGCCTGTCTCCATAGGAGAGGTGCTCCAACCCTCTGGTCATCTTTGTGGCCCTCCTCTGGACCTGCTCCAACAGCTCCGTGTCCTTCCTGTAGAGAGAGATAATCTCACATTCTCACCACCATATACTGACACAGAACCTGTCTTTCTAATGAATCTCTTAACCATCAGCATCCCCTATTCTCTTTTCATCAAGCAGTCATACATTCAGCTCCTCCTGCATTTTGTAGCAGACCTAGACTGGTCTCAAAATCCTGCTGTTTTATTTTTCCACAAGGTGACGTAAAAGAAAGCTGTCCCTTACTTTTGATCCTCACTGTCTAATCTATGCCTTAGTTAAATTTCAGCTGCCCACTCTAACACCCTCTGTTCCAGTCCCTTTGCCTCTCACCTGTCATCTTCTAGCCTGTTCAAAATGCCACCTCACCAGTTGTCTTCTTAGTTCCTCTGATTCTGCTTATCACTTTGTCAAATCACTTTACCAGGACCTCTTTTCTTCTTTTACAAGAATCTTCAGTGTTAGTTGCCCTAATGCAGAAAAGGGATCTCAAGCAAAAGAAATACTTCAAATGGAAAAAAGAAAGTTTCATACCAGAAAACTGCACTCCCTTAAGCACAGAACTGGTTTTCCTGGTTGACCAAGAAGCTCCCTCTAACTCAGAATCTTGCCCCTAAATAACGTCTTCTTGAGCTCCAAATGGTGCCATCAGCTTCTTTCTATCACTTTCAGTTTGTTAGTGTTCTTGGTAGTGTTCTGGAATATTGTTTACCCAGGTCAGAATACACAAGCATCCCTGCTGTGCAAAAGAATTCATGGCATAAATAATGTGTAACACATTGATACTACTGACGTGCATATATATCAATATTTTGTTAACACCAGCGATACAACATATGGAATCCCTTTTACAGTTAGAACACATGATTGAAAAGCCTGACACATCCCCTTTCTGTGCTCAGTGGAACAGGCCATATCTCAAAGCTGTGTCCCTTCATTTTAGTGTTACTTCTGGCTTGAATCAGGACTGCTGCACCATGAAAAAAACACTCAGCAGTGCAGAAGTTCAATATCCTCTCAGCCACTTCCCGCCACAAGCCCCCCAGGTGGATGCTAAAGCATGTTTTTAGTGGAGCCATGCAGCCCACTGACTGGGGGTCTTCCTGCAGACCAGGAGAGGGAGATGAGACTTAAAAAAAAAAATAAAAATAAAAGAAAGAAAAAAAAGAAAGGGCTAGATAAACACGTCTGGAAAGAGCAGATCTCTTGACTGATGGAGTGGTGCTTCCTTACAGCTTTTCCCACTGCCTCTGAATGCTCTGTGACACGCTTGCTTTCCTCTCCTATTTTAAAAGGAAAGAACATCTCCATTGAAAACCAAAATCATAACAAAAAAAGCAGCAGGAAGGACCAAGAGATGCTATTAATAAAGTAGAGGCTCTTGCCAAGAAAGACTGAGTTTTCCAGCGGCCATTTTACCACCCTTGTTTCTTTATTAAACTAAGCTGTTTTGTAATGAGAGCGTCTTGCTGTGCAGATGTGGCCCCAGGCTCTGAACATCCTCCCATGTGTTTTGTTTTGCAGGAGGCAGCACAGGCACCTCCCCGACCACCTCCAGCACGGGGACCCCCTCGCCCTCTGCTTCCTCTCACCTCCTCTCTCCATCCTGCTCTCCCCCAGCCTTTCACCTGGCCCCCAACACCTTCAACGTTGGCTGCCGGGAGAGCCAGCTCTGCAACCTCAACCTGTCTGATTACCCGCCGTGTGCCAGGAGCAACATGGCTGCCCTGCAGAGCTACCCGGGGCTGAGCGACAGCGGCTACAACCGGCTGCAGAGCGGC
>NW_009952564.1:6899301-6924928 GCF_000747805.2 Chaetura pelagica
CCGACTCCTTCTTCCCTGCCCGGCAACAGCAAGATGGAGGCGTACAGCGGCCAGCTGGGCTCCTTCCCCAGCTCCCAGTTTCAGTATGTCATGCAGGCAGGCAACGCTGCCTCCACCTCCTCCTCCTCACACATGTTTGGGGGTGGCCACATGCAGCAGAGCTCCTACAACGCCTTCTCCCTGCACAACCCCTACAACCTCTATGGATACAATTTCCCCGCTTCCCCCAGGCTGGCGGCAAGCCCGGAGAAACTCACCACCTCCCAAAGCACTTTACTCTGCTCTTCCCCATCTGGCGGGGCCTTCGGAGAGAGGCAGTACCTTTCCACGGGGATGGATCACGGGATGCACATGATCAGCCCTCCCTCTGGCAACCAGCAGACAGCCAACGCCTGTGACAACAGGCAGTATGGTGCGGTTCAGGGCTCCTCCTCACAGATGTCTGTGCACATGGTCTAACAAGCTGTGCCTCTCCTCGGCATCAAAGGCAGCTGGACCTTCATCGTTTCCGGGGGTAAACCCATCCCAGTACCGTTTTGCCTTCAAACTTGTAGTGGAACTAGTATTGGAATGATACATAAGAACATAAGCCACCTAGGCATGCACCACAGAACCTTGTGGGAAGGCTTGACTGACAGCCATTGCAGCTTGTTGTGCCCCAGGGCCTCCACACCTGGCACGGAGCACCTGCTCTTTCTGGACATTGCAGAGAGAAGGGCATGACTTTAATGAGAAGCTGGAGAGAAGCAGCTGAATATACCGTTTATGCATTAACTCTCGGCTTGTGTGAGCTCTCAGCATGGAGGGAGCTGTGCCCCTGTGCTGTGTCCCCCGGGTGTCAAAGGAAGGCAGTCTCCCAAGGCTTCGTCCTCTGAAGCTGCATTGCCCATAGCTTTAAAGACCTCCCCATTCCCAGCCCGTTCCTCACTGATGGAGCAGCTCAGCCCGTTTCTGGAGCCAACAGTGGCCTGCGGCTCCTTCTCCCGCTGTAGCCCGGGAATGGGGCTGCCGGGCTGGAGCTTCTCCTCCCAGGAATGCTTCTGCATTTTCACCATGGCTCTGCCCAACGAGGGGTTTCTTTGCAAGGGTCAAGTTTGCCAGCACCCAGCCTGCAGATGGAGGTGGGAGAGACAGAAGAGAGAGGAAAATGTTAACGTGCAAGTGATCCTCAGCCACAAGCAGGGACTGATCTTCGGCAAGATGCCTGGGGGAGAGGGGGCCCAGCTCCTGCTGACTTGACCCAAAGTGATGCACCCAAACTGAAAGGACGTTGTGGGGAACGTGTGTCCCCTGGCACTCAACCTAACGTGAGGAAACTGTCTAGACTGAGTTCATGGGGGAGCACATAGAGAAGGGAGAGCTCTGCTCTCTAGAAGTGCAGCTGGCCTCCCTCACCTTGCATGCAAGAGTTGCCATGGAAATCTAGCATTTGGAAACATGGAAAATTAGCATTTCAGTATCAGTGAGGTCGAGCAGTCGCCAGCCTCCTGCCTGCCACATGATCTCAGTTTAACCAAATAGATCATTGCCTTTTGACATTTTTCCTTTTTTTTTTTCCTTTTTTTTTTTTTCCCCCTTCTCTTCTGTTTTTTTTTTTCCTTAAAATCCTTTAAAAATAAGAAAACAATTGTAGCTTGGTGCAAGCTATGCATTTAAGAAGTTGTGTGAAAATGCAAATACCAAGTAACAGAATACAGATATTATTGAGATTTGTTGTGAGGTGTTGTAGATAAATGTATTTATATGCCTAGTGGGGAATTCAATATAATGAATATAAAAGAGGGCAATAAAAATGGTATGTAAAATATGTATGAAGAAGAAGGTGTATAGAGATTTGCCCTATGCACGGAACTCTGTTTCTAAGTGCCAAGCACAGAATGCGCTAAATAAATCTTTGCAATTGTTCCCTCTGTGTTCTTCTCTGTCTGTGAGGCTTCAGTGCTTTTCTGGAGACAGACACCTCCAAAATGTTTGCACAACAGAGGGGATGAAGACACGGTGCTAAAAGGTAAAGTCCAGGCAATATTACCATAAAAATAAAAAATTCTGTCTTCTAAGAAATCTTAAAAATCGAGTGCTTGGGATCTTTAAGGTGCCTGTCTTGACAGGAAATGTGTCTGAAGGACAGCTAGGGTTGTTATTTTGATTGTTGAAGTCTAATAAAAGGCTCTTCAACATCACTTTTCAGAGTCAATATAGAAAATAATACTTAGGAATAAAAGTACAATTCGTTTCTCGTTTTTAAATGTTGCTTTGGGGTATGTGTCAGTTTTTCATTTGCACTACATTTCTGATATGAAATCGAGACCTTAACACTGAAAGCAGGGGGGAAGCTGAAGCCCCTCCCAGACCTGGCTGTAAGTTATGGCTGCAGAGTTTGCAGCTTTCCTCGTGCCAGTAAACTTTTCCTTTTTTCTTTCTGAATAAAAAAAAAAACACAACTCACCAGGAATTTAGAATGACCTTGAAAGAGAAACACTGCAAGCATTTCTTAATTTTTAAATTTTTTTTTAATTTTTTTTTTAACAGGGGAAGATAATACACCCATATCATTCCCAGTTCTTTACCCAGACTGTCCAACTGTATTCTGGCTTTTATTGTGTCCAGCCATGGATGCTGCTGAAAAGGGTTAGAAGGACTATGCATGGCAGAGAATCTGTCCTTCCCCTTGTTGTCTTCTGGTTTTATCCTAGTTAGTTAATTCTTGGTTTGATCTTGAAACTGGGAGTTTTATACCCTTTCTAAAATTCTTTCAGAATCTTTCCAAAATATTCTTCCATCTGTGCTTTGAGGTTTGCTGTGCTTTTGGGTTTGACTCCAATCCCATGGCAACGATTTTGACAGGTTAATAGTATGTTATGTGAACCAGTATTTCCTTCTGCTGGCTATTTGCATTAGATTGCTCTTCCTTATTCCATTCAGTTATTTGTGAGAAAGTCTGCATTTCAGCTAAGAAGAGAATGTGATTCAGCAAAATAAGGATCATTATTGATATAAAAATAAATGTTTCTGATTTTTATTAAAACAAACATAAAAACTTCATCAACAGTGATGGCTGGAAACACTGAGGAAAGCAAAAGACGTGTAGGGCATAACCTTCAACATGGGTGTGAAGAGATGGAATCACTGTTTCCATGCATTTTAGTAGGAATCCATGAGGAAGAGCTTTGAAATTGTTGCCTGGACTCTTCAGCAATATGATCCTTCAAGATACCGAGCACCCTGTCACTGATCCAACCGAGCTCTTCAACATACTGAGGTAATAATATTATCCATCCGATTGCTGTCAGTATGAAACTTATTGACCTCAGGGAGTGCAGTTATTGACTATATTTTAGATATATTTATTTAACCCTTATATGGCACATACATAAAATGAGAAAGCTTAGCTAGCTAGTTATTTATTCATCTTAGCATATGTCTAAGTGTTTGGTTGGTTCAGGATCAGAATATTCAGCAGCAAGGCTGAAAAAAGAACAGGAAAAAAAACTCTGAGAGAGGCTTCCCTGTCACAGGATGTAAAGTTCTACGTACACAAATATAGTTTGGTGTGAAAGTTACACTGCCAGTCTATAATAACAAAATAATAGTGAATTGGGGAAAAAACAGTAAACTCTTTCCTTGGTTGTCTCTGTGCAAAGTCAAAGTAAAGCAGGGTTTGGAGGGCAGTAGCAATAACAACAGACTAAAGCATGTTGAATTTTTTAAATTAGTGTTTCATTAGGTGCGTAGGTCAAATCATAGAATCAGAAAGTTTTGGGTTGGAAGGGACCTTAAAGATCATCTAGATCCAACCCCCCTGCATGGGCAGGGACACCTCCCACTAGACCAGGTTGCTCTGAGCCCAGTCCAACCTGTCCTTGAACACTTCCAGGAAGGGGGCAGTCACAGCCTCCCTAGGCACCTTGTTTAAGTGTCTCACCGCCCTCATTGTAAAACATTCCTTCCTGACATCTAACCTAAATCTACCCAGGATAACCCTCCTCTGAGCAGACAACATACTCAAGGCCGTGACACAGCCCCAGAAACACAAGGTGAGCACTGAATCTGAGGTGGACCCAGCTATGACAGAGGTATCCCATGTACAACAGCAGCTTTTCTCCCCCCGCCACGTCTGTAGGGACACAGGGCTCTGAGCCATTTGCCACTTTTTACTGGAGGCTTCCCAGAGAAGGGGTGATGCGATGGCCAATGGGTGCAGTGCACCAGGGCCAGGCTGGGGGACCAGCCATGGGACCAGCTGTCCTGGTGGGCATCCCAGGTTGTGCTACACACAGCAGCCACCCCAGGAAGACTCCCTTTCCTTGGGTGATAGCACAGGCCTTGTGAGCCCTCTCAACAGGGTCATGCAGTTATCCAGGAGACCTTTGATTGCTCATTTGCAGAGCATGTGTGTGTGGTGGGCGGAGGCAGCAGCTGTTTAGTTCCTCTCCTCTTCCTTCCTTCCCTATTCCACCATGAACCTTTGAACCTCTTGGCCAGCTTTAAGCAGCTTTGATAGTGTGGTCACAGTCACAAAGTTTTAAGTTCTCATGTGTTTCTTCAGAAGAGACAGGGGAGGAGGACAGGGCCCTTAGTCATTTTCCCAGTGCAGGAAAGATCAGCTTGTGACATCTCAAAGAAGCCACACAAGGAACAGGTATCTTGCATGCATGTACATTATGTATCTCTCTGAAGAAGTACCCTTTTATAAAAGTCTAATCCAAATGCAGTAAGGTTAGTGGAAATCTTAATGACAGGAGATCCCTCACCTTGCAGCACAGGCTCTTCCAAATGCAAACCTGACATCATGTTGCACAACTGAGAAGAATGGGGCAAAAAAAACCAGAGTGGGTTTACAGTTTGCTTAGCTTCATTACTTAACACACTGACAGGCACAGGACATCAGTATTGCTGTGGCCATAGTCACTGCAGCTCAGCAAAACCAGGACATTGCATCCCAGTGTGCCATAGTGTTCTTGGCAGGTACTATGTGCTAAAGCAAAATGCTCAGGGCACAAACACAGATACTAATTAGACACACAGCCCATGGCATGTTCCATGGACTTCAGCAAAAGTGAAAGCAGAGGATCTGCTAGTGTGGCTGATAAAGCCTTACTGATGGAGGTGAGGGCTGACAGGTAGCAATTTGCCTTAAAAAAATCCCCCAAACAACCAAAACCGAAAGTGTTCAGATATTTTGTTTCCCCAGCTCAACTGGGCGCAGGGACCCAGAGCAGACACCCCATGTTAGACTAGCACTAGCAGATGAGTTGTGCTGGGTGCTCCTTGCTGAGCATCGTTGTAAACAAAACAACAACAACAACATGAAAGTTCACCCAAGGACTGGGCAGAGGACGCCTGAGCACGCCAGTTACATGCTGGGGATGCACTAGGAGTGCAGCTATAAAAGTAGTGACAGGAATTTGTGAGGAGGGTGCTGGTGTGGCCAAGGGGTAATTTGCTATAAATAAGCCAGCTCCTATCCAAGGAACATCTGACTCCTTCAGCACAGTTTCTTCAGGGAGGTTGTGGCTGCCCCCTCTGTGGAAGTGTCCAAGGCCAGGTTGGATGGGACTTGGAGCAACCTGGCCTAGTGGGAGGTGTCCCTGCCAATTCAGGGGGATTGGAACTAGATGATCTTTCATGTCCCTTCCAACTCAAACCATTCTATGATTCTATGATATCCTAGGGAACCAGCCTGCAGGACCAGGCATTTTGACCAGATCTGAAACCCAGCATTTTGAGTGCACTGATGGGATCTTTTCTGAGATCTTGTCTGTTGGTCTGTTGGGAGGGGGTTGTGTAGCCTCTTGCTGACACACAAAACTTCTGCTGGAAAAGTGGCTCACTCAGTTGACTTGGAGCAACCTGGCCTAGTGGGAGGTGTCCCTGCCAATTCAGGGGGATTGGAACTAGATGATCTTTCATGTCCCTTCCAACTCAAACCATTCTATGATTCTATGATATCCTAGGGAACCAGCCTGCAGGACCAGGCATTTTGACCAGATCTGAAACCCAGCATTTTGAGTGCACTGATGGGATCTTTTCTGAGATCTTGTCTGTTGGTCTGTTGGGAGGGGGTTGTGTAGCCTCTTGCTGACACACAAAACTTCTGCTGGAAAAGTGGCTCACTCAGTTTTATTACTGTTCACAGCTAAAATCCCTGCAACTCCTTTCAAGGGTTGTTTTTCCAGGTCAGTAGCTGTTGCTTATCACTCCAGAGGAGTAACATGACCACAAACAGGAGGAGCAGTGTATGGAACATACCTCTAGAAATATTAGTTCCTTTCTACAACACAAATCTCCAGCAATTCCAGCCTGCCTGAATGGAGGACTAGACTGGAGAAGAGCAGCTCACATGGCTGCACACTGTCATGTTGTGACAGCCCAGTGATGAGAGCACGGCTTCTGTGCTGGATAGTGGTCAGCATCAGCTGAGGCAGGGAGGAGCAAGAAACCTCCTCAGTAGGGTTAATTGTGCAATAATCTATCTCTGGAGCACTGAGATCGTCTGTTTTTCTGACTCAATGTGGAATTTGTTGCACGCTGTGGGGGAGAAGGATTAGGAGCCTGTATAATTTTACACTGGTTGAAGTTCCTACAGATGCTGTTCTTATTCCAGTAATGTTCTAAATTTGTTGAGCATTTTGGAAGCTCTGACATTCAGCTGGATAATGTCCTTCCCTGCTGGGTAGGGTGACTTCTGCAGGCTTCTCTCGGATGCTACCACAAGCAGTCCCAGGCTCCCCTCGAGCACCCAGTACCATAAACACTTTGGGGCACTATTTTCCAGCTGACTGGATGCAGCGACGTGGAGTTGGCCAAAGTGGGGCTGTCAGCAGAGACCATCAGCCCTTCTCATAGGATGATGGGGTGGGTGGCACTGGTTCAGCCAAAAAGACAGGCTGCCTGTAGTCATTCTCTGTGAAGGTGCCTGGGAAGGGCTTTTCCCTCTAGGCTATAGAGCTGGCAGCCTTGGAGACTTCCTGCAGCTTTCACTGTCTTCCTGGTGTTGCCTTTGTAAGAATCAGGGGTGCCTTGGGCTGGTGGCAAGGGGTGATGTGGTCTCCATTTCCTCTTGTGCCTAAGCTGGTTGATAACATTTCCTTTAATGTTTGTGTCAGGTAATTGCACATTAATGCAGTTGCACTTCAACTGGTATAAGCAGCCCAGGAACTGGTGCAAGGAAAAACTGCAGTCAGTTTGATATGTTAAATAAATAATGCAGCCTAGTGATTGGAGACTTAATGTAATTACCTGCATCTGCCTCTTTCAGTAAAGCTGGAACAAGTTGCAGTGCAATTAACCCAGGATAAGCTGAAGTACAGCCTGCCAACCACCCAAACCAGGGCCAGCACTGTGCTCCAGGTTTTATATTATGTTGCTATGCAAAGGTCTGTGTACAGAAATACTCAGATTAGTTAGAAGTATGAATGCAGATGTGTGTGTAAAAGCACCAGGGGAACACGAGAGCAAGGATTCAAAGAATGGCCTCTCCTGATAGCCAGGGACATGATCAACAGCAGCAGAACTGGTAAACACTGAGGAATGTGTGGCTTTCACCAGCAACACAGATGATGACTCAAGAGCAGAAAACCTGCAAGCCAGTACTGGGAGGATGGCAACAAGACTCCAGCACACTGTGTGTGCCGTTTCTTTTCCTGTGACCCCATCAAGAAGCCAAGCTTTAACAACAAGCTACCCAAAATGAGGATGGAGAAGACAATGTCCAGCAATGTCACCCAAGGTTTACAGTGGGTACTTAATCAGGATTCTAAGGGGAAAGCTCATTACCTGTGACTCCTGAAATGTATAAAAGCCATTTAAAACTCAATTCATTACCACCAATGAAAAGAAAGCCAGAAGATGAAGGGTTGATGACAATGTCCCCTCACATGCAGGTCATTCTGCCCAGAATACATGGAGACATACACTTGTTAGTCCTATGTGTGTATTGGCAGTCTCATGTTGTTTAGAGAACTAACTGAAAATCACTTCCACCTTTATACAGTCTTGCATTCTGTTTTGTTACATCAGTTCCTACAGCTGTAGTATTACCCATAAAATACTCCAGCTTCCAACTCTGTGAATGTTACAGAGTTGGGAACAGTCTCAAGCTTTACAGAAAACCAGAGAAAACCAACAAAAAAAATTTGGTGAACTAAGAGGGGAAAAAAAAAAAAGGCAAAAAGAATAAAGGAGTATATAAAAGGAGGTTGTTAGCCTGAAGAAACTTATCTAATAAAAATGAAAAATATAGTGCACACATCTAAAATAAGAATGAACTGGCCATGAACACATTGCAAAAGGGACAGCACAGAGTCTGTAAAGATGGTTTCTGAATAGCTGAGGTACTTTTGGATAATGAATAGTAGACTGCCTTCCTTCTTGGATGCAGAATTTGAACTTGTCCACAGGAACTTGAGGTACTCTAGTTTCTGACCACAAAGCTAAAAATAATACAAGCAAAAAATCAGCCTTTGAAAAGAAGCATATTCAATCCTAAAACATGAAATGTGCTGTACTAGATTGATTTTTTACACTGTATATACTATTGTATACACTGTTTATGGTCACTAAGTTTATCAGGCAACTAATCACTAAACATTCATAACTACAAGCACATAAAATTGGTTATGTTGTCTGTATACAAGCAAAAGTGGGTTTATGCTTTGCCTAACTGTTCTTTCTTTATTTCCAGGGTGACAGAAACACCATGAAGTGTTCAGAGTTATTATCTCAGCTGTCTGTCCCTCTAACAGGGGACTTGGGAAGCGTTTTCCATCATTGTTATGGGCTGAGAAGGAAACAGTCTGATTCAAAGAACTTCTAGAATTAAAAACCTGTTCAATAGTGATTCCTGATTTCTCATATGTGCTTTCTGTTGAAAAATTAAGACCCTGAGTCCTGTCTTAGGTCATGCACAAATCCAAATTAGAGAACTAAGTAATTCTGGGGCCTGTGTTTTCCACCACACAGGACAGGGTGGGGAGGTTCTGCAATGGCATAAGAGAAATGCTGGAAACATCTGGCTAACATGCCCATGGTTCAAGCTGTCAAGTAAGGCTTCTACAGAGCAAAAAGAGTGGCGGAGAGAGGGAGCAAGGCTTAGCTGATCCATGGCATTAGTCCTTTGCCTTCTCCTTTCTAATATCCAGGCCCCGTTTTGAGCACGCTGCAATACCTGATGTGAAGGGATCTGCTGATGTCCATCTCTTCCAGATCTCAGCTGGTAGACTACTTAATGTTCATTGTATTAGCATCAGTGAGCAGTATCTGTGAAATGGGTCCACAACCTTATAAAAGTCAATGTGACCTCTGTTCAGGGCAGTTTGACACTCCTTGACATCAAGCTTCAGCAGTGATATTCTTCTCATCATACACAACATGTTGTGAAGATTAAATGCAGCAGAAAGACAGCAATTCAAAGGGAGTAGTGAGAAAAGTAGCTTGGCAAGCTGAATTTAGCTGTGGAGCAGAGTCACAGTGCTAAAGCTCAGGACAGTCCTGCAGGAGCAGCCCTGGGTGGGCTGTGGACTAGAGGCTCAGTGTTAATGTTATTTTGCATTTCTAAATCCAACAGGTCTTCAATAGAAGGAGCAACAGACTCCATGACTTGACCCTACAAGGCGAGCAGGGACTTCATAATTTCAGTTGAGCTTGAAGCCAAACCTAAAAAATTCTCTAGGTTCATCCATCCATAATATCTATGTTTTCTTCTTCCTTCAGCTGCTGCCACAACTGTGCCACTGGGGGGTTCTTTAATTCGGTTCTCCACTACTTTTATCCCTGTTTCCCAGAATGCTAACAGCTGCAATATAATGAGATTATTTATGATTTCTAAATATAATTTTCTAATGTATCTCCCAGGCCAGAAAAGTGGCAGCCCAGCAAATCTCACTGAACTGTAACTATCCCAAAGTGTCCAGCCATCCATATTTCCATTTCCTGGCCTCACTGGCTTCTCACTGCACTTTTTCAAAATTCCTTCTGGGTAATTATTTTTATTTTTCTTTTTTTTTCCACAGCAATAACAGAAAGAAAATTTTTATTTGGCAGTTGGCTTTCAATCCCTGAAAAGGCATTGCATCAGGGCCGCCTCTTTGGTGGTGTATAGCGGAGAGTAGAATTTCTGTCCTCAACGCTGTCCCCAGTCTTGGACACGGTGTCCCCTGACCCAGCAGCCCCAGAAAGAAAGTCAGCAGTGGCATGGATGAATGGACTCCCACAACTTTCTGGTCTGGTCTCAACAGCAGGCATTTCTTCCATTCCTGCATTTTTCTCACCCACTTTGGGCCTTGCCCTTTCAGACAGGTACATACTTCAGGGAGAATACACTTCTGATGCTGCAAGTGCAGACTGAATCTTCTTCCGTGTGAGAAGTGAGAGTTGACTGCTCTTCAGCAAAGTTTTTGGGCATTTATGTCTAAATAAATGCTTTAATGTCGTAAAATAAAGATAATTTCAGGTTTTCCTATTTTATGTTGAACAAATTTAAAGGTACTTCTGCTGCTTTATATAGCCACTAGAATACCTACAACCTCTCCTTTCCAATAGCACTTGAAAATTTATCCTCTGCTTTCCATGGCCAAGGCACTCAGAGACTTAACTGAATAACCCCTGGACACCCCTTGCTGCTCAAGGCAGCATAGCCCCATTTTCCATCCCAGTAAGATGCACAGAAGACTTGCCCCTGACTGTGCATAACCTACACCAAACTCTGCTCCATTTGTTGCCAAACTGTATCCACTGGTAGAAGCGATGACAAATTTATACTTCCAGCCTTTATGTCAGATGGAAGGAAGAGTGTGCAATGTGAGGAATGACACCCCCAAGCATAGGTCGTCTGAGCTCTGTTTCTCACATCACTGCTGCAGCTTCACCCAGACAGGCAGGCTTAGTGGGACCAAGCTTAGTATTTTATCACCTGCCCATGGCAAAGCAGTGGCAAAAGAGTCCCCAGCAGAGGCTGCAAAGGCTGTGGGTTGCAAAAGTTGGCAGCAAAAGTTGACCACTGTGTGCTGCTTCAGAGCAGTCCTGCCAGTGGAGACCTCTGGGGTGCAATTGCTGGCTCCTTACCAGCACTCAGAGCTGAAAATTGCACCCCTGGAAACACAGTTTTGGTTTCACTCTCCCTTTGTGTGCAGAGGAATGTAGCCCTGTACCAACAGCCTTGTGTACGTGCACAGAGGAAAAGAGACAGTTGTCCAAACCATATGGTATGGAGAGCTGGGGAAAAGGCATGTTGAAAATGTAGAGGACATTCACCCTAAATGAAGGTGCAAAAGCTGTACAGAGCTAAACTACAAAAAAAAAAGAGAGTGCTTCAAGCAAAAAAAAGTGAGCACTTCAAGCAGCCAAATTAAACAAGACACAATGGGGGCCAACTTTGCCTCCCAGGCATTTCAGAAGCCCACACCCCAGAGTTCAGGGGATAGTGGGGGGAGAACCGTGTGGCCCTCTGGGTCTTATTTATTTTGGCTATGGATAAAGAACTTTAACTCTTTGGTGACTTGCCTGCTTCTACAGCACTCACGTCTTCCCACTTCTTGCTTTATTTCTGGGTGCTCTTTCTTGGGAGAGTTTTAAATCCTTTTGAAGACAAATAATTGCTTCCTATTTGGAAAACATCATCAGCAGAAGCCAAGCCTAAAGTCATTACAGTCATAGTATCTTGGAGGAAAACAGATACAGTATTTAGAAAAGAATTTGGAATGAAAACACAAAGCCTGATGGGATTTAAATGTAGAAACCCAAAAATTCAGGCTTCACCTCTTTTCCCTCCCCTTGTTCATGAGGTCACCATTTCTGTATGGCATCTTGCCGGGAGCCTAAGGCAGCCACCAGAGAAAGTGCTCTTTCTCCTGGAAGCACAGAACAGGATCAAACTGGCCAAAAGAAAATAATCAGAGTGGTTTCTTGAGGCTACAAAGACAGAAATTTGTAGAACCAGCAATAAAAAGACATCCAGAAAATGCAGGCAACCTTTCTTTTCCCCTCAAAAATTTGATACGTAAGTATTTGAGAATAAGGAGTCCAGATTAAAATGTGTGAAATAGTGAATGTGCAGTCAAATTCAGCATTGCTGCTTGTAAACATTGTGCTAGTAAAGGAATTGTGCATGTGTGTGTACGAAGGATGAGAAGCAGGAGAGTGTCCCTGCACATGCAAGATGTGGCAGACCTCAGGTCACTCAGTTACACTTAAACTCTGCTTGCAAGCACTTCGCTGCAGCAGGCTGGCTCTCTGAAGGGGGAGGGCTGACATGGTTGACATCTCAGCTCTACTCCTGCTTCTGCAGCAAATGACTTTTCTTACAGCAGCACTGGTACTGCTCCTGCCCAGACCTCAGGAGGTGGATCTCTGTTCACCCCAGGCTTTGCAACCCATGGAGTTTTCATCCCACCTGGAAGAGAAAGTGATCACTCGCTCTCTGACACTGCATTGACCTCGTTTAGCTACATTTCTCTCTGCACACCTACAAAGCTCTGTCTAAAAATCACCAGTGATTTCCCATCATGCTGGCTTTTTTTGCTCCTCTCAAGCAAAGATAAGACTTCCAGCCTGTCACAGCATTAACTCCATTATTCAGGATAGCGGTAGAGAATTCTCCTCTTAATTTTCCTTTCAGCTCTGAAACCTCCACCAGCCATGCTTTTTTCAGCTCCTTAAGAGCAAGCAGGTGTCTATCTCTGTGCAGTGCCATGCAGCACCTTGGCTTGAAGCTGCCCTGTGCACCTCCTCGGCGACACAATGGGATTTTAACAAGGTCTGCAGTGGTCCTTGGTATCTCTGAAAGCCAAATCTTCTGGTCTTTATTCTTTTCCCATGCTCTGCTGCTGCTTTTGCCCTGGGTCAGATGGAGCTCCTCAATCCTGTAGTAACAGCATTTTCCTTGAGCCACTGGCAGGAATGTAGGGATGAGCGCAGAGTGTCTGGCTCTGACACTGACAGATCTCCTGCTGCTCCCAGGGAGATGCCCAAATGTTACAAAGATGAACCATATGGGCAGCCCCAGCACTTGAGGCCATTAATAGGAATTTTTAAGCAACTGTGATTGATGGGGCAGCTCTTACAAGTCTGAGATCAATGAAAATGCAACTTGATCTTTTGAACTCAACTCCTTAATTTTTTTGTTCCTTTTTCTGCAGAGAATCCCATAAAACCATTTCTGTGCAGACAAAAGCTGTCTGGGACACTTCATGTGAATTTGTCATGCATTTTCCTTTTGCTCCCCTTTCCACCCTCTGCAGTTTCACATGCAGCTTGGTTTTGGGTTGTTCTCCATGATTTGTACAGGCACTTCGAGATCAGCTTTTTCTACACTCATGATTGGACATGGAAAGTATTTTTTGAGACTCATTATTTTTCATTCGTTTTCAATTTAATTAACTTACCTCTCGTTATATCCTGAACGTTGGGGGAAAAAATGGTAGGAAGAAAGAAAAACAAGTCACTGAGGAAGGAGGAAAGGCTGAACAACCTTCAGAAGAAAGTAAGGAGTCCAAGAAAAGAACGAGAGAGAGGACATATAACCATGTCTAATGAGGCTTGAATTATCCAATAATGGTATTTTTCCCTCATGGTCTGTTGACAAAAATCAACACTATTCAAAATGGTTCAGTATTCCAGCATTATCTGTCAGACTCTTGACCAACAGAGTGGTCACTCCCAGCAACTTTTAATTGAGCTGGTCCTCAGCCAAGTTGGGGATAGACTTCCACAATTGGATACTTCTGGAAATGAAAGTCTCTAAGAGGCTGTCAGCCACTTACAGCTAAAGAATGAGCCTAGAAAGGCTGAGAGAAGGGGCAGCTTCTTAGAAAGGCAGGCAGAGAACTGGGGTGAGCCTTGGGGGGCAGGGAGATGTAGTGAGAGTGTCATGGGGAGCTGTATTTAGCCTGGGGATACACAAGGGAGCCCAGGGTGGAGGAGGGAAGAAGAGGCCAAAAGCAGTATGGATAGCATGGGTGAGCTTGAGGGAGCAGAGGCAATGTGAGGCAGAATCACAGAATCACTGAGTCATTCTGATTGGAAAAGACCTTCAAGACCATTGAGCCCAACCATAACCCAACTCTACTGGCTGTTAGCTCTACCAAGTCCAGTGCTTGAACCATGTTCCAAAGCATCACATCTATAAGTCTCTTAAAAACCTTCAGAGATGGTGATTCAACCACCTCCCTGGGCAGCCTATTCCAATGTTTAATTACCTTTGCAGAGAAGTGATAATTCTTTTTTTCAGCAGAGGCACAGCAAGGGGAGAAGGCAGAGTGGTCTGGAGTGAGGATGTGAACAGCAAAGGGCTGCAGGGGAGAGGAGGGGAGCACAGCACTAAGGAAAATTGTGAGAAAGGCAATGGAAGAGCCTTGGAAAGGTTAGGAAGGAATGCAGTAGGAGAGGGGGAAAAGCAGACAGACAAACATCAACTCTGCCCTCTCTAGGGAGAGGGAGTGCAGGATGTGGTGCCCATGTTTTTTGTGGGATTGGCAGCTGTATTTGAACTTGAAACTGACACATACAAGTCATGAGTTGCAAAAATGTCCCTTTGGGCACTAAAATGAAGAAACAGGTGAAAGCAATGACAGCCACATGTTTAGTTACATGATGCTGAAACCAGTGTCAGTGCAAAGGGGATTTGGAGAAGGAGCTGCAGGAGTCATTCTGAGTTAACATGCATCATTTGTGGAGTAACACTACTAAAAGTGGAGAAGACTTTTTTTTCCCCCTAGCTTTTCCTGCTTGACTGCTCAGCATAAGGGTGGGAACACTTACCAGCTAATTATGGAGAAGGGCATCAGAGGAAGCACTGGTGGTGGAGGATGCAGGGCAGTCCCTCAGAATTATACAGCACTTTGAAACATCATCAGCCATTCATGCCTTTGTTTGGGACTGTCCGTGTAGGGCTGAGCTAAGAGAGAAGCAGGGAGGTGGAATGGAGTGGTTGAGAACAGTGTGAGTCTAGGAGATGGGGTTACTCAGTTTGTCTGAGCTTGGCTCACCCTGGCTCAGGCTTTTGACTGCTCCACTATCAAGGAGCAAGTCTGAGTTCAGAGCACACAGGCAAGTGGCAAAAAGACTCTGTGAGAGCATTGATGGGACTGGGAGCCACCAGTATTTCGTCACCTAGCAAAGATACAAAGAAAACTAAAGCTTTTCCCAGGACTCAGTGATACAGCTCAGTTCCAGACATTTAGTCACCAAAGTAACCAAGGAATTTACAGTATGTGACCTATTTTCCAATGCAGACAGGCTTTCATTACAGCTCTATGTGTATTTTTTTGCTAGAGAAAGTGTCAAACCTTTCCTCTGAACAACACCTGGGATTCTCCCTTACATTATCAGGTTTCCAGAATTACTCCCTCAGGGATCTGGTCCTCGACAGGCAGAAGGAAAGGTGTCTACAGCTGCAGGGTAGGAATGATGGGTCCAGCTCACTCCTCTGTAGCTCCCACACACTTCTGGACAAAGGGTAAGCAACTGCTGAGCAATGGATAGTGCTTGTGCATTCTCCAGACTTCAGAAACCCTGAAAAGTGTTCAAGCACTTTGATGCCTTCTAACAGTGGGCACAGGCCCAGTTGCAGTTGTATGGAGCCTGGAGGTTTCAGTCTTCAAACAGGCCTTTCAGTGGTCTCACACACAGGTTGTTCACAATCTGGATCACTGCCAGGGCCTCACCAGGATCTTCTAGAGCACCCAAATCTCGTGTTTGCAGTTCAGATGTGACAATGTGGTATCCCCAGAG
This sequence comes from Chaetura pelagica, assembly GCF_000747805.2. Taxonomy (NCBI): domain Eukaryota; kingdom Metazoa; phylum Chordata; class Aves; order Apodiformes; family Apodidae; genus Chaetura; species Chaetura pelagica. The sequence continues at coordinate 6,915,028 of NW_009952564.1, forward strand.
ATGCACTCACACCAGATGGGTTCTTCCCTTAAAAGCCTTAACATTTGCAAAAAATATGGCACTCGTTTAGCTGGTGGCAATGACTCAGACGTGCCTTAAGCTCTGGAGTATGCCAGGGACAACGCTGCTAACCTGAGTGGTTTGGACTTCATAGTCTTTTCTTTGTAACTAATACATGTGATTAACATTTTCCTTAAAAATGGTCAGCAGACCAGCCAGACATACTTCCCAACTTATGTGGGGAAGAAGAAGAACTGGTTCCCACACATACCAGGCCAGCAGCATTAAAAATTGGAGCTGTGTCCCCAAAGAGCAGATGTAGGCTGACAAAAGACAGGTCCAGCTTCTCACACCCACACAGGGCTCTGGCCACATGTCTTGGCCTCACACCCAACTGGGAGTGACAGCCTGGAGAAGTGAGGCACAAGCTCTGATTCCATGGCTTTCTCAGGCACTGGTTGCAATTCCTGAGGCTGCCAAAAGCCACAGGAAGGCAGCCAGATAGCATCACTGCCCGCTGGCCAGGCTTGTCTCCTACGAGCACCTACTGCCTGGAAGCCCTTTCATTGCCATCATGATGCTTTTCTAGGTCAATTGAGCTTTAGCAGGAGACCCAGACCAACCATCCATTGGCCTAACCCACCTCCCCTCACAGCCTCATTTGGGCACTCCTTGAACAGGGCGAGTGTTTGCTTCATGGAAACAGCAGCCTGGTCTTACAGAGCCTCTCTGTGACTCATCACGTTCAGCTTTTCCCCACCATGAGCATTAGGGAAGGACTGAATGGTTGCAGGGAAGTTCCTTCCAGCCTTGCTCTCTCTGGGCCTCTGCTTTTATCTTTCTTTTCTATCCTTTATTCTGTTTTTTAAGCTTCCTTTACAATGACACTGACTGTCCCACTTACAGTCCCTGCTGTGGAGATCAGTCAGCCTTGTTGATCCCTGCTGCAAGTGACAACACTTCTCACTGGCTTTTATATATCAGCTTAACAGCCTGATAACAACTGGACAGGATTGGATATTCCTGGCACTCAGTGCATACACTGTGCAAGGCTTGTACTATGGCACTAGCTATATTTTGCTGTCTCTTGCTCTTGAACTCTTACCTTCTGATTGCTTGAAAATGACTCATGAGGTTCATATGGTCCAAATTAGGTCTATGGCTGAACACTCACGGAGCAGTGGATTACTTAAAGGATTTTAGGCAGAATCTTAATATTTCATTGTATGTCTGCAAACTCCAGAGATTTTTTTTTAGCAGGAAGCAAAAGAGGAATTTTGCAGACTACAGAAACCTTTCATAAGCTGAGGATATGAACCCTCCTCCCATGCTCACTTAATACCTTTTGCATTATGGTTAATGCAGCTGTAAAGCAATGTTGTTACAGAAACAAGAGTACTCCTCCATTTTTGTGAACTGGTTCAATCCTGGAATTGTTCTTCATACCATGTAGCATCTTCACCAGATGTTTCTTTAAAAACCATGATAAGATCTCATGGGACATTTTCGTTATCTTGTATAAGATGTTACGTGTACACAAATGTCCATTTTGAGCTCTGGCTGGCAGGGTAATCTCTACTGTCAGCAGTTCTTTTCCAAGCCATCCTCAGAGTTTTCCTCTACCCCTCATCCCTGTTCTCACATCTGCAGCACTGGCCCTGCACTCCTGGTCCACCAGCTCTGCTCCTCATCACCAAAGCAATGCTTGAGCTTTGAGCAGAGTACATTTGGTGAAGCGAATTGCTGAAGAATAGGCAAATTCTGCTCCTGGTGTGCAACAGTTACTGCCCTCAACAACGCTTTTTCAGAGATGCTAATAAGCTTACTCTGCATTTGACAGCTACCTAGGTGATATGCAAAAAGCAAAAGGTACAAAAGTCTTAGTTTCTTTGTTCTCTGTTACCCTAAAATCTGACCTACCTGCTGTTTTGGGGGAGGTGTAGTATTTGTCTGGAAGTCACTCTTGCACCCCAGAATTTGCTGCGGAAAAGAAAATTTACCCTTCCCTAGGTCTAAATTATTTCTTTCTTGATTCCCTAGGGTGTTCAAAATGCCTTTAGTGCTCAGAATGCCCATTTTGAATTTTAGCAAAGGCTGGAGGGTTTGCCAGTGGTTTTACTGTCCCAGCATGAAACAAACATGCCTGGCAGATTTCTCGAGAGGGGATGTAAGATTCTCCAATTTCGAAATAGGCCAAGGAAGCAAAAAATATCAAAACCTAAAATAAATGTGTTTTAGCAAAGTATTCTCTGTCGTTAAGGAAGGAGGGCTGGCAAGCACCTGAGGGCGCTGGGAACATTTCTTCTCTGTGACCTGAGGCTCTTGGGAAATGACCTTTACCAACCTGGAGGTGCAGGAATGTGGCGGTGTCCCGCGTGTTGTGGGCAACTTAATGGAAAAACCTGTGAATGTTGCAGAATGTCATGAATTGTTAGTCATATTACTATTTCTTTAGATAGGGGCATGCACAGTGTGTTTTGTTCTCTGTAACTCTCTTTTCATAACAGCTAACTACTGTCTAAGGAGGAAAGAAAAGCAGAGGTTTCATGGTTACAGGAAGTATATGGTGTCGACGGATTTGCATAGTATTTAGAAGAGTTAGAGTTACATTGCAGTGACGCAGTTCTACAGCACTTGCTAATTCCCTCTTCTCCCCAAATACTTCCTCCTGGCTCCTGCTCCTGTTTGTTTGAACATATCCAGTCTGTTATCCCTCTCCCCAAGCCCTGTGCAGTCCCCAGACAACTGCAGTGTGACATATTAACACTGCATTTAATATCCTGCAGGAAATCTCAGGCTGACAGTGTGCCCAGATGGGGGGCTGCTGCCCTATCCACAAGCACTGACTTGGTCGCCCAGACTCTCCAAATGGGAGCCCTGTGCATTTGTCTTTTACTGTCAATTTCCATCTTGCTCTCTGTCTCACAATGTTGCTCTCCATTCATGCATCTATTCCAGCCACTGCAGTAAGCTGAGTCATAAACCTCCACTTGCCTGCCTAGCAGAGCAGAGCGAGAAGCGTTCCCAGGAGAGTTGCTGGGGTGGTGATCTCCAACATCAGAGACGGGCTTTATGTTTGTCAGATTTCGATCCACAGTTCAGGTTTCACACAGATATTTCCCCATCCTTACACACGTGTGGCAGCTTGTTACCCTGCAAAGTGTCTGACAAGAAGTAGCAGATCTGTTGTACCATCTTCTGCTTTGATTCTGGCAAGGGGCAAACCTCCAGTGAACCATCTAACAGCACTGCAAGTGTTTTCCTGGAAAAATCCCTGGAAATGCCCTTTCCTCTTTCCACCTTGAGACCTGGTTTCAATTGCCCTCCTTTCATGGCAAATGGGGGTAGAGGTGGTGACATCAGGCCCTTCTTGGCAGCTCCCTTTTCACAAGGAAGCATGCATTCAATTAGAGGATTTTAATTAAAATACTTTTCTGTAGCATCCTGTTTCCAGGCCCTGCTGTAAATTTAACTTGACGTTCTCTCATTTAACAGGTGGGTGAGATTATTCTGAGAGCTGCCAGATGGAAGAAAGCAGAAACAGGGCTGGCTGTTGAGATAGAAGAATGAAGAGAGGAAGAGTGAGAGCAAAAGCAGGGAGTGGGACAGATATCTGCTGCATATCTGTCAATATTTACTATGTAACATGTTATGCCTCTCTGTGATGGTTCCTCGTTGCCATATGCGCGTGACTTCTTCAGTTTCTTTTGAAGGATAAAAGTGGCAAATCCAGGATCAACAGTTGTGTTTGATTTCCTTTCCTTTTAGACTGGAGCAGTGCAAAAGGAATAACCAACGGATGCCAATTGACGGAAAATTCAAAGTATCCCCATCCCACCCCTGAAAAATTAAAACCCCACCCTTTAACCTGGGAACTGGGAAGCAGAGTGGCAGCTGTGAGGCTGCAGTGGTAGCCATGGGAGTGGGGCAGTTCCTTAGTGGTGCCTTCTGCTGCTGCAGCTGTTGTCAGCGCCAGCTTCCAGATGCAACGGGTTAAGGGATATGGGAGAGAAGAGGTTGTTTCCACGAGGTCAGAACTCGGTGGCCAGCAGGAGCAAGGAGGAGGAATGTGGAAAGCTGCCAGCTGAGAGTCTGTGAGGTGGAAAGGCTGGAGACAAGGGATGGGTAAGAAAGCAAATGGAAGGGGCTAAAGGAAGAGAGAAAAAGGGGAAGGACAGTCTGGGAAGGACGAACCTTAGGAAACAGGGAAGAAAAACTGCTGGGGATTGCTAAGCAGAGGGAGAAGACTGAGAAAGCCGCAGAGGCAAGAAGGAGAGAAATGGGGTGGAAGAGGAACGAAGACCCTTATGCACTTTCTTTTCCTTTGGAAGCAGCAAAACATAAGGCAATTTAAGATAAAACCTCAGGGCAATGCAGAAGAGTGCCTGCACTGATCTCCTTCCACTGTGCTATGACCGATCCACAACACGGCATGTGGTGTCGGAGGTGAGACTTCCAGTGCAATGAAGGGTAGAAGCTGCCTGAGCCAGGACGAAACTGTGGTGCAAGCAGAGGGGGTGATACAAATCCTCAGAAGGTTTAATTATCTCACTGCTGTCATAACTCTGAGTGGTACTGCAATTAGTCTCATTTTGCCATTGATTGCTTGAACCAGCTGCTTTCAAAAGAGGCTTCTGCAGCAGAAGGATTAGCAGATAAGGTGCTACTGGGGAAAATGCCCGGTAAGCCCTCTCTTCTTTCCATTTGGTAGAGGCTGGTTTAGGCTCCAACTTCAGAGGTCTGGAGTTCACAAAGCTATTTATTACCTCTAGATTTAGCTCCAAAGGCTTGCTGAGTGAATCCACTGTCTGTGGATTCAGTTGTGGACTGATAAACTTGACATTGTTCACCTAAGTGCTGAGAGTCCTCATCCCCACAAAAGATGGTGTTTCAGACAGAGCTGTGGTCCAGGATGAACACAAGAATTTTTCATGGAGATGTAACTCCACTGAAAAGCCTGCCTCTAGGATGGAATAGCAAAATATGTAAGCATGTTACAGCTGTACTTGTGATTAGACTTTGCAATATCATGGACAAGAACAACTTTGCCTCCATTCAGCAAACTGAAATATTTCCATATACACCAAAATCAAAACTTACCATTTCCATTCTCCAAAGGGGAAAAATCCTATCTAAAACAAGCTCCCATTAAAAACAAAAAAAAAAGAAAAAAGGTTCAGTGGAAGATTCTTCACCAACAAGCACAGACTAGACATTTGTACAAGCTGAAGCTTACATTAGAAAGTCATCACACGAAATAAAGTGCTTTGGCCAGTAAACACACTTTTATCTGTCACATTGAAATCACTCTTTGAAAAGAGATCTTGATTTTTTCCAGCGGGATCTGCTCTCTATATTATTGCACCAAGGGTCTTTAATTGCCTCAATATCCTTTAATTCTTTACCAGTTGTGTCTCCTACAAGTCTCTTAATCATTTTCCCTGGGACTGATGCCAGGCTAACGTGCCTGTATTTGCTTGAGCAATCCCATTTATCCTCTTGAATACAGGAACAACAGCTAGCTATTTTTTTCCAGTCATCTGGAACTGTCTCAGTGTTCCAGGACATGTGAAATATCAACAGGAATAGCTCAAAGCACTCTTCAGCAAGTCTCTTTTGAGCTCTCTGGTAAAATGTACCTGGTCTGTGGACTTGAAAATGTTTAATTTGAGTAATTGTTCAGAACCTTCTCAAATTACTTTTGAAAGTATTTCCAGAGATTCACAGGGAAGAAGGGCTCACCAGGCTGTTTGCTGAGACCTCCAGTGAACCAGTCTTCTACTTTTACAGTAAGACCCATGACCAAAGCCTGACCAAAGCCAAGGGCAAAGCACAGTAGAAGCCTCAGACAAGCCCTGTTCCCATATGCCCAAAGGAGCAGGGAAGAAATCCATGAACCCAACTAACAGCCCTGCAAACAAAGAGCACTTTGCAATGCAGAAGGTGAAACCTTCTCCCAGTCTATGCCAGTGTCACCTTGGGGAAGCCCCATCAGCACCTCAAGTATATTATGGACTCCAATCTTGAGCAAAAAGCACAGGATTATCCCCAGATATCTACAGGAGAAGTGCTTTGGAGAACAGCTCAGTTCCCACCTGAAGAGCTACCTTTGACTTCAGGCAATTTCTCAGCCCTCAGGAAAAAAAAAGAAAAAATAAAAGCAACAAAATAAAAGTTATTTCCTTCCCCAAAAGCCAGAAAGCATGCCAGAATGTCTGGTCAGCTGAAGAATGAGGACAACCTCCCTTTGGATACCTGCAGGGACCTAGGGAAAGTCTTGATTAATTGTATTTTCTTTCAGTTATGGTTTATTTAGAGAGTTATATAGTGAACCAAAGGGGATTTCAGCATATTGAGGGCAAAAGGATATACTCCTTTTGCTGAGAACTTTGATGAATGTGACTTTCTCTGAGCCATTGCTTTCCAAACCATTGTCTCTCATGCTGGAAACTGAATGGGCATTTTTGAGTCTCAGGATTTTCCCATGGCTCTATCTTTTTTTAATGCCCAGAGCAAAAAATTTAGAATCCTCAAAAAGTTCAAATTTTTTCCACATTCTCAGGATTTGTGATAAGTGTACAATTCAGGAAGCTTCCTTCACTACTTCAAAGTCTTTGTTTTGAATTGATGTAGCTTCTGTCTTGCACCTTCCTGTGCTACAGACCGGAAACTTTTTACTCCATCCATAGTACCATACATAATAAACCTCACCTCTTTGCTTTATTTTGTCTGAAGAGCTGAAATACAATGTAGACTGAACAGCTCTGACTTTATTATTTTGCCTTTAAAGTTACCTTTATCCAGGTAAGCCTTTTTAAATTATTAATATTTATTTTTTATTTTTTTATTCACAGTATATTTTCAAATGTTCCCTTTAAAGCCACACTGGTCACTTTTATTTAAAAACTGCTTATTTCTGCCTTATATTAGCATGTATTTTAATGCATAAATTGTATTAATCATCTGGTATTTTCTCTTTCTCTATTTTATTATCTGACAGCTTTTTATTGAATCATTGCTTTCAGATAGCCTTCTAACAAGGCTAATTTCCATTCAGATATGTTTCCATCCATGTGCAACAAAAGAGCATTTTGTGCATGCACACGATGAAGGCTTGTGGTAGAGGATCCATAAGGAACTCCCAGGCTTAGCTCAGCTTTTCCAAGTTTTCCAGTCAGAAATATTTACAAGCATTGGAAAATGGCCTTTGCAGGTTAAAATAAAAATTTAATCGCTATTTCATGCAATTCTGTTAGCACATGACCAAGACACTTTTGCCATCACTGGTGTTCAGGCTATCAGAGACCTTTAGGTTAGTTATTAACTACTTGTCCAGCACAGGAACTGGTACTAAGCTACTTCACTCTGGATGCAGGATACTGTGTGTAAAGAAATGGTCACCTATTATATTTAGAAGGTCTTAGCAGTTTTGTCCCTAACAACAAAATGAGAAGTCCAGCAAAGACTCCCCAGGTTCTTCTTGGCCAGGTGTCTTGTCATTCCCCATGCTCAGTTAAAGCAGTTAGACCTTTAGTCCCCCTGCATTCAAATTTCATTACTGTGAAACAGCAGCTACTCTCAGGACAGAGCAGCTTCTCTCCTGTCTGAGACACAGTCTCTCTGCTGCTGTCCCTGCTGGACAAGTTGTAACTGTGAATTTTAATGTCTGTGTCATAAGATTACCCAACTCTAGCTGTAAAGACTGCTAGGTTTTTGGCTCTGGGACTGATGTCACCCCGTTTGGTTATTATCTCATGCACAGGTGGAACTGAGAAACACTCCTTTCATTCATGCCAATAGAGGCATCTTAGAACTTGGACCCCATCAACTGGTTTGAGAAAGATACCTCCATGTCTTTATTTTTACCTGGCACTATTGAAAGCACAGGCATCTCAGGTCAGCCACCATGGCCTGACTTCACACTCACCCATCTCCTTTGGAAACTGTTTTCTGCCAGTGGTCAAAGCTTCAGGGAACACAGCTGGGAAGTTTTCCTATAATTTTGGACATACAAATATGAATTTATTTTTTTTTTAAGTTTATGTGAACACACTTTTATTTTCAATGGTATTAATGTAACAGGATGGCCTACAGGATTACTTATGTCAAAGGCTGCCAATTTTTAAATATTTGGACTCTGTTTCATGTCTCAGACCACTGCTCAGACCTCTGCATCTCCCATAACCTTAGTGGGGGTTTTTTTTGAGAAAAAAAAACAAACAACGGACAAAGTGATTTAGGAAAAGTTAATGCCCCTGAACAGATGCACCAGCAAGAGATGTGACAAAATGTCAAGTGGAATGTGCCTGAGGGCTTGGAATTTGGCCGTGGAGGCAGCAGATGAGTCCCCAGGATGGTATGTCCCCCAGAGGCCCAGCGTACTTTGGTGACAGCTGTGATTTTTATGGCCCAGCTTCAATGACAGTTTGGGAGGCGTCAGCTCTGCTCTTTTCTGACAGGAATTTGGTTTGTCATCAGATTCTAAAATCCTTCTGATTTATGGCATCAGCCACTGCTGGCGTTTTAGTCAGATGCATGTCCTCTCCCCACTCCCTGCAGTCTGGGAGGTTAAGGTGCAAAGACTAATGTTCAAATTATACCAATTGGGAGGAAAAGGAAAGTGGTGGGTCATGAAGTGAGAGGAAACACTGAGAAGAGGAAGCTCCAGAAGAAGAGGAAGCTCCAAAAATCTCTCATCAAGAGCACCTCATATGAAAACAGACAGGCCTGCCCCTCAGTGCCATGTTCCCTCGTATATGCCAGTGACAAAGCAACTTTCCTAGGAAGGTCATCTGCTCAGAACAAAAGCTCTAAGAGTAGGTGTGGAATGTCTCCAGCCACACAGGGTAAGGGCCATGTCAACACTGCACTCCCCCGCTTCTCAGCTCTCATTTGGTGTGGCCCTGGTGTGCATTTTGGTGGTCACTTAGCACCCACCAGGTAACCCATGTGACACTTGCAGACAGTCATTTAGGGCACAGGTAGATCCTGTTTCCCTCCTGGGTTTTCTGACCATTCAAACAGTTTGTGTTTTTTTTTTTTTTTTTTTTTGTTTTTTTTTTTGTAGGGTTGGTAAGACACAGTAGCACAAACAGTTCTCCTGTAAGCCAAGAGTCCAGCTCCCACCATCAGCATTTAATTCACATCCTAAGAGAAGATGTCCTAGAACAACTGTCTCCATTCTGATAGCTCTTTCAGTTGTCACCACAGCTTAAAACAGGGGAAAACCAAGCTTTTTGCTTCTAAACATCACCTTCTCACCCTTTATTTACCTCACAGGTACTGCTCTGTTATCAGCCAGGGGTGTTAACTGTCTCCTTCTGGGAAATACAGTTCTGTTTAGGCTTCACAGAATGTGGAAGATCCCAAGGTATGGTGCATTCTCTGTGGAAGTGAACAGAGAAAGCTGAAGGTGACCATTCAAATGTCTGAGACAAGAAGAAATTACAGGTTCTGCAGCAGCCTCCCCGCAACAGTGAGAAACACTGGCCTCAGACCAATGCAGTTGTGACCACAACATCATTAAAAAGTCCTAAAATGGATGCAAGAAGCCATGGGTATGTCCCATGTACAGTGATGAGGGTCTGCTCTAGAACCCCTCATGAGATCTGCTATAAATGTGGCTGCACGAACTTGAGACAGCTGTTGGGACAGAGCTGGAGACTTCAGGGATCACTTTTTGGGGAGATGACAACAAAACATTCAGAATCACTGGATACCCGATGGCCAAGCTGTGTGTGCTCTGCAGGATCAAGAGGGGCTGAGTGGTGGGAATTCTCAGCATGGTACATGATGCTTCTTTAGCAAAAGATATATTATTTCCCACCTGGATGCACCACCATTCTTGCCTGGTATCATCTTAATCTTGGCCCTCATGCATTTACTTTCTTCTTCCATTCCT
>NW_009952564.1:6925049-6937161 GCF_000747805.2 Chaetura pelagica
TGCTTACTCAAGTTCTTTGCATGTTTGTAAACACACAGTCTTACTAATTATCCAGTGGTCCATTTTTACCAGGCAAAAGTTGTGAAGATGCAATTTTCTACTGTAAATTTCTAATGAAGTGAGTAGAAATTAAAGAAATAAGACAAAAATATAGTAAACTATTTTTATTTAAAACAAACAAACAAACACATGAATTGAAGGAGTCCCAGCCTCGTATTTCTCATTGGAAGTTATCTGACCAGAATTTATATTTTACAATATAAATACAGTCCTTTCCTCACAACTGATTAAAGAGATTTTACTTCAGCTTTCCCACAAAATTTGCTTGAGACATTTGGGGATGTTCTCTTTGCCCAGACAGGGGAGAAAATATTCCCAAAAGTAAAAGAAGCAGTTCAAATAAATCAAGTATTTTTTCACCAACATGAAAAAGCCTGGGAGAATGATGGTAGAGCAACAGCAAAAGGAAGCTCAACTCAGATCCCTGCCCCCAAAGGATGCAGGGGACTCAGAGGGTCCCAGGAGGTCCATCACACCCTCCTGGGGACTTGGAAAATGCTGATCTGGCCCTTGCTGTGGAAACATTCCAGTTCAGTTTTTTTTCATAATCAGCTACAGTTTTGGTCTGTTGAAAAACTTCATCTCAGTAAGAAATGTCAGGAGGAGGTCAGTCAAGATGTCTTTAGTACTTCTAGTGTGGTGGAAAACTCTAATAGTTTTGCCATCCATCCATCAGGATGAAAAATATTTTGAAATATCAGAATTTTCTGGTGAATGGGTGCTACAGATTCCAGCTGTATTTATGTAGAGTTAGGTTTTTTTCTCCTTTTGCCGTCACAGGGCTCTGGTGGTTAGGTTATAGCACTTCTCACAGGTAGCTCTGAGGGACATATATGAATGGCAATAGAAACCTATCACAGAAGGACCTTTCTGCTTCCTTTGTGGCTATTTTGGTTCATGTTCCAGTTGTCATCCTAGCATGCAACTGCCTAATTAGATAGCAACTGCTCGCTGAAGACCTCAGGAGGCTGCATGCAGTCTGGGGACAGCACTGAGACAGGGAAGGTCAGTGCCACATGAAGTAGAAGAACACATTTTTCATTAATACTCTAAATATTTCCCCCTGATTTCCAAGAGGCTGAGGTCAGTAGGCACAATCTTCCAGTTTCCTTGGAGGGATAACAATGCCAAAATGCAGGCCTTGGGACAGACAAGTGGTTAAAGACTTAAAGGGAAACCAAAGGACCCACCAACTGTTAACACAATCAGAAAGTATGAAATATTAGTCTTAGGGCCCCAAAAGCCTCCCAAACTCCACAGACATTTGAATAAGCAATCAGAATTTTCAGTACCATCTATCTGCCTCTAGTCCCCACAACACTTCACAGATTATTTTTTTTTTCTTTTTCCTTGAGAAATGTTTTCCAGATTTCCTCTACTTCTAACTTCTTGCCAGTGATACAAATACCACAAGAACAATCTATCTCAGAAGTGTTCTGGCAAACAATTCAGATGCTGGCTAAGACTCTAATGGGCTTTGGCTACATTAGGCTTTTATAACGTGTCAGCTAACCCCTGATGGCTACCATGTGGTGATAACAATTATTCAGTCCAAGCCCTACATGAGATGGAGAAAGTGTGTGTGTAACGTGGGAATTCATCCCTGCAATGATGCTTTCATTCCTATACTTGCTAGGAGTGAATTTGGAGACGACCTGTTACCACTGAAAGAGGTCCTACTTTTTCACCACTATTTCTTAATCCTTCCTTCCTTCCTTCCTTCCTTCCTGCCTGCCTGCCTGCTTGCCTCCCTTCCTCTCTTCCTCTCTCTCTTTCATTCTCTCTCTCTTTCTCTCTCTCTTTCTCTCTTTCTTTCTCTTCTGGTTGTGGAGAGCCTAGTGTAACTCCCAGATCTCTCTGAAGCAGCTAAAGCAACTAATGGACCCACAGTCCATAGGAGAAAATTGATTGTGTCAGGGTGAATAAGCAGCTGCTGGGCTGATCAGCCTCACCAAAGTCAAGGTTTGCACTCAAGTGCCAATATTTTTGAGTTCCATGTCAGGTATAATTTAATACTGGGGGCCTAGAAGTGCCTGACTGGACTTTGGAGAGAGCCTAACCACTCTGTTCTGCATGTCAAATTAACTCCTGGGTAGTGAGCTCCCCTGGCTAAATGACCACCCGCTGGCCAGCTGCCACACCACAAAGCTCCCTGTACAACCTTCTCAAAAATGGAAACTTGTTATTCTGGAGCTGCCCTGTGAATACCCGTTCTGTCAAGGCTGGAGAGAAATATTTGGGGCAGGCAGGCTGAGAAAACAGAGAGGTGTTGGGTGTCAGAATTGATTTAAACGAGCTTCAGCTTTGCACAAGAGTGACGGAGATCAGCAGCCAGAGGATGGGAGGTAGCTTGGGTGGGGGGCTCAGGGGCTGAAGAAAATGCACTAGAGGTAATACTCAGATGCCTGATAGTGTCATTGGGGTGAAAGAACAGAGCATTGTCTGTTCCTACCTGGTGTGTGAGGCCTTCCTAAACTTCACAAGCATTCACAGGTAGCACTTGCCTTTAGGGAGGCGCCCCAGGTGCTCTACTGCTAGGAAATCAATGGAAGGTGCTCCCCAGGGACCCCTGTAAGCTGACCTGCCAGGGGTCCTGGTAGGGCTGGGAGTGACAGATTCAGCCTCAGCAAATTACCTTTACATGCATCGTCAGTAGAGTTAATGGTGAGCAAGCAGTGAATGCTGCCTCCTAGGTAGGAGAAGAGCAGGTTCAAGACCATCTAAAGAACACGAAAGTGGACAAGTCCAGGAGACCTGAAGAGATACAACCTGAAGGAACTGGCTGATAAAGTTGCAGTGTCACTTTCCATCACATTTGAAAAGTAGTGAGAGCCTGGTGAGCTCCCCACTGACTGGAGAAGGGGAAACACAACCCTCATTTTCAAAAAGAGAAAAAAAGGGAAAAAGACCCAGGGAACTACAGGCCAGTTAGTCTCACCTCTGTGTCAGGCAAGATGATGGAGCAGATCCTCCTGAAGGCTCTGCTAAGGCACACGGAAAATGTGAAGGTAGTTGGTGGCAACCAACACGGCTGCACCAAGGGCAAATCATGCCTGACAAATTTGGTGGCTTTTACGATGGGGTCACAGTGACAGTGGACAAGGGGAGAGCAACTGATGTCACCTACCTGGACTTGTTCAAAGTGTTCAACACAGTCTCACACAACATCCTCGTCTCTGTATTGGAAAGACATCGATTCAATGGATGGACCACTTGATGGGTAAAGAATTGGCTGGATGGTCACACTCAAAGAAAGCTGTCAACAGCTTTATGTCCAAATGGAGTTCTTCAGGGGTTGGTACTGGGATTGACCTGTTTAACATCTTTCTTAGTGACATGGACAGTGGGATCGAGTGCACCCTCAGCAAGTTTGCTGACAACACCAAGCTGTGTTGTGTGGTTGACATGCTGGAGGGGAAGGGAAACCATACAGAGGGACCTTGACAGCCTTCAGAGGTGGGCCCATGCCAATCTCATTAAGTTCAGTAAGACCAAGTGCAAAGTCCTGCTCCTGTATCAGGGCAATCCCAAGCACAGTTACAGGATGGGCAGAGAATTGATTAGGAATAGCCCTGAGGAAAAGGACTTGGGGGTGCTGGGTGATGAGAAGCTCAGCATGAGCCATCAATGTGTGCTTGCAGCCCAGAAAGCCAACAGTGTCCTAGGCAGAAGAGTGGCCAGGACATCAAAGAAGGTGATTCTGTACCACCTACTCTGCTCTTGTGAGAGCCCATCTGGAGAACCATGTCCAGTTCTGGTGCCCCCAACACAGGAAGGACATGAAACTGTTGAAGTGAGTCCAGAGGAGGGTCACAAAGACAATCAGAGGGCTGGAGCATCTCTCCTACCAAGACAGGCTGAGGGAGTTGAGGTCGTTCAGCGTGGAGAAGAAAAGGCTCCAGGAAGATTTTATAGCTGCCTTTCAGTACTTGAGGGGGCCTAGAGGAAAGCTGGGGAGGAACTTTTTACAAGGGCATGTAGTGAATTTTCACCTGAGCCATGTACAAGTACGGGATGTGTTCTATTTTGAAATCACCGGCCCAAATGCCATAAAACACAAACAGGGTCAGCTTTGTGTACAGACAAGTAGGATAAGCCCATGCATTTGTGAACTTGTTACTGACCTGCAGGAAGGGCCTGGCTGTATCTCTGCCTGCACAATCAAATTATAGAAGCGGAAAAGAGTAAATCTCTACCCTCCCCCAGCAACTCTGTGCTTGAAAAAGAGCAGGTGCAAGTTTCAAGGGCAGGTCAAGATCACTTTCAAAATGTGGCCCTTCATGTCAGGTTATCCGATAAAATAATCTGATTTTCCTTCCTAAAAGCCTATAACAGGACAGGCTGCCATCAGAAACTGAATTACCTTGCCAGCAAGAAACCTTTCTGTTTCATAAATCTGATGCATACTTTGCATTAGTACTGCAACACCAGATCTAAGGGTCTCAACTACTCTGCAATAGCTGAGGAGACAGAGATTCACAGACAAGAAAAAAAATGTTCCTAAGTCTTTTCACACAGTCTACCTGCCTGTTCCTTACTGGCCTTTTAGTGCCTAACAACATCCTTTCCATTATGACATTCTCTGAGGCACAAGCAAAGTCTTTCCAGCCTTCCAGCCTAGTCAATATCATTGCTGAATTCATGCTACCCTTTCCCTACTCCAGAATTTCCAGGTTTTCTCTCTAAAAAACATGAGCTGCATCCAAAGGCCAATTTTCCTCTTTAAAGAAGTAACAAGGTAGGAATTGCCTGGCAGAGTTCTCACTGCCTATCCTCTCTCACAGCTGCCTTCCCAACTAAGCTGGGCAGAGAGAGTTCTTGCCAGCCTATCAGCAGGCTCAAAGCAGACAAGTTCAAGAGCTTATTTCAGGGATGTGAGATTTCTGTGTTCCCTTGTACAACACAGGAACTTTCCCAGCTTAGCACTTTCTCTAGAGGTGGAATTCTAAAACACCCCTTGAAAAAAGCCCCAGTGCTTCAGCTCTGAGAGCACTTCCCAGCCCCACTATGTACATTCCTCTTGCCATTCACAGAGGCACTACCCCAAACCATTGCTCACAAGGAACAAGGCACCCATTGCCTCCTCTTGACCCACCAAAATGCATTCCCCCAGGTGCAGGTCTTCTCACCTGGTCATATTTCGCAAAATCCTCAGTCTTTGGACTGTCCTTTTCAGAGTTGGTTTTGATTATTTTTTATTTTTAGAATGAGATCTTCCATCTTGTAAATACCACCTGCACTTCTTCATTGCTTTATGTGTACTGCATACACACACACACACACACACACACACACACACACATATATGTTCAACTGTTTTCAGCCTAACAAGTACCTCAGTTGTCTTTAGATCCATCAGATGCTTTCATCCTCATCTACTATGCCATAAATCTTCTCTGATCAGATAATTAGGAAACTTAACTAGAAATACTTTTTCTACTTGCTATGAGATCATCAGTAAAAATACTCAACCATGCTAGACCAAACCCAGACCTGTGTGAGACTGCATTTGAAACACACTCCCCTTTACTGAAGATTCTCCATTAGCAAATACAGTTTTCAGTCACTTAGTTGGTTTAATACATGCAATAGTGTCTTGGTACAACCCTAGCTTTTAATCAGAATGCAAAATATTTTAAAATAATATCTTGAAGAAATTGAACCCTACATTAACAGCACTGGCTTTGTCAGCCAGAAACACAGTATTTTCAATGAACAATGTGAAGTAATTTTAATAGAATCAATAGAATCCCTTTTCCATTAAACCTCATTGACTAGCACTCACTGAACTTTTGTACTTTTGCTGTTTATTGATCATGTCTCACTATTATTATTCCCTGCATCAATATTGCCGTAACTGAACTATAACTTCCCCTGTTATGCTATTTATCACTTCAAAATGTCAGCAGACTAGCTTCTTAATGTTTCACTGGAACCCTTCCAGCTCTTCAAAACTTGAGAAATTATATCCACCATCTCAGAAATCTCCTAGTTCCACTTAAAAACCCCTTGACTGCAAGTCAGCCATATCTTCTGGCTTTGGGATATTTAAACTTCCACAGTTACTGTTTCACTCAGCTACTGCTGGACTGTGCCACATCCACCAGTGCTCTGCCCTCATGCAATAGATCTGCTGTTGGGCTACTTTCCAAGTTTTGTTCTCCAGGAATTGCACAGGCTCTCGGCTCCTTTTCAAAAGAAGCTACTAATCTTAGTTTTCAGAGGTCCCCACGTTTTGGTTGCTAGTATGATGGTTACAACCAGTTTGACTGAGATTCTTCTCGGGATGGTCATTTTGTGCCAAGCCACAGCTACAAGGTCAAACATTCTCCAAGGAAAGTCCACCTTCTGAGAGACACATCTTTAGCAGAGCATCAAAGTGTGAGCTATGGTTAGTGCTTTGCTAATCAAGGGTAATTGTAAATTTTTTCTTTCTGTGGTTTATTTTTATTTACATTTTGCTTGCAATCAGCTGAGAGCATGTATGCATTTGGCATTAGCAACACAAATACTGATTAAGTTAATCTGCATGGGCTTTCTTACATTTATTGAAACAATCTGGCTAACTGAAACTGTACTGATTCTGTGTATGATCCAGGATGTATATCTTCGAAATATGCTAATGCATATGTGTGTGCATCTATACAAACTATATCTGACATCAATGCATTTTACCTGCATTACCAGCATGTCCAACTTAGTTTACTTATTGTCTGTGATATTTTCATTTCTTTTATTTCAGTACTGAGACATTATTCATAAGTCTAGGACACCAGTTTTTCATGCTGACAAAGCCAATAATCCTTCAATTGGACTCAACTTTTTCACTAGCCTGGTCAGGAAAAGCAGGCACAGGTAGGGTTTTTGTTCTGCACTGCAGCACTTCCCATTCTCCCCAGCAGCATCACACACATGCTCTGCCAGCTCAGCTCATCCCTGTGTTTCTGAAGATTGGAGGTTGCCTCCTGGGAGAGGAGATTCCTCCTGCTCTGTGGAGATGCCAAATACAGCAACTCATGGAGCCAGTTGGTGTGAGCTCATGAACAAACTGTGACACATAAAAGAAGATCTTTGTAGCTGGTGTTCTTTTTTGACACATCCAAGTCTATAAAATACAAAGCGACTATTAAAATGCAAAATCCAGACCTTTTTCATCCTGTTACTGCAGGACGGCAATATATTGAGAAGGAAGTTTCCCTGCAGTAGCTTCTTATTCTAGTGCTGATCATCTTCCCTGTTTGTTTTTACATGGTGTGGCACAAAGGGGGAAGGACTCTGGGCTCTCTTTATTCTGGGAATATACACTTTCCTCCGTGATCCTCTTCTGTATTTTGGGGATATATCCAGGGTAGTTTTCCAGCATTCTTCTTTGACATCTTTTGGGTTTCAAAGCCAGTGTTGAGAGAGTCTTTTAAATTAACTCAGATACAGACCAGCCAAGGCTTTGAGATGGAAGACTTGAATGAGGGGATCTCTGTGGTGTGCTCTGCTGGGGTGTTCTGGATAAATCACCAGATAAAGTGGGAATAGCACCAAATTGTCTTCAACTTCCTTGGATCTCACATTCTCATGATCCTCATGATCTAGAAGAGTCAGAGAAGACAGCTGGTATTTTATGTCAAGATCATGAGCAGCATGGATAGGACTCTACCTCTGTGCCAACTGAGGGCAGCATCCAGAGCTCTCACCAATTTTTATACAGCAAATCTCACAACTTCTGCTGGCAAAACAAATCTCCTTTAAGGTCTGCTAAATATATGCCTGCTGTCTCACAGCAATCTTCAGGGAGACCTTACAGGGGCAATAGATCTGACACAGTTCTTTGTTATATATAGTCAACTCATCTATAGCTAGGATTGTTCCTTCAAAGACAAAGAAAACCAGACACTGGACTAAGGTATTCTCAGCCTAAAGTGTAAGCATTTTCCTCTGGAAGGGGTCATCAGCTGTAGTGCATAATCCTATGTCTTTGCCCAGAGTCTGGATCTCCATATCTCAGTGGCACAGACATCCTGTCCTCATGAAAAATGAAAACCATGTAAGTGGAAAAGCTCCCTAAAAATTAAACCCAAACAAAATCACTACTCTGCTCTTCCACATTATTAAATATACTCTCTGCAAATGGTGTCCATACTTGTTATTTTCATAGTGGTACTGGCAGCATAGACTGCTCTCACCCTCTCTCTCTCTTGCAGCACTGGCTGGAGCACTAGCCTTGGCAGAAGCCACTGTGAAAATCTTACCCTAGATCTGTCTTATCACTTTTAATAAAAGAGAAGGTCTTAGCCTCTCTACTCCGCTCTCCTAAGACTCCATCTGGAGTACTGTGTCTGGTTCTGGAGCCCTCAACACAGGAAGGACATGGAGCAAGCCCCAAGGAGGGCCACAGAGATGATCAGAGGGCTGGAGCATGTTTCCTGTGAAGACAGGCTGAGGGAGTTGGTGTTGCTCAGCATGGAGAAAAGAAGGCTCTGGGGAGACCTTATAGTGGCCTTCTGAGGGGGCTGTAGGGTAGCTGGGGAGGGACTGTTGACAAGGGAGTGTAGTGATAGGATGAGAGGCAATGGCCCTAAACTATGGTAGGGTAGATTTAGAATGGATATCAAGAAGTTCTTTGCTATGAGGGTGGCAAAGCACTGGAACAGGTTGCCTAGAGAGGTGGTGGAGGCTCCATGCCTAGAAATATTAATGGTTAGACTTGGCAGGGCTCTGAGCAACTTGATCTCATTAAAAAGGTCCCTCTGCACTGCAAGGGGTGCTGGGCTAGATGACCTTTAAAGGTCCCTTCACACCCCACACATTCTATGACTCTAGGATCCTATGACTCTATGGTGTCCTGGCTGAAGGCCAACCCAGGTAACTGCATGCTGGATTCTTGTAGTTCCACACAACAACAGCTACAGTCCAAGCTCTTTGGTGCTGCCTCAAGGCTTTCTGCCACGCACTCTGACACTCAGCTCATAACAAACTATGTGCTCCTTCATCACCTGAGCACCCACTTCGTAATGGTCTCTGCCTTCTTTCAGCATCACCCCAGGATATGTCACATTACTATGCCTGAATAGATTTAATCCAGAGCTGAAATGTAAATATTTTCCAAGCTTTATGTCCTGTGTTTTGTGCTGATGTAATTAAAGACCTTACCAGAATGCCACGAGCTGGCATAGACTCCCTAAGGCAATCATGACTCTGAATTTTCTAGTATTTTGAAAGAAAATCTTGATTTTCATGCTATATAATTTTAAACATTTTTTTCAGTGTTAGTATCATCTTTTACAAGCTATCTGTTCCTGTGCCCTGGTTCCTCTGATCTACCATTTCTACCCTCCTTGGGGAGATGGAGAGGTTTCAAGCCTTTATTGAAATTCACCAGGTTCCCCTCATGCTCCTGACCCAAGTCACGGCAAATAATTCTGCCTCAATGGCAGGTCACTGGTTCTTGCACTACATCAAAACCTACAGTGCCTGCTCCTGTATAGCAGAGAGGGAAAAGCACTTAAAATCTTGATGGTAGAACTTAATTTATTAGACAGTAAAGTTGTCAAAATCTATTTGTTTTGTTCTGTAGAAAGTTCTGCTATCAGCATTTATTTTGAATGCACATCTGGACAAAACGTTGAAACAGTAATGTTTTTACTGAAAGCAAATTTGTCCTTTCTCAGAAAAAGTTTAGCTTCAGTTTGGTTTGATATAACTGTGCGACCCTTGGAACTGCTGTGGTGCCTCATGAGGGTGATACATCATGTTTCTCAGCCTACAAAGCTCCCAGCCAGCCTTCTGTGATGTTTTGTGGCCATCTGACTCTCAGAGTACATTGCAAAAATTTAATGAGAGAGACAATTACGATGCTTTATGGAAGTATGATGTCTATAAATTAAAATGTTCACAAGGCAAATAGTAACTCCTGTGGACATAAATTAGAGCTGAACTGCCCCATCATGAAATGTTTTAATTCAGTTTGACAAACCAAAGTATTTCAATTTAGACTGAGTTAATTCAAAACAAGGCATTTTATTTTTCCCTGTGGGAAGGAAAAAACTTGAGGAAAATGCCATGGGGAAATTCAGAGTTCTTAAAGGCTGCATTTCCATTCAGGAGAAGATATTCATGGGAAATGTCTGACCCTTTATAATACATACTCCATTTCCATATATTTACTTAAACATATAGATATTATCACAAATAAAGAAATACAAGCCAGGCCTGTTAAATATAACTTAATGTGCTTAATATATAGTTGGTGATATTTAAATTACAGTTTGATGTATAATACCCAAGTAGCAAGTCAGACAAAGGAAGTAACAGAGCATTTATTTCTAGTCCCTATATGGATGAATATATATGTTACAAGTTCAGCTCACTGGAAGCTATCTTTCTTAGTTTCTTGGGAAGAGAGGGAGAGAGAGCTGAGAGGAAAAGGTGATGCATTTCATCTCAGTCTTGATGTGTTCACAGCACTTACAGGTCCTCTATTGCTTTGTTATTATCCTGATACTCCTAGAAATTGGGAAACATCTCATTACTTCTGCTCAGCTTTCTGGCTTCCTGTTTTACAAGTGGGAATTTGTTTCTCTGAGACAGAGCTCTGCTATTGCATAGTGGCAGAAATCTGTTATGTATTACTAGCAAAGGCCTATGTACACCTTCTGTATTACCACTGTTTACTGGGAAAGATTTCACCTAACAGGAGCTGTGAATTCTTTCCTTTTGGGCTCCCAGAAAGACTATGTCACAGGTTTTTTGAAAAGGATTTCTGTTTCCTGGAGATCAAAGTTCTGTTTATGCCTCAAATCAGAGTCCTATCCCCAGGAATCTGTGCCATCAGAGGTGGAAAGGTGTGAACAGCATAAAATCCAAACATCTCACAGTTTTTAATGAGGTTTCACCATGTAGGAAGTATGAAATTTTACACTTGTTATTCTTATTTCAGGAACCATGAACCATTGTAAACTCAGACACAAAACAACAGCAGCAATGAGGATGCATTCCATAGGATGGAATGCTTCTGGGATGCAGATGAGCTATAGGGGTTGCCAGCAGGAAAGGTTTAACAAGCCTGGATAGACTCAGAGAGTGGTCACACAGGAAGAGGCATGTCCAGTCTTCACCTGAGCTTTCTGGCCTCACCTGACTGCACCTGCACATGGCTACACCCTAACAGCTTGTGACTGTGACCTGCTTCTTGATCAGCAAACTAGGCTGCCTGTTTTTTGTTCTTCATTTTGCTCATTCAGCTGCAGGGTCTGACTTGCTGCTCTGCCTCATCTGTCTGTCCAGAGTTATCCATCCCCTTCACCATTCCAGAGTCTCTGCTTTCCAGGACATGCCTGGCCTCCCCGGGCTGGAGAGAGCTTTCCATTCTGTGTTGCCAGATGCATGCCCTGGCATTTGGGTTTATTCAAGCCTATTTCTCCTTGATGGGTCCTGCACTACCAAGACCAAGATTGCATCAATAGCCTGAATGAGTGTGCCCTCCTCCCCTTCTTTTATCACACCACCAGTTTTGTTTTCCCCCACAACTACATCAGCTATGAGTTTGTACTTCTCACAGCACCCTGAAGGGACGTGCTTGTCCCTGTTTGCTGAGACTTTATGCCTAGAGTTTCCACTCAAGAGTATTGCTGTAGAATATGAGCTGAAAATGAACGGTATAACAGTTGGCAAAATAAGCTGGAAAATACTGCTTCTGGAATAGGAATAGCAAATGCATTGTATTGTAAAACACAGGGAAAAATGACTCCAAGAGGTATGGATTTATCTTCAGTCCTATATCAAATAGGGTGCTATCAGCTTTTGTGTACATAGGGGCAACGAGGTGATGTGAACCTTCTAGAGAGACACCAGCATTCAGGGAGAGACAAGTCTGTGCAGAGCAGGTTGCCTTTTCACAGTGTCCTGAGTCCTTACTACATGACAGCATCACCATCTGCAATTTTGAGCTACAAATAGCATGAAACATTCTTTCCTTCCTCCGTGCCCGCTATGCCATTCATGCCACCAATGTCCTGCTGCAGACCCATCAAGTCTTTATTTCATTTACCTTCCTCTTTCC
>NW_009952564.1:6937234-6946096 GCF_000747805.2 Chaetura pelagica
TCTTTCCCTCTATTCATGCCAGACTTATTTTGAGCCCATTTGTGTGAGCCATTAATCATGGCATGGTTAGTCATTTAAAAATAAAAAGAATTACTGGTCAGTGGACGTGACAAGTAATTTCCAGCTACTGAACAACTTGGCAAGGATTGTTTTTTTTCTCTTTGATTGAAAATATCCTAGATACACTAGGGAGGTTTTTTATCTGTGCGTTTGTATAAAGAGATCATGCAAATGTGTCAGAGGGGGCGAGATGGGAAACAGCCAACTCGTGAGCAGTTGCTAAAAGATGACACTTTGTAAACTATGTTGATAACCTTCTGTGGGAGGATTAGCAAAAACTTAATTAGTACTGAAATATATTAGGAGAAGTCTTATTTTTAGAGTTCAGGAGGAAGCCTACAGGAACTTCTTGTCCTTAACCTCTTGTACAGAACTGCAATGCCTTGACTCCATGGGAAGGTGAGAGGCTTGACAAGGAATAAGGCAACCCACCATTTCTTGTGACTTAGCTCTGTCCAGTCTACACAAAAGTCCTGTTGACTTCTAGGAAGGGAGAAAATCAGTCATAGACTTTCTGAGATCTAAACTAAAATTCAGAAACAAATAATCTTGTCAACTGGAAAAGGACCTCCACTGTGAGGTGCCCCAGATCAGTTTGCTGCTGACTCCCTGAATAATCTTGGGAAAGTAATTGAATCTTTCTGTACTTCAGCTCTCCTGGCAAATGGCAATAGCAGCAGCTAGTTTTTCCACCTTGCCAATATTTTTAGCTTTTAACCTGTGTTGTGCTTTTTGCATTAAGACATTCTCAAAACCTTTTAAAATTAACCACAGAAGGACAGAGGTGGTAGAGGGAATAGCTGGTAATGGTGTGCTAGGGTCATTCACCCAGCATGTGAGAAGCTCAAGACTAAGTCAATAGTCTGGCTTGGGCACTTGAGTCGAGCTCTTCTTCTTTAAACCTTAACATTTTATCTGTCAGGCCCTTGCTTATTCTAGATCAGGCCTGCCTCACTCTAAGTGGAAGAGGCCCTTCTTTCAGACATATTTTTCTTTTAATTTTCATTAAAAATAGGTCTGTCCCTGAAAAAAAAAAAAAAAAAAAAAGTAGTTTTATGATAAGAAACTGTTCTACTCAAGCATTCTTGAGTCAGCCAGTTGCTGAGACCCTTATGGGGGACCTGTTGGGGATGCCTCTTCCATTGTGAAAAGTCAGACAGTCTAACTGGACAGGAAAACATGGTGAGCAAATCTTTGTATAGCCTCATAGAAAGAAGCCTAAAAATAGCCCAAATCTCCTTTCTCTACTCATTTAAATAAATCATCTTTCGAAGAAGAACTGACACTTTGCAACCTCTCAGCCATATTTATAGGAGGTGGTAATAATTTGCAAAAAGGGTCTAAGCTGGGAGGGAAGTAATCGATCTGGAGGGCCACAGCAGGTTGGTGATGACTGATTTAAACTGCAGCATGGTGAGCTGAGATTAAATAGCAGGGAACTTTATAAAAATGTCAGCTGAGCAAGAGAAAAGGCTTTGAGGAGGTGTGAAGGATCCAGCGAGCTTGGGATGCCTCAGATCAAGGCTTGTGGGTATCTCCTGACACGGGACTTCTCTAGCAACCTAAGAAACCAGGACAGATGCTTGCAGCCCTAAGGACATGTCCAGGCAGCAATCACCAATCCTTTAGCTCTGCCTCCCTGCACAAGGGGACCCAGTGTAGCAACACGAGGGAACAACAGCCTGGGACACCCAAGTGCTTGAGAATCTGTCTTCGGGCTACCCAAGGTAAGGTTTCTGAGCCACTGGTGTTGGTGTGGTCCGAATGATTGTCAGCTGCAGGAAGAGCTGAGCAAATGCCTTGGGGTCAGCCAACCAGTGTCAATGCTGTAGGAACAAGACCAGCTTGGTTGTTACCTTCAGGAGGCTCCATCCCACCTTCACTCTGTACAGAGCCACACAAATGGCTGTTCTGTGCTGGGATTCCCCATACTTCAGCAAAACCACATCAGTAAATCAGACAAAAAGCTGTCCTGCATGACATTGCTCTGTGGGTGTCCCATTACTAGAGCCTGAGTGGCTCCAAACACTTCTCATCATAACAAGCAGCTCCCTTTTTTCCAATACAGCTTGGAAGATAAACAAGGGGAAAACCAGCTATGCTCAGGGAAAAGAAGCCCATAAGAGGTTTAGAATATCAGCAAAACATAAAAGTCAGTGTATCATACTGTGACAAGAAACACTGCTCTAAGCCCCCTTTCCATTTTTTCAGATCCCCCTAGGCCAACTCACAGCATTGTGTTTTAATAACAGCCACGTGTTATCAGAGAACTATTGTTCCAAGGAAGGGTACTGAAGTACCCATCAACTCGAACTAGCAAGAGAATTTTCTTGCATGATGGGAATAATTTGTTCAAGTCTATTTCTAAAATGAGGAGGAGGCTAAAAACAGATTTGACCTTAGCTGTTAAAAGCGTCCAACTTTATTAGAAATGGTTGCTGAAGCACAAGCAACACTTCACAGCATGGAAAATCTTTCTTCCTGGGGAATTTAAACAGTGGGAATTTTCTTCCCTGTTCATGCCCTCTTGCTATACATGCTGCAGGGAGAAGGAAGTTATCAGGGATCAAAGCTTGCTGAAACAAATCTAAGAAAATACCCGTATCTCTTCTGCTTTCTCTCCTCATAGACCTGTGTGAACACTAGAGCTGCTCAGCCTCTCCCAAGTTCCATGGCTCTCTCCATTTGAGACAAAAAATTGTTGCTGCAGCTCCTAACTCCTCTTTCTCCATTTTCACTCCCAGTTCCTGCTCAGTGGTGGGATGAAGAGAAGTGAATGCAAGCATTCATCATAGACAAAACTTTTAAAAGAGATACAAGAGTGCCATACTTTAGGCACACCTTTTCTGATCCTACAAAAAAAAGCCTGCAAAACCAAAGGGCCAGATTGTTTTGGAAAGAAGAATCAAGGGCTGCAGTTAGTCCTTTGAGAGCAGTGCCTAGAAGGGTCCTTCAGAAGACCAGGGACAATGCACTCTGGGATTTCCTGCTACCTAGTGATGGGAAGAGGCAGGCTAGAAGAAATGGATCCATCTGCATAACTGGAATGTTCTCTGCACCCTGCAAAAGGATGGTACACAAATTCACTTATGGGAAGGCAATCATGTGCTGTCCAAGACTGGTAGAAAAACCAACCCTTCTGTGGACTTCCTCCATTACCAGCCAACTATTAATCATGTTTGGAGACACAGTCCAGGTTTGTGCATAGCAGATAGGTTGTCCAGCTGCCACTTAGACTTCTGAGAACCCACTCTGTTGTGGCAAGCACAGGCCATGATTAGTGCTAACCGTACCGTGAAGTGGTTGCAAGCTGAATTAAAACATGTCATATGCACAGCCACTAATGTGATTGGTTTGGGTTTTGGGGAAGAGAGTGAAGAAAAATCAAATGCAGCACAAGGGAATCCCTGAGAGACAGAAAGACTCAAGCATTTGTATCTCCCAGCTGGAAAGTTGAGTTGTTGAAAGGAGACTGTGGTTTTAAGGAAGCTCCCTGGATAAAATCTGACAGGGTGATAAAAATAGTTTGTATTTTTGTTCCATCTCCAGCAGCACCCATGTTATTCCCAGCATGGTTATGACTTAGGTCTCAGCCTCCATCTGCCTGCTTAGGGGAGATCATTTTATTGTGTCAGCTGTCCCTGAGTCACAGATGTGCACTGCACTGCCAACCTGCTGTAGCAATCTTCCATGGCAGCAGTCAAATTCAGCAATATTCCTTTGCCTGCATCTATCCTAGGGCCAGCCTTTGCCCTGCCTTCCACAGCACATGCCTTCAGAGACCAATCCAACACCCAGTGGTGTCACCTGGGTCTAACCTCAAAAGCATCTGGCTCAAATTGTTAGGGTAGGATTCAGCATGTCTAATTTCAGGTGTCTGCAAGGAAGCAGTTTATGACTCAGTGAGCTGCCCTCTTTACAGACACAAAAAGAAATACACACTTTTAGGAGCTGATCTTTTTCATTAATTTTAGATGTCTACATTACAATGAGGTAACTAGCACTCTGTAAAGGGAGACTGTGCATGCAGACCTCTCACTCAGAGGAAGATGCCCACATCTGGTCAGCTGCATCCCACCCATCGTGACTAAAGTGAGACAGTCCATCATGCTGGCTTTCAGAATTTATACTGTCCCAAGCACTCTGCCAAAACCAGCAAGCCTCTTCTTATGATGAGATGGTACTCAGTGTAATGTGGTTCTCAGTTACTCCTTGAAACCTGAAGAAGTCAGAAACTGTAACTGCAAGGAACTCTTTAGAGCAACATTGACCTTATAATACAGGAGCATCTTCGGTACGTGAAAGCCCAGCTACACTCACAGCTTCTGTCTGATGGTTCCAGGCTCTTCATTCACCCACTAACTTAAAAACTTTGTGAAAGATCTGTGAAGTAACAATAGATACAATAAGGGACAAGAAAAGAAAAAAAACAAACAAACACACACAATAGGATTTGCTAAGAAATACATCTCAGTTTGTAGCGCAGGCAAATGTTATGCCAAAGAAAGATGGAATAAACCTACAGTTGGTATTTCAAAGACCCCAAGTTACTAAACAGTACCTGATCCTGCAAGATTGCAGCTGGATGTTACTGGCTGCTCATTGCCTAGAAGCTGATTAGATGCAAATACAAATATAATTAGCTTATTTTCATTGCAAGTAATTTTATCTGAATTAGTGGAGTTTCTTGAAATTCTTCAATTTTCTACAGTATGATGTCATATTTGTAACAAGATGGAATATTTGTAACACAGTAAGTAGTTTTGCTGTGAATGTGCCTAGAGGCTATGGGACATGAAAAGCAAGGAAAATTGATCTGTACTGCATTTGACAAGCAGAGACTTTTCCATCTTCCATGACTCCAATTGTTTCACTTGCATTTGATCAGAATGAAAAAGCCGCAGAAGACTTAAAATTGACTAAAACCTCATGTCCTCCAAGACTTGTGGAATGTCTCTAGATGCTTATAAATCCAAGCATCACTTCAGCGTTTGACAACTGAGGATTTTGATGTTAACATGTAATTGTTGGTTCATTCTGGCTTGTGGTACCAGATACTTGTGGTCCACTCAGGCCTAACTGATGGTGCCTTCTCTACATCCTGATTTTTTGCTGTTGTAGTACTTATGCTACTGGTTGCTAAACATGTGGGAACCCTCAATATTTTAGGCCCTGAAGAGAATAATGGAGTATCTCATGTTGGAAGGGACCCGTAAGGATCATTGAGTCCAGCTCCCATACCAATCATTCATTTATATACACACACCATTTATTTGTACAGTGGGCCTGATGCTGTACTGTCTCTCATCTGGAGCTGAAGCAGTCTCTCTGCAATGGAAAGGACCTGTAAATAACACAGTTGCCCAGGCCAGTTCCCTAGGCAGTACACACTTCTGTCCCAAGTGCACATGGTCCACACTATGAAGAGGAAAGAGAAGCAGTCCACATATGCTGCACACTAGCTGCTGATCTGATCATGTGGGAAGGAACACTGCAGGTGACAGTGAAGCTTAAAGTTTTTTTGGTGGGGTGTGTATGTGCTGTGCCACTGCACAGGATGGATGTACCTTAGAGTGAAGGTTAAAGTTTTTTTGGTGGGATGTGTATGTGCTGTGCCACTGCACAGGATGGAACCTTCTAATCAGGAGAGCAGCACTAGGCTCTACAAGACCTCCTAGCCTTAGCCCTGAGAGATACCTGTGCTCTGCTCCTGCTCTGCTCTGACTCCCTGATGCAGCACTGGAGTGGACCGCGCTGTCTCCACAGGGTTTGCTGCAGCGGTGCCCAGCAGAGCCCCAGGGCCAGCACACCCTCCTTCAGCCCCAGACGTGGGGAACAACGTGCACAGCTGAGTCAGCTGCTCACTCTGGCCTTCAGCTGAAGGCCCACAAAATTAAAGGTCTCTCCAATGTGCTGACAGCTGGATCCGTTTTGGTTATGCCTACCCTCTGGCATCACACGGCTTTCCTGATTATTCCAACTGGATGACGCTGAACAAAACTCAGTGGATTTTTTCAGACTACAAACAGCTTTGTGAAACTGGAGTGCTGCTGCCACACAGCCCTGGGTAACTACCATCATTCATTCTCAAAAGCCAGCTTCAGACAGCACCATCCATGTTTGATATGCTCTTTCCAAACATCAAGATTTATTCCAGGGAGCAGACAATACCCTGGGCCTGTATTAAAGAACACATTGTTAGCGCCTACAGGCTTCAGTAATTATGTCCCAATCTTCAGCTTGCCATTTTAAAGGAAATAATGTCAATGATATAGATAAAAAGTGGAAAAATTGCCTCACACTTCATCTGCCCATTATTAACACATCATACCCTGCACTGAGACGGCAGAAAGGGCACCATCCAGCCTGGCCGTTTTGGGAGCTCCAGGAAAGGACAGCTGTCTTGAAAGCCCGTGTAACACTCAGCATTGCACATTCATTGCTCAAAGTGCTCCTCCACATGGGGACAAGCGACACAGCCACCCCTTCCCCACCAGCATGGATGATCCCTGTTGAGCCCCATGCTGAAGCTCTTTCCCCATCTTGCACCTCTGCTGGAAGCCAGTGTGGGAGGTCCTGGTGTGCTACAGTCGAACGTGCCTGCTGCCTGCAGCTCTCTTTATTTCCTGAACTTCTGGTGCTATTCAGCTAGATACCTTTCTGGTGGAGACGAGAGTGTGGACATGGGTGAATGGGCTGAAAATCGATTGCAGCAAAGTTTGCTGGTGAGAGGAGCACCACAGGAAAAAGGGAAAACACACCAAAGATGTAAGGGGCCGATAGAGCCACATGTTTTACTGAAGAAAAGCTAAGCTAGTTTCAGGGCCCCAGATCCCACTTTTAAGAAATTCTGTAATACTACTTAAATGGACCTACAGTGAGAACCACAGCCTCTTACCCCACTTCTGCAGTGATGTCTGCTTCTGAGGTCAAGTGGGCAAAAGCAGCTTACAGTCTCAGCAGCAAGGTGTGGATTTTACAGGATATGAGAATGGACCCAAATGGAGTGACCTCCAGAGAGAAAATCTTTTATTTAATCTATCTTGTTGAAAGGAATGAAAAAGAAGGAAAAAGAAGGGAGGGAGGGAAGGAGGGAGAAAAGAAAAAGAAAGCAAGGAAGGTGGGAGCAAAAACTGGAGACTAATGATGTAGGAGAACTGGAGAGGAAAAGGAGTGAGAGGGAAGATTAATCAATTATTATAAAAACATATTTTTTAAAAAAAGCACCTGTAAGTGTGATTACAAAAAGTACACGTAACCTTATTGGTTTGTACAGAGCTATTCATAAACAGGTAAGTCTGACTAAAAGCCTAGAGAAACAGGGAACATTTCTTCCTCCAGAAAAAAAAAAAAGAAAAAATTGGAAGAAGGTTTCCTTGCTCACTGGCAGTGTTACAACAATTATTCTCTTCCTCAACTATTCCAGAAACCTACATGATGGTCATTGCTTCTGCTCATTTGTTCTCCTTCACATTATAAACCAGGAGAATGGCTTCACAATACAGATAAGGGGAGAACTTTGGGCCACCCTGAAATTTTGCCATCTCTAGTGAAGAAGGTTTAAATAGTGACAGAAGCTTTACAGCACAACACAGACAGAGAAACAAGACACTCCATCTTAGGGAGATGACACATACCAACTTCTAGGCTTGTTATTGATGTCCTATCATATACAATCATACCGGATTATCCTGGCAGGAATGGTAACACGCAGCACAGAAGGTGCAAACAGTCATTTTAACTCACCACAGGAATACATGCACTCACACACTGCACATTTTGAGGATGATATCCTGCGGAAGGGGCACCAATCAGCTAAAGGGAGGCATAAAGCATCTGTAGCCTTCTCGACACACGTCTACCCCAGGCATTTTTATATACAAACAAGCTGCTTCTTGGAAGGAAAGGACTGAAGCTCAGGCAAGTATTTATTAGGCACACACCTATTCAAATGCTGGTTTTGATCTCAAAGTACTTGACCCAGGTAAAGAGAAGGAATAAAAGTGAAGAATATTTTAACTGAAGTCTTTGAAAAGCGAAGACTCATGAAATTGCAGTGGCTCTGCATAAATGTCTTGTGGGAATCCTAATTCTTGCTACTTGAAAAGTACATATAACATTGACAACAGCAACAAGCAAAACATGCATACTTTAAAAAAACAAACAAAAAGCCTCCAAACTGCCTTGAACCCTGTGTAGCGCTGGAATACAGTTACATGGATATATGTTCCCAGGGAGCAGTTTTTATCCCCCGCTGGCTGGATTACATATTATCAAAACCAGAAATTGTATGTATGTGACTTTCTATCACTTCATGAAAACAAAGTTATGTAAAAGCTGGTTATTTGCAGCCTAACCTTTCTGAAGAAACCTCAGCTGATGTCAGGTAATTATTTGTCACCCGAATCTAATACTTTCCGCCCCGTGCCAAGTAATTTTCATGGGATCTGCAGGGTGTGATGTGGATCAGAAATACCTTTGCCATCCGTCACCACTGAAAATCACTGGAGCTGGATCCATCTGCCTGTGTTTACCCAGCAACCAGAGTCGCGTTGCTAATGCGAAGGTCGCCCCATGTGAACCCATCAATCAGCGAGCTGGCGTTTTCAACCCCTACCAATATCAGAAATAAGTTCAAGGGAACAGCTTTTAACCCTTCGGTGTTTCTAAATGGCCCGATGCATCTGAGCTTCGTGGAAGGAATTTTGAAAGTCACATCCAAAGTGACCTTCAGGATGGAACCGAAACACCGCAACTGCGAGATCACCCTGTGACCTGCCCAGCCAAAACTGTAATTTTCCT
>NW_009952564.1:6946163-6962205 GCF_000747805.2 Chaetura pelagica
AGCTGTAACTACTGGATTTAGATTTCAAGAAAACTCCTACTGCATATGCTGTAAATTGATTACTAGCTGTATGAAGAATACAGTTTAAAGATTTGTACTCAGAACAAAATCTTACACTTAGTCTCAAGCAGCTTTTGATTTTCTATAAGGTTTAAATGGCTACACTATTTTTTTCCCCTAATTTGATCATTTTGGGAGGTCTATGTCAGGATTATAAATATAGTCAGCTGCGTAGTCATGCTTCAAGGTGACATACTACGTGCCTTTTTACTTTGTAGAGACCCATGCTTTCATGCTTATTTTGTGATTAAAGCTAGCCAGATTAATTAATTCAAAAAATATTTCTATTTCTAAATTGTCTGCAGACAGACTAGGATTTGCACTGATTTCTTTCTTGTCTGAAATCATTCAATGCATGCTTTGTCCAAGCATATCTCAGACCACAAATTCTTTATAATTCTTTATTGTCTTAAATGACTGGTCCAACCATCTCATATTCCTTGGGCCTGGGAGAGTTGTGTGTCTGTGTGTGAGCTGGAGACCTGAATGGACTAGAAAAGATTTTGACAAGGGATTCACAACTGGAAGACCTGAAATAGCTTATCTTGGTGCTTGTGGAAAATAAATATTTCTTAAAAAGACAAGATTTTAATGTACCCCTGAAGTGTATTCACCTCTGGACAACAGCTCCTAATAGGAGCTGAAAGCTCCCAAGCTGTTGAGGTCGGTGAGTGAAAAGTATCAACTGAAACTGTGGGACTTGATTTTTATTGGGATTCAATCTACCTGCTCTTAGTGGATCCTGGTCTGGATGCTGACTGTATAAAATTTTAACCCTATGGAAGTGTCCTGAAGCATTCAGTTCAACAGTTGAGGTGACCCAGATTATATCTTGAGCTAGTAAAAGCTGATCTTTAAAGATCACAAGCCTGTTGTACTCCAGCCTCTCCGTGGGGAGACAGTAAACTATGAAATACTCCATAGCATGCCCCTATGTGCCCTAGATCATTTTACTGCTTGCTTTTTATTTACTAGGTTGCTTTTGGTTTTTAATAAAACTGTTTTAAAACATACTCTTAAAGAAGCTTTGTAATGCCACATGGAGCAATAAATTGCAATTCACCTTGTTTCGAAAGAAAAGAACACTGTTTTTTAGGTGATGCAATTTTGTGACAACTTCTGAGAAATAAGTGGTTTGTGGCACGTTTTTGCAGTGTCTGCCACTCACTTTTGAGACCATCAGTCTACATCAGTTCTCGCCTTCATTGTTATTCTAGAGCGATGTGATGGGGGGATGATTTGAGCTTCTTAGGTGTTTTGTTGCTTACATAAAATCCAGTGACAAGTCATCAGAATGCCTGTGATGAGATGGTGGTCTCAATAGCTTTCTGCAGTGACAGGGATGACAGTGCGAGGTGCTAATACAAGTCAGTGATTAATGGGATACAAGAACCCAGACAGATTAGGCTGGATTAGGCATGCATATACTTCATTTAAATTAAAACCATCACAAAAAAAAATAATAATTAAAAAATCCTATGTTTTGTTGCCTTGCCAGAGAGACTAAGCTATTCCAAATCGCTCTATGGCTTTCAAGTGGCAGGGACCTTTCACTTAAAGAAGCCCTCAGTGGCCTGGCAAATCATGGCCTCTAGAACAGAACTCTGTCTACTATCTGTTTTATACTTGTTGCTGCCGCAGCAAAGGGAAGGGAACCAGCAGCACGTTCCAGGCTGACCCTGGCCCTGGCCATAGTGCACTGTGTAGACAACAGTGGGATTTAAAATCAACCAACCCAAGTAAGAAGTCACTCCTGATCTAGTAATAACATGGTTTATATGGTGTTAACTCCATGTTGTAAAGAATTGTTGCTTTATTTTTTGTTTAAAAAAATTGAACAAACAGCTGAGAATAATCCATGCTACAGCAGCAGCAGTAGCCCAGTGTAGCACTATTAAAACTAACAAAAATTCAAGCTGTGTCACAGAGATACTCACTGTGCCTCATTTTTCCCCAGGTGAAATGGGACTGCAATGCTTAGCAGAGTCTGTAGTTTGTAAGAACCTATGGTAAGGATTGTAAGAATCTTTGGCTTTCTTACCATGCAGTGGGACACCAAGTGATCTCCTCCTTATAGAATCATAGAATAGTTTGGGTTGGAAGGGACTTTAAGATCATCTGGATCCCACTCCCCTGCATGGACAGGGACACTAGACCAGGTTGCTCAGAGCCCCATCCAGCCTGGCCTTGGACACTGCCAGGGATGGGGCAGACACATCTTCTCTGGGCAACATGTGCCAGTGTCTCACCACCCTCATAGTGAAGATTTCCTCTTGTAAATGCCTCCAAAGTCTTTCCTTCCCTGTAGGAACAGTAAGACAGTCTTCTTATGAGCTAGGATTTCCTGTTATGCTAGCTCATACATCAACCTCAACAAAACCAGATCTGTGCAAGCATGATTTAAGCCATCTCTTCCTTCACAAAGCAAAATGCAATAGTAGTCGAGTGTCTTCTTGTTACTTCTGTGGACACCTCAGTTTGAAATGCTATGAGGTTTTATTTTTAAAAAAATCCTGTGTATTTTCTTTTTTGTGCCAAATCATGCTCTCCCCTTTCCTCTCAGTGCTTAAATACCAAGTGACTTTAATGGAATTGCTGAGATAAGGAATACGGAAGATTAGTGTGTTGCCTCAGATGCAGCTTCTCACATGAGTGAGAGAAGTGTGCTTTGGCCTTTAGATATTTTTCCCCTTGCCTGTTTCAAGGTCTCAGTAAGTCACTGCCAAGTCAGAGCCCTTCATATCCAACACACTGGAGTCCAACATTGTTTGATCCCAGGAAAATACTCAGAGAAACCTGGCTCAGTGAGGGGAAGGAGCAGGCTGGTAAGCACCATGGCTGGGTATTTGTACCTTGGGTAATACAAAGGAGTTAATGCACGTGGACTGCATGAAGTGCAGTCACTGGGATGACAGCTGTTGGTTCAGTGCAGGGGTCCCACTGGCAGAGCTTTGTGTGGAGCAGAAACCAGCAGCAGGCATTGCCACACGTCTGTACCAGACACTGGTACATGGCTGACACTTCAGCAAAGGTCTGCTCCAAAGCTTTTTTGCCACAACTGGAAAGAGAAACAAAACAAATTGCAAATGTTGACCTCTGTCTTGCTGGTGGCTCTTCACAGGCACCCTGAGAAGATATGCAGACCAGTACATAGTGCAGCTAGGGCTTGAGTTCGTCAGAGAGAATGAGGAATTACCTCCACCTCCTTCTGTTCCAGTATCTGAATTTTAACCTGGAGTTTGTTGCTGGCCCTGAGGACCTCTTTCCTGGGCAGCTGTGAGGAGCAGTGAGGGACACCCCAGAGGGAGGCAGCAGCAGGATGCTCAGGTCGGTGTGTAGGTGCCTCAGGTCGGTGTGTGGGAATCTCAGCACAGCTGCAGAACAGTTCCCACCATCTCCCCAGTCCCACAGTGGCCTTTGCATCATGGAGGGATGTAAAGGGAAAGGGAGTAAAAGGAAGGCAGTAAAGGGAAGAAAGAGAGCAGAAGGAGGGTTTAGAAGTGAATTAGTTAAAAAGTTATTCTCCATGTGAACCTGTCAATCTTCTGCAGAGGATTAGGCCCACTGGGGTGAGGAAGCCCAGGCACACACACACACACACACACTTTCACATAGTATCACTAAGGCCTTGTGGTTAATTTTAGCTCTGAAATCTGACAGAGAAAAATTAGAGGGGAGAGGGACAGCTGCGGGATCCTGGGGTGTAGGGTCTGATTTCCAATGTAATCTGCAGCCCACCAAAGATCTTCACTTTGGAAAAATAAAGTTCAGCCATTTCTAGTCCCTGCCTGCTGCTTTTCCATTGCCTCATGTGTGCTGTGAGCCTCTGAGCTCCTAGCAGGGTCCCCAGAGCAGCAGCCTGGCCCATGCTAAGCAAGGGTGGCTTGTGCCAAGTTGGGATTGCTCAGACCTCCTCCTTTTCCTTCTACCCTGCTTCTCTTTCTAGGGGGTTGCAGAAGAGGAGTCAGGAAGACTAGTGCTAGTTTTTTTTCTTCCTAGGTCTGCCTGCAAATCTCTCCTAAATCCAGAATGAAAATGAGTTTGGCAAGTTTTACCCTTTTCCAATCACACATTATTTGGCTCTTCTGGCCTCCAAAACCAGAGCCTCCAGAAGCAACCCTGTTGATCCTCAGCTTGAGGATAAGGATAGTACAAGTTTTGTGTTGCATCTCCCTCCCTTTGGAGCATGGGAGACTTCAGGGGGTCGTCTTGTCCATCCTGACCTGCTTGCCTGCCTGCATATGGTCGTCTCACATTAAAAAAAAGGAGACCTCATAAGGTGGTAGCAACATGGTCTGGAAGGATGAGTCTCAAAATCACACAAAGCTGGAACCACTGTGTTTAAGGCTGGTTCTTTGGTCTGGTTTACAGTGGTTTGAGAGTCATTTTAATGTACACAGGCAAATAATAACTCCTCAGAGGTCTAAAGTACTGTCTGGTATTGGGACTGAATCTTCACTACAGGGTCAATGCCATTGTTGAATGCAATGGTAACTTTTAATGCATCTTGGAAGGATAAAGAAGCTCCAATGAACTTAAAAATATTAGTAATGTGCCAATGCTCAAAGAATAAACGTGGTGGGGAATTACAGGCTGCTTAGCTTGACAACAACCTGAGGCAAAAAATATGTATTGGCTGATCAGGAGATGGAAAATCCTACACAACTTTAATAACTCCATTAAATTAGGAATTTCTCATAGCAGTTCCTTCTTTAGTATTACCATTGTTTGCTAGTATTTTCCAAGGAAGGTTAATTTAAAATGTGCACACCAGCTAAACATCTTGCTGTGCTACCAGACAGAAATTAATTTAAATTCATCTTCAACATAAGAATAAATTGCGAACCTCATGCAAACCCAGACCCCAGACTCTGCCAGAGCTCATTGGAAGTTGAGTACAATGCAAAATATTGTTCCTTTTGAAATCTATGGCAGATATTTTTAAATAGTATAATTATGATCAACTGAATTCTTATTTTCCTCTTCATAGCCACTCATCCATAACACAATACAACTTCTTAGACTTCGTTGGGTTAACAGATACAGTGAGGCACAGCTGACCAAGCAGACAGACATCTGTAAGATGTAGGTAAAGCAGTTGAACACATTATGAAAGCCATTTCCTTCAACCAAATTTTCAGTAGAACTCCGCTGTCTTAACATTAGCCAGAGCTAACCTGCTGCAATGTGAATAGTTAAAATTACCTTCACCATTGACTTGAGCCATAACAGTCTGACTGTGTCCTCACAAAAAGATCATTGGCAGAGCCTAGTTTGCCAAGTCTCTGGAGTACACAGTAAGGAGCAGTGTGGGGGGAAATGTAGATCAAATTGCTCAGATCCTTGTCCACCCATGTTTTGAAAATCTCCAAGGGTGGAGATCTTGGGAAAGCCTAAGATGACATTTTTCCCTGGGTGGTTAGGCCCATCACAAAATACCCATTCCCCTTTGGAGACAATATTTCCCTTTGCTGGGCTGCTAGGAACAAAATCTTCTGTATCAATGTGCTGATTTACAGCCTGTTCTGTATTATTCCGGCTTTGCATAACAATCCCTTTCCTGTTAATCCATGCATGGGGGCATGCCCCAGGGGACACAGATACAACAACCCACCCATCACCACCCACTTGGGCTTTGCATGTCCCACTTGATGCACATGTTGACTCTGGGTCAAAAGCTGTTCTTGCAGCTGATAATAGCAAGGCAAGAAGCCCTGTTCCAGTTTTATTTGCTTAGCTAGGTGACGGTGCACGCATCACCTACCCATACAGCTCCAACTTGAATGCAGTCACCACGATAGCAAGCCAGTAAGGTGGTTTCACCTCTCAAGAATGCTTTGGGGTTGCCAGATGAAGGCTGTAGTGGAGGACAGAACACCATGAGCCTGATTCTCCACTAACTGTGTAACTTGAGGAAAAAATTCCTGGAGGTGTCCAGGCAGCCCTAGCAAAGCAGGGAATCTGGTGCCGTAGGACTGCGGTTAGGGCCACCGAGCCACCCACAGGGAGCCGGGATTCCCAGAAAGGCAGATCTTTGATGTGTCCTGAGGGAAGTCAGGGCTGCACACATCTCTGCTGCTCCATTGCACTGAACCAATGCTTGGGAGGCCGGAGTTAGCGGGCAATGCTGAGAGTAGGTCCAGAGCGCTGACAGAGCCTGTAGCCACAAAGCTGCTTAAGCACTTGCTGTTTTCTCCATCAGGGCAGAAATTACTCCCTGTTTAACTGTTTACACCACAGCCTAGAGAGAACACAGTTTGAGAAATTACCGAGTATTATAACACCGTAGTCATCCCATAGCTCCACTGCTCTCGTTTTTGCTTGTTTTTGTTTCCTTGCCTTTCCCTCAACTCCTTCATTCTCCTGGCTTATCCACCATCCATTCATTTTCTCTTGTTGGTATTTTTTTTCTCCTATGCCTCCTTTTTTCACTCTCTTTCTCCAAATCACTTCTCCTCCCCTCCCCCTGGCCTGCATTTTCTGGCAGAGTTTTGGACTCTGAGTTCAGTTTTATTCTTCCCTGGAGAAATGACTTAATGCCTTGGCTCTAATGAGCAGTTTGCTAACTGTGAGCCCTTGCTGCTTAGTCTGTGTGGAGATGTGCATGCCAGTAGTTGGGAGCCCCATTTTTCTTCTACTTTGCTTTTCGTTTCCCCCCTCCCTGCCTTTCTTTTCCCCAGTCTCATTTAGCCATATGATGGCTGAAGAGAGCAAAGAGTCAGACAACTTGGTAAGGTCTTTTGTATTAGGTCACTGCTGTTCAGGCGCCGAGAGAACAGGCTCAACAGCTCAGGGAGCACGGACTGCAACAGGAATGAGCCTCCCGAGCATATATAAGGTTTCCCCTGTGGGGATATTTTCCCATTTATTTTGCAAGCAGATTAAGCTGCCCATGGATTGCACATGCTCTGCAGTGTGGACACTGCTCTGGGTTGCCATCTGCAGAGGCATGTGTCAGCGGAGCCCTGCTTTCCCAGAGCTTTGGTTGGCTGAAGCCAGCCTGTTCACCAACAACTTTCCAATGTTCCCAGCTTTCACCAATTCCCCTCTACCTCATAAACACAGGATTTCTCTAAGTTTTAAAGGCCCTCGGGTGCCCTAACTTCATCTGTTCTGTTCAACCACTTCCTGTAAACAGACATTTATGGTAATTTTAGTGGCCACCGGGGCCCTTTCTCTATTCAAAGTGAACCTTTGCTCCCTAACGTCTAGACTTTGACCTCCTCTCTCTGCAGCTTTCAAACGCTCAAGCTCTGCCGTGCTTCCCACCCTAATGTTTCCCTCTGAAGTGCTTGGGCCGGCCCCTCTGGTTGTTTCTTGCAGCCTTCTCAGCTGCTGATCACCTCTCTTGGGAGATGTGAGAAGACACCAGCAGAATGGTAGTTGGCAAGACTGCCCTTAGCAAAATACTCACAAGGCATCCCACCACCAGCAAGAGGTCAAGATTTAGTGCACTGCAGCCCCCCACAAAACAGGCTGAGAATACAGAAGGGATCTTGGCTGCAGCTGGCAGAAGGTGACAGACATTTAAAGTAATTGTAGGGCTTGGAAAAACTCCAAAGCATGAAGTTTCATGATGAAAGAGCCACTGATGTTACTAAAGCTGTAGTTCACCTACATGGAATTAGCCACATCGCAGAGGTATCCACCAGTCTCTCAGATGGCCTTCTCAAAGTCACATGGTGACTGCTATCTAATAAAGAAGGACGTCCTCATGACTGCTTTCTTGGGATCCACTTGAGCCTAATGTTAGGTGAAGCTACATGTGCACCACCAAGGTGACCAGCCACTGTGGTAGTGCCAGCACCAGCAGCCATCAACTGGACTGTCTTATCTTAATGCACTTCTTCCCTGTGTTGTTCAATACCACTCCCTTCCAAGCCATGAGTTTGTCACAAGGCCTAAAGCCCATAACTAATAGAACACATAATTGAAAACATTGTCATCAACCTGTTAGCAAAGCTGATTAAGAGTAGTCAGCTAGGGCTACAAAGTTGCTTGCACTCATACTTGGTTCTGCAAGTATAACCAGGATGTTAGCCATGTTGATGTCAGGAGACAGCGCACTCTTCTGTTCTTGCATTCCCACGTCTGAGGGCTTCTGTGTCCCAGCCCGCTGCATCCCAGCCTGCTGCTGCTGTTGCCTCTGGCTCTGTATCTCATTCTCTTTGGGAACTGGATAAGGTGACTACTGTCTTCCCACAGACTCAGCCCACCACAGGTGATGGCCTCATATCATCACGGATTAAAGCATAATTTTCAACAAGTGGAGGCAGTTCCAAACACCATGAATGCCATCTTTCTTCTTTTCCCCCCATTATTTGAGGTGTTTGTTTGTTTGTTTCACATTGGCAGGTCTCTACTGTCTCTGACATCAGCAATGGCCTAATCGTTTGGGCCATTCCTGGCTTTAGTTTTCTACTCAGCAAAACATCAGAGGGTGACAAGCCATGCTGACAATCTGCAATTTAGCAGAGCTAAATATGGATCAGACTCTGACTAAGCATTCTTCTTTAGTTATTTTTACACCATTTCCCACCCATCTGTTGTATTGGGAATAACAGCAATGAGCAGTTCATGTCCAAACCCCGAATTCACTTGCAACGGCTTGAACTCATGGCCAGAGATTGGCATTAATTTATCAGGCCTCACTACATCAGTAACGCCATGTAAAAGAAAATCAGATTTGACAGCTGCTTAAATTGCAATAGCATACAGTAAGGGTATCTTATGTGGTTAGAATAGGAGTGAAGCACAAGTATTTTTGCAAATAGCACAAATAAACATGTGCCTACTTTTCCCCATGGAGCAATTATTCTTTTGCCAAGGGGAATGACTCCCTGCTCTTTTTAATGGCAAGGATTTTTTTTTTTTTCCTTCCTGTAGTACATTAGGAATCAGCTCCCTCAAAACTTTGAACAAAATTCCACCTTGTAATGAGAACTTTCCCCCAGACTGATGCAGGGGGCTACCCTAGCCATTCTCAACTAGTAGTTTAGCGAATATCCTCAGCTGTAGTTCTTACAGTCAGAGTCCATGTATCATCTCAGAAGTACTATGTTTTTGTTTTACTTTGTTTTATTCTAAAGCAAATATCATGTATGATATCTAGTTCTGAACTTCGCCCCACTGTTCTTTGATTTAATGTTCTAAAACATCTCTGAAACCACTGAATCTTTCCCAGATTTCTCTTTAATCTTCAAATCGTACTCTCATACCTAAAAAAGAAATATCTGTATTGTGCAGCATGAAAGGTTACCAGGTCCCTTTTGGCAATGTTAGGAAGGTTTATGGTCAGTTCAGCTAACGCTGGCCTCCCATAAATAAAGAAGTGAAATTTTACACCTGTGGACCGGGGCCAAATCCACCTCCTCTATTTGAAGGTGCTGACGCTCTGTTTTTGTTGGTGTGTGTGACATATAAGCCACTGGTCTCCAACTCTGACCACACTGTAATAGGAAAGCCATACTGACTCCCTCCTCAGAGGCATCTGTGAACAACTTGCTTTTGCGTTTACTGTTATAGTCTCCCAGGACCCCAGCATTTTTAATTAACCCCTTCAGCTTTGCCACCCACTGAAAGTTTGCACTCTGTGTCTTCTGGATATCTCTCAGTGGTCACTTCCTCCATTCCTTTCTGAGTTTGATAAGCACATCATCTTTGACTGCTTTCTCTGAGCCTTCTTCCATTGCAGGTGTCTGCTGATCTGCCACACTCTGTATGCCTGTGATCTACAGCTGCTACTTCAAGTAAATGAGCTAACTGCAAACTTTCCTATGCACTGGTCCAAGGAATCTCTCTTAGGCTTCCTTGTCTCATGGGACAGAAATACTGGTGTTTTGCTGACCATCCTGACATCTGTTGTCACATCTTACTGATTTAGTGTTTCTCCCCAGTCTATTTTACATTACAAAGAATTGTAATTTTTTCAGTGCTGCTCCAGCAACGTGAGATCTTCCTTAAGATGACTGAGGACCTGGTCAAATTCTTCCATTGTTTCTGCCCAGGTCAAGATGATATGCAGGACCCTCCTTACCATACAAAATTCACTGTACTGTCTTAGTGAAGCACCTGGAGTACAAAACACAGCCCAAATCACAGTTTCCAGAAGTTGTGTCTTCCAGTGTGTTGAACATACACAAGCACATGCTTTGTATTTTGAGGGGCTCTTCCTAGAATTCTGCTGGGGTGTCTAGCATGGAAAATATTTAGTGTCATCTACATGTCCCAGTGTTTTTCTCCTTTCAGATAATGGGAAACTTACCGTTTTACATTTATAGTTTTTTGAGGATCCAGAATTCACCAAATATACTGACAATTTCACTTCTGTCACCCACAATTCAATTTGCATCATGACTAGTCTATCCAAGAACTTCTCTAAGCCTCCATTTTAAGGCAAAAGAAGTTTTTTCATTGCAGCAAATCATGTAACAGTTCTATACTTTCAGCCTTATTCTTTATTATGATGACAGCTTCCCTATCGTCTTCATTATGTTCTCCAACTCCTCTTCAGTGTCTTGCTCTCTCCCTCCTCCAGTGAAGGCACCTTTTTGGAAAGACTGAAGGATCAGTCCATATTTAATCCAATAAGGGCTGCTCTTCATAAAATCATATAATAGATACACAGAATGGTTTGGGTTGGAAGGGACCTTAAAGATCATCTAGATCAAACCCTTCTGCCTTGGTAGGGACATCTCCCACTAGACCAGGTTGCTCAGAGCCCTATCCAGCCTGGCCTTGAACATTTCCAGCGGGTGAGTATCCACAGCTTACCTGGGCAACCTGTGCCAGTGCCTCTTTGTACTTTTCAAGATTTCAAATTTGTAGACTAAAAAACCTTGGTCATTACATATACTTTTCAGTAGAGGTAAAAACCCTTCATTTTTACTGTCACGTATGTGTAGATAATCTTGTATAGTTAGTGTCCACTACAAAAAGCCAAAACAACCACCACCACCAACAAAAAAAACCCAACAAGAACAAATAACTTTCCTTTTGCTTTTTTCCTCCTTCCATTAGAAAGACTATCACAGTGTGCAATTTGGTATGTTGTCTTTACTTGACTCTGACTGAACACTGCACACTGCTCTGCTTCTGCTCATTTTTTTCCCCAGTGCAGATGAAGTCTCTGCCATGTTGCATGAGCTTCCTCCCTTCCTCCCCTCCAGCATCACACTACCCTCCAGTATCACGTTCTGCACACACCTCCACAGTCTGAATGACCAACCTCATCGAGGGCTTGATGATCTGCACAGTCTCGTTTGGTCCTCTTTCTCTGCCTAATTCTGTTTCAGAAAAAAATCAGGCAAACTATGACAACAGTAGTCAAGAAAGCCCTCTTTTATCCATAAATGCCTTTGATGTGTATTAAATATTTCTGTAGCTGTTTTTCATCCTGAATCCTATTTGCTTTGCCAGCTTATTTTTTGGTAACCTATGCTTGTTCATTTAACAAGGGTATTTCCAATCTCTGAATGGTTGACTGAACTTTTTATAGCTGGGAAGGATAGAAAAGCAATTTCAAGGCAGAGATACAAATGCTTCTAGAATATACTTTGGAACTAATTTCATGACATGTTGATCTTCCCTGGACTTGGTAACTTATCTCAGGGGAGTTCCAGACTGAGCTATGCATGGCCCTTAGTTCAGTGTTCATTGTACTCCCTTATTTCCTGTAACTTTTTTGTAACTGAAATCTATTACAGTCTTAATTATATTAGCCACTGTTCAGCATATCAAACCATGGAGCTTGGTTGGGTGGGGTTTTTTTTCTTAATAATTTGGAAAATTTAATTTAGCTTTTAACATGACAACATCAGCTACAGGATTACTAACTGTGATTCAGTAATTTAGATACAAGCTGCCACAGAGCTATTGCTCATGTAGTCTAGCCTTGAAGAATAATGAGAAACTTACTTCTTTCACATAGTAGATTATTTGTAGCTTGCTTGAATTTTATAGCGTATAATCACTGACCTCAACCATATCATGCTAAATCTGCTTCATGACTACATCAAGACTTTAAAGTTTTAAAGATGGCATAGAAGCTATGTGCAGAAAAATGCTCCTAAAACCAGGCTTAATAGATTTTTGAGCTGAATTTTTATCTTTTTATTGCAATGAGCACTTATTTGAGTGTCTAGAAATTATTCTTATACACAAATACATGTGAATTAGCAAAAATCCTCATCGCAGCCTAAAGTGATCTGAACATCTGTCTTAAGATTTTTTAAATAGGATTTGTTGCTGCTCTGCTTATTTATAATTGATTTTCAATCACCACCAGGTAGCAAAGATATGAGCAAAGGCTTCTGGTCTCAGTTATTCTCAGGCATTATTCATATTGCAATGTCACAGACTTTCAGGCTCTTTCGAGGGAGAACACTCATGTCTCAGCAGACCTAAATAAAACTTTATGGTGCCTGAAACA
The DNA here is from genome assembly GCF_000747805.2 of Chaetura pelagica. Taxonomy (NCBI): domain Eukaryota; kingdom Metazoa; phylum Chordata; class Aves; order Apodiformes; family Apodidae; genus Chaetura; species Chaetura pelagica. The sequence continues at coordinate 6,958,654 of NW_009952564.1, forward strand.
GCTCAAAGCAACATTTGTCTCAAACAGAAAGGCTGACTCCCCTCTAATTCCTGTAAACTCAGGCATTACATTCCAACTTCTGAGCAGCAATAAAGACAACTGAATTACATTTAACCACCCCTCCCAGGCTGCCCAATGTATGGTAGAACCTCTGGAGCATTTCTGCCTCAAGTCCTGGTGCCTCAGAAAGTGATCCAGTGATCTGTGTTCCTTGTCTGCAGTCTGGTCACAGCTTCCTCTCCAACTTAATGTCAGATTTCATCATCAGCCACATTTCGCTTTGGGATGATGTGAAGGTGGTTGCACACCCTTTCCAGGTTTTTGACTCTCAGCTTCCCCAGTATTCCTGGAACACCTGAGGAGGATTACAGTCTCAAAGCTGGTACAGACTTACAGTGACTGCAAGTAGCAACAGGACAGACAGAACTAGAAAACAACTTTACAACAATGTTCTTCTAACATATGTATAAATCTCTGAGATTTTCATTCAGTGGGCTGAAGCACATCTATATTCAGTGGGATTTAGTTTAGACATTAGGAAGAAACTCTTCACTATGAGTATGGCAAGACACTAGAACAGGTTGCCCAGGGAAGTTGTGGCTGTCCCCTTCCTGGAAATGTGCAAAGCCAGGTTGGATGGGGCTTGAAGCAACATGGTCTAGTGGGAGATTGCAGGGGGCGTTGGAACTAGATTATCTTTAGGGTCCCTTCCAACCCAAACCACTCTATGAATCTGTGATTCTGTCTTCCCTTGTGTGTTAGAGAGATTAACCAACTAAACTTGGAAATGGCATAATAACATGTCTGTTGATGAGGATTTTAAGTTTTTCTAATTTTTAGGGAAATTACAAGATTATTTCTGTTTGAAAATTTACTTGTGCTCAAATATATAGTATTAATAGTATTAATTAAGCTCCATTTCAAGCTGGAGCTATGAACTTCTAGCTCTGTTCACCTGTGTCCAGATACATTTAAACATCAGGTACATTTGAAAAACAGTGCCACAGCTGAGACATAGAATTAATTCCCCAAAGCCATAACACTGCTCCACAATATTACTATAATAATTATTTCATATCTCTGCTCCATAATATTACTATAATAAATATTTCCTACCTCCATAAAAATATTCAAGGACAGAAAGTCAAGGACACAAAATTGGGAGCTGCTTACGCAATTCAGGTCTCAGTGTTGGGACCACTTCTTTTTAACATCTTTATCAACGATCTTGATGAGGAGATAGCATGCACCCTCAGTAAGTTTGCAGGCCACACCAAGTTGGAAGGGAGTGTTGATCTGCCTGAGGGTAGGGAGGCTCTACAGAGAGACTTGGACAGACAAGATTGATGGGCTGAGGTCAACAGTATGAAGTTCAACAAGGCCAAGTGCTGGGTCCTGCAATTGGGACACAGCCACCCCCTGCAATGCTACAGGCAGGAATCCCAGCTGAGCAACAAGAGGAGCTTTCTTATGCAGGATGCTCACATCATCTGCTGCAGGACTTCACAGGCATGACACAGAGGAAGGAGAGAAATGGAAGAAGTCACAAGAAACAATGAAGAAATGTCAAAAAATGAGAAAAAGGTTGGGTTATTTACCAGGTCAGGATGACCAGGCACACAGTTAATAATTTGAACTGTGGGTTTGTATTCCCTCTGTTTCCCTCACTCCTTCTCCACTGTCTGTGTTCTGCTCCTGGAGCAATCTCTGTTCTCTCTGCACATCAGGGACAAGCCCATGGGCCCACCAAGGTCTTCCTCTAGACTACTGGCAGTGCTGAACAGCTGCCTGGTCCCTGCTGCAAACTGTCACTGGAGACTCAAGCAAAGAAGCTGGCAGCAGGTGAGAGAGGAGGAAGTGGTAGAGAGGGGAAGAAAAGGGGGAATGTCTGTCTCAGTCAGTCTGCAACACTGGAGCTATGGGGCCAGGAGCATGCCTAGAAAACACTGGGTCTTCAGGAGACAAAGCTGCCAATGTCTGAAAAACCTCCTGTTCAGGAAGCACAGACTTACTAATTTAGAGTGTAGTACCTTGGTCAAACTTAGAAGACTTTTCACAGGCATGAGGAAAAGCACATACCACGTATAAAGGCACCATCACTATGCCAAATTTCAAGCCCTTAATTCAAAGCTCAGACATTCTTAATGAAATATCTCTCCCTCTAATCTCATGTTTGGAAACTGTTGTTGCTGTATAGCTGAAACAGTTGATCCATCCTCCCAAAGTCATCATTAGGTAGACATTTGGCATGGAAATCTTCCATCTGCACTGCATGTATTTGGCAGAGTATTTCACAGGGAAGGCTTTTAAAAGAGTATAGCTTTGGAAAGTGTAAAATATTGTTAATGGTGAGGATGTATCATGACATGAACTGTGAAAATTATTCAAGGAGCTTCACAGGCCTTCATGGAATAATTTGCAAAGCAGGGGTGGGTGGGAAGCTCCTGAAAGCATAAACTTAGTTGCTGTAAAAAAACTAACGAAAGACCTTTGAATAGAATTGTTGGGGATGGTTTCCCAAGCTTTTTTCCTCAATGTATGCCAACTTTTAAGACGAAAGCCTACTTGTCTTGCCTCCTTTCTTAGCCTCAAAGACACATTGACATCGACAGCTGTACATCTGTTGTGGTCACTGCTGTGATTCCTGCATCTTTTATTTGTACATCTAGAAGAAACCAATTCCTGCCCAGTGTAAGAATTTGAGACTCTAGTAGGGTGTCCTCAACTCTGCCTACATCCATCAAATCTCCAGTTGTCTTTTTGGAACTTGCTACAACTCTTCCCCCTACATAAAGCTTTGCCCTACTCTACCTGCAGCTGCAGGGCAGCCCCGTGTTGTGACTCAGCCAGGGACACATCCCTGCTTTAACCATGTGTTGGTTCAGGGGAAGTAAAGTTGTCAACAGAGGAGACTAATGTGTTATGAGAAGAGAGGAAAGAGGAGGCAAGGTGTCCTTCATCAGCATGTGGAGAGAAGCAGCTAACCACAGAGCGGATTCCTCAAGCAAGATTAAAGTCCAGTAGACTTGTCACCACAAGAATATTTCTGGTAGGAAATAAAAAAGGGAGCAGCTGTATGATTCTGAGACTGTCTGTCTTAGTTTACTTCACCTTAGTCTTTAGCAGAAAAGAAAGGTCACAAAAATAAAGCCCAAGATTATAGAATCTGCAGCTTCTCCTGTGCAAGCTGAAAGTGTTCTGGACATTTATTTCATGCAAGTGAGTATTGTGGTGCTCAGGGCTGAGGGCTGGAACAGACCAGGGTCGCCTTGTGGAGGAATGCTGGAAAGAACACGTGCTTACTATTTGTTTTCTCCCACTATTTCTGGCTCTTTCTAGACTATGAAATCACATTGTGCAAAGGAAGACAAATTGTAAAGCACCAAAAAAAGGATCCAAACTGACTTTCCAGTCACAAACAGGCCAGCACAAGCCAACTGGCATGGCCAGTGTGCAGCTCCCAGTAGCTCTAATTAGCTACTTCTCTTTTCCAATCTGCTCAAGTGAGTTAATTGGCCCTTCTGCAAAAGGTGATTCAGGCAATGTCTTTCC
>NW_009952564.1:6962452-6985000 GCF_000747805.2 Chaetura pelagica
TTCCCTAAGTAGTTATTTCTAAAATGTTAAGCCAAGCTCAGTATCTAATGAACCTCAACCTGCACTGAGTTCAACAAGGGTGATTTCATCTTGCCTTCATCTTCTCTCCCCATCCATGTCCATTGGATGTGAGGAGTCTGCATATACTACTTTCTCTCTGAAGCTGAAACTCTTTTAGATGCATCAGGAGTATGGGAAAACACAAAAGGAATTTCTCTGGCCTGCAGAAAGTGCTAAGCTTAACACAATGGTACCTAATAACAGCAATGCCAGTGTGACTGGCAGCTGGCCAGGATCCATGCTGACTTCAGTGCTAAACACAGCAACACATGCTGAGCCCTCTTTTTTTGGCTAAGTCTGAAGAGTTTTGCCTCACACCCAGCCCACATTGCACTTGGCATGAATGAGTGGGGAGACACTGTGAGGTCTAGACATAATGGGATCTCCGTCTGCAAGTCTCTCTTTCTTCAGAGTCAGCCCCTCCCCCTCCACCATTCTTCTTTTCTGCAGATTTAGTTTTCTGTACAGTACACACTTTCCATCTCAACAGCCAGGATATACAAATATGAGCTCAAGCTTCCACCCTTGACCAAGCTAGAAAGGTGATCTTCTGTTGTTGTTATCATTGCAGAGGAAAGCTTCTCAGATGGGGAAAAGTGAGACTGGGGGGCGCAGGAACTACCCTCCATTCACCACCACCCCTGACATGGTCTCCCAGCTGTACAGACTGCCTGAGCATGGTAAACAGGAGGGAGTGAGGGAAGCAGTCAGAGGATGAGGGTGATCTGGTCCAGTTTCAGAAAAGCCAGGAATTTCTTTTCAGCAGCTCCCCAGCTTTGGGCAGAACGACACAAGACTCCTGTTCAAAGGTCAGACCCCACCACCCTACAATGCCCTTGACATTGTCCTGGATGGAGGGAGGATGGAGAGGAAAAGTCTTCCTCTCCCATCCTCTGGATCCTTTCCAGTCAATGAAACACTGCACACTACATGCAGGGCAGCAACAGTGGAAAAATACCACCAGTGTCTGGAAAGAAGTTAAATGCTCCTTTGCTTTTGCCAGGACCAGTGGAGAAAAGATGGGCTGGAGCTGCAAAAGTTATGATCCACTCCTTTTAGATACACCAGTGAACAAGAGACGTCTCTCCACATACAAAGGGCCATTTTTGTCCTTTGTCAAGTGGAGACTCCTCTGTAAGTAGACAAAAAGAGTGTTCCCCCCAGGTCTGCTGTGGGTCATGTGCTGGGGATGGTTCTCAACCTACACAACTGGCTTGAGGCAGCAAGACTTCAAGGAATCCCAGCAGAACCCATTAAGCAGTTTATCCTTGGACAGATAAAATTCCTATCACATACTTACTTCTCTCAGATCTTTTCAATGAGACCTCAGAGACTGAGCTCATTGCTGGGCTTAGCGGAAAGTAAAGACCTCATGATACTAGTGGTAAGAGCAGAAGTTTTCCTCAGTGACTCTGGTTAAGTTTTTTTCCAGATTCCCTCCCGCACAGAGGGTTTTTTTATGGCAGCCCAGCCTACAGAATAGTTACGTGTGTATGCTGTGCTCTCTGCCATGGTCCTCTGAGAGGAATCCACTCCAGAAATATCCAACGTATTTATAATCAGATCAAACAGAGAAGGTGTTGTTTTAAGATGTGGAAACTTCAAGAGAAAAGGTTTTCTGAAAAAAACAAACATTTCCTTTCATTTCAGATCAAAGGAGCAGAGCTGGAGGAAGTTTTCCTGCCGAAAATTATACTTTTGTCAAAAAGTCTCTGCCTAGGAACAATTTCCTTTTGCAGATATATAATGTAATGTGCAATTTCCCAGATTAATTCGGTATGGCCATTTTTAATACAGTGTTTGTTTGTTTGTTTCCTGTTGTTATGCAATTTTCAGGTATTAGATAATTAGGCTGTCACTTCTTTCTCCTTTTTTCTTTCCTAATTTTCTCCCTTCCTTCTGTGTCCTTTCTCCACTGGAAAGACTTTTTAACAATTCAGAAGCTTTAGAAAACAGAAGAAGAGCATTTTGACATATTTATTTTTTCTCTTGGAAGACAGAAAGCAAGAAAAGTGGATACATTTATTTTTGGTTTTGACAGAAACGAAATTAGATGCTTTCGTGCATTTTCCATATATGTGTATTTCTCATTTTTCCATTTTTTCCCTCTGTCTTTTTTAGAGAGGGAAAGGGAAGAAAAAAGAAGCAAGAAGAAAAAACTAAAATGTGTTTCTCTTTAGGAATCAAATTTAAATGAAAACTTCAACATGAAGTGAAATAAAGTAACTCATTTTATTTTGAGTAGACTTTTTCTCCAGAAGAAGTTGTATGAGAATGTTGAATAATTTTTGAAGGGTTTTTCACCCTTTTGTGAAGTGGCTTTTTCAGCTAATGTTTCAAAGAAGTACAGCTGGCAACAGGCAAACTCCAGGACACATTTCACCCGTACATCTACAGTAGGAACATATTTTATCAGAGCAATTACCAGACATATAAATCTGTGATCTGCTATAAGTCACAGCATAGACATTAATTTATGCCAATCAATAATAAATAACGGCTTAAAGCACAACAGGAATTTACCTCAAATAGGAGAGGCAGTGTGAAGAAGGAGTGATTTTATTCAAGGAGAGATGACGGATTTATCATCATCAGATTTTCTGACTGCAAACAGGTTTGCAGCTTCTTACATTTAAGAGACTATAATAAAGGCTGAGAGATACTCTCTGAGAAGGAGATGAAATATTATCCGTGGATCTTAATAAGGTTGCTCTGAAAAAGAACAGATGGTTTTACACAACTGGACTTGCAGCAAAGCTCAATAAAAGCTGAAAAAAGAATTTTTGGCTAGAATTTGCGTAACTTTCCAAATTAATTCACTGTGGCCATGCTTATACTGCTGCTTCATTCATTTCCCATGAACATCAGAGCGATCAGATTTTACCCACACAAATTCCTGCAGAAGGCACATTTTCAGCTTGCTTCCTCACATACAGCAATGATGTATTTTAAAGTTGCCCCCAGAGTTTACAGTCTGATACAAAACTTGGTCTTGGCTTAAGGAAAGTGGGAAAAGGCTTCCAAAGGCCCTTACTAGAGCCGTAGTGTTGCAGCTTTTCAGCTTATAAGATCTTATGTTACCTCTTGAAATAAGGATCCACAACAATTTTTACACTGTGTGACTGTGATCACAGAGAATTTAAGGAAACCCTGCACTTGTCTGCTGCATTTCACATGAAGCAGTGTCTGCTAGGGCATGATGCTTTAGGTATGGTCTGGCTTGGCCAGAAGGAGAGGATTTTGTGTTTTGTTTTGTCGGGTTTTGTTGGGTTTTCTTAATATTGTACAACAAGCTAATCTAAATTCTCTGCTGTCTTTTGCCAAGTTGCAGCAGCTTGTTCAAGCCCTCCCGTTGACAGGGGTGTGGTAATTTGCACAGCACACAGAGAAGTATACTCTAAACCTTGCAACCAAGCATCGCTAGTTAACAATATTTCAACTGTGAAGTGATCCATAAGAAGACGATTCCTTAGAGAGAGGGGCTAAATAGAACAGGATAACTTTGAATGAGGTGTGCCTTGCAAGGAGACTGCTGTTGGGACAGACCAAGAGATGGAGCAAGAAGGAGGGAGAAGTCACCAACTAAGCTGTCATTTGTAACAAGATCTCTGCATGTGACCTAACCTAGGCAGTCCATGGGACGAATAACCTTTCTAGGCAAGGTCTTCATACATATAGCAAGGGCTGGAAGGCTTTCCTGACATCTAAGTAGGGGACAGTAAGAACCTTTTTTCACTCCAGAAGTGCAGAACAAAGCAGCTTTGCTGTTTTAGCTGACGGAGGGAGAAGAGCGGATGCTAGCAGTTCCATTGTGAGACTTTCACCTGCTACAATCAACCAGATGTTAAGAATGAGGCATCTGTGAGTAACAGAGCACACATGCTGCCAACACTTCTAGCCCCGGAGGGAAAAGGCTGGTGCTTCCTCATCCTAAGGAGAGTGAGAAATGGAGATTAAAACTTCATCTCTCGGAGAAGACACTGCCACATGCCTCCAGAACAAGCCACTGGTGTCACTTCAAGGGTGAGGCAGACTTTCTGATGTGATGAAAGCCATGCTATGAAAGAAGGATCATTGAATTATCTGGCTGAAATGTAGAGCCTGACCCCAAGGGCACTTTGTGAACAGCACTAACATGTCAACACCAGGGACCTGCCAGTGACAGCTTTGAACCTTTGAGTTCTGTCCTGCACTGAACTTTTCTCAGTTTTTGCCCTGTCTTTCTCTGCCCTCCCATTTAGATGGATGGTGGTTAGACAGAGGTCCACCACCACCTGGAAGAGAAAGGAGAGCCAGCTTGTTCTTCCATCCACCCTCCAGAGATATGCAGCTCGGCCTCTGCAACTTCGTAAGGTGCCAGAACTGTGTCATATGTACTGAGCACTGTGCAATCTCATGCACCATGGCTGAGCTGGACTTGCCAAATGTCATGCTGGTGTGACAGCAGGACCATCTGCACAGCCCTGCAGCCAGCTGCAGGAAGTGATTGCAGCACTGAACTCCTGTGTTCTCCCAGCACTGGGCAGCCCCTTGGGCACCTTCACTAGCCCTGATAGGTTCATACACCATCTAAGATGGCCTAAACCTAGGCAGGCACTAGGGTTACTGAAAGGCTGGTCCTTTCAGACCCCTTCAGCCAGTCTCCTGTGTGGTTCTGAACCACCTCCAATTTCTGCTGCAACAAAAAATGCTGAACACTTTATTAGTGAAGGAAGCAATTCAGTTATGCATCTTGGATATCAAAAGAAAACCCCACATTCAGACATCCTTCCTAAATGAAAACATCTCCAGTTCTGCCAAAATCTTTATTTTCCTTACAGTATGCCTACTTTTTCACTCCTGGTGAGAGATGCCAGGGGTAAAGAAGAGTAAATATCACAGAGTCACAGAGTGCTCAGGTTTGCAAGGGATCTCTGAAGATCATCTAGTCCAAGCCCCCTGCCAGAGCAGGATCACCCAGAGCACATCACACAGGAACGTGTCTAGGTGGGTTTTGAATGTCTCCAGAGAAGGAGGCTCCACAACCTCTCTGGGCAGCCTGTTCCAGGGCTCTGTTACCCTCACAGTAAATAAGTTTTTCTTATGTTTAACTTAAACCTCCTGTGCTCCAGCTTGGGCCCGTTGCCCCTTGTCCTGTCATTAGACACTGCTGAAAAGAGAGTGGCCCCATCCTCCTGACACCCTCCCTGTAGATATTGGCAAGCATTTATAAGATCCCCCCTCAGTCTCTTCTTTAGGCTGAACAGACCCAGCTCTCTCAGCCTTTCCTTGTAGTGCAGATGCTCCATTCCTCTAATCATCTTTGTGGCCTGCACTGGACTCTTCCCAGTAGTTTCTTACCCTTCATGAACTGGGGAGCCCAGAACTGGACACAATTATTCCAGATGTGGCCTCACCAGGGCAGAACAGAGGGGGAGGAGAACCTCCCTTGACCTACTGGCCACATATCAAAGCAGTTTGATGCACCCAGCTACAGCTAAAACAGCAGTAAGAGGAAACCCCCCCAACACTACCCTTGTCTGGACACTTCCACCTTCTGCCTGGTGCTTCTCTCCAAGTCTCAAAAGGATTTTTTAGCTCCCACCAGCCACGTGGCCCAGCAAGAAAGAATGACAGAGCAGTTTTGTGCCCTTCCTTGTGTTGTATATCTTTGGGATGGGACTGCACACCTCGACCTATTTCACACATCCCTGTGAGATGTGAGAGCACATGCTATGACAGTAGCTTCCAGCCACTGTGAGCTCAGGGCAAATTTCAAACTATAATCTGGGGGGGAAGAGATGTACATTCCAAGAAGCATTCCAGATCTCACAGAGCTGAGTTCACTGGGAAAAAATCTTGGATCAAGCCAGCATTAAAGGGATCACTTTAAAAAAGAAGGAAAATACAGGCTTAGGATCAGGAAATATTTGCTAGCAGGGAGCTTTGTTCAGATGTGCAGCTTTCTCCCAAAGGAAGAGACGAGGCTTCCATCACTGCAATTGACTAAAACTAGACCTGACAAAGCCCTGAAGAATAATTTTATTGTACTGGCCAGAGGGATGTATTAGGTGAGATAAGAAGTCTTTTTTCCTCTTCTAAATTTCAATTATTCCCCTTTAAGCTTCTTTTTCTGTATGCTGGCTCCCCTCAGCTGGGTATTGCAGGAATGGATTTCAGCTACAGGAACACAGAAGAGGGGAAGAGGCACAGAGCTCAGTCTGAATTTCTGTGTGGGCCCATGTCCAGGAAAAAAATTACTTCCCAAAGCTGGATAATTAATTTCTAATTTAATTATCAGCTTAATATCAAACAATTAAATGCAACAGCTATCTCTGCATACTGCAGCCTTCTATTTTCAGTCACTATCTACTTTAGAATTGCAGCTCTAATGCTGTTAGCAGATGGATGTGTGTTATTGCAGTATAGGGAACTGGAAATTCTCCATATACCAAGCTATAAATATTTCTGTGACATTTATTATCCTCACTTGAGTTCAGGTGCTAAAATACTTGGACTGAAGTCATGTTTGTAGCAGAAAAAGTCAATCTTGGATCTTACCTTGTTGCTGGCTAGATTATTAAGAACAGACAAAGACAGCAGGGAAAGGGAGTCCCTCACTTAGCAGAGGTCATGCAACCTTTGAATCAAATTAGCTGCAGTTTCGACTTACTTAATGATACCAGTTCTCAAACACTCCTGCTCAGACAATATGATAGATCACTTCACCAGGGCTTTCCTTATTCTCTGTCTCTGCCTCTCTCTCTTCCCCCCCCACTTTCTTCCCCTCTCTCGGTATGTGTGCAGTAGTAGGATTGCATTTGCGGTCGTGAATCTGAATCCCAGTTTTGCCAGCTGCATTGAATTGTAAACCCCAAGTCATATGAATCTCAATTTTGATTGCCCTAAGGGAAGTGTTGGATTATGTAAACCAGGAGATAATAGCCCTTATAAAATCCCTCCAATAAAATAAAATCAAGGTGTATGTGTCATGGTGGATTAACAGGCTTGCCTTTTCCTTTTTTCTTTCCCCCCCCCCCCCATTTCAGATTCCTGGTTGCAGTCAACTAGAAACATGTACCACAGAGGATAGGGGAGCATCCTGTCACTGGGGAGTGGTACAGGGAGGTGTGATGATCTGTAAGATGGCCAGTCAGTTCCCTGTGGTGAAGATTAAATTGAAGAGAAATGATGAGTTGTCTGCGTGGCAGTACTCAGCTGAAGTAGTAAAGAGCAGCTACTTGAACCTGCATGGGAACGTAGTCTGGCCAAATCCAGTGGCCTGACTTGGCATTTGTCCAGTACAAAATAATGACCATCTCAGCTCTTCAAAAACTGCTGGGGAACTTCTAATAGCTAAACCCCAGACTTACTTCTAGCAACCAAAACTCTCACCCAGTGGTGCACCTTGAATAGCACAAGCTGTACACTGTGGCAAAGGTGCATGGTCAGCTCAGAAACGAAAGTCCTGGCTGTCCAGCCATTCCCAGCACCTGGGAAGGAACAACAAAATGCACCAGTACAGGCTAGGAGGTGATCTGCTAGAGAGCAGCTTTGTGGAGAAGGACCTTGGAGTCCTGGTAGGCAACAGGTTCTCCATGGGACAACAATGTGCCTTTGTGGCCAAGAAGGCCAATGGTATCCTGGGGTGCATTAAGAGGAGTGTGTCCAGCAGATGGAGGGAGGTTCTTCTCCCCCTCTACTCAGCCCTGGTGAGACCTCACTTGGAGTATTGTGTTCAGTTCTGGGCTCCCCAGTTCAAGACGGTCAGGGATCTACTTGAGAGAGTCCAGTGGAGGCTATGAGGATGATTAAGGGACTGGAACACCTGCCTTACAAGGAGAGGCTAAGAGACCTGGAGCTTTTCAGTCTAGAGAAGAGAAGACTGCGGTGGGATCTAATGAATGTCTATAAATACATGAGGACTGGGCATCAAGAAGGCAGGGAAAAGCTCTTTTCACTTGTGCCCTGTGGTAGGACGAGAGGCAATGGACTCAAACTCAAGCAGAGGAAGTTCCACCTCAACATGAGGAAGAACTTCTTTACTGTGAGGGTTACAGAGCACTGGAACAGGCTCCCCAGAGAGGTTGTGGAGTCTCCTTCACTGGAGACTTTCATGACCTGTCTGGATGCCTTTCTGAGTGATCTGCCCTAGCTTTTTTGGTCCTGCTCTGGCAGGGGTGTTGGACTCAGTGATCTTTGGAGGTCTCTCCCAGTTCCTAATATTCTGTGATTCTGTGATTTGGGGCAACTGGTGGTTAAGTTCTGCAATGCTGCAATCCTCAGACAATCTCCCAAGAGACTGAGGAACCTAGGTCACCAGTTTTTACCTAAGTTGGATTACCCCTGTGGTCTATAACTCCCATGGCACCCCACTATCACAAAGAAGAGGTCCTTTCCTATCTACAGGAGGACCAGGACACAGCTCTCTTTTTCCACAGACCAGACTGGTTAGCTATTAAAGGTAGTGAGGCTATAAGAAGCAGCCTATAGAGATGGGGCTATGGCCCCCAAGAGCTTATGCCTGATCTACATGTCTAGCCTGCAGCTCTGAGGACATGCAGGTGCAAGTCTGCCAGTCCCAGGCCACAGGCTGCCAAGACCAGCAGGGCGGAGGTGCAGCTCCACAACAGCCCACAGGTGACAGTCAATGTTAATCCAAAATTGACATACTTTGATTTGTCCAAAAGGGAAAATTTTCAGAATTTTTGTTGCACACAAAATTTCAGTATCTCAAACTTTGTGGGATTTTTTTCTTCCCATTTTGGGGATGAAAAACAGATGTCAATATTCACAGCAGCAGTTCTGTTTGTCTGTTCTCTGGGTTCCTTTCAAGATACTTCTGAAAAATACTGAGTTGCTCAGACATTACTTTGCTGACAGCATAATTCAGTCAGTGGCCACAGGCTGCATGTGGCCCATCATAGATAGGTCGGGGACACTGGAATCCCAAATAAAACCTGAACAATGCAATAACTCTTCCTCCTGCTACTCTCCAACACAGAACTCCCAACTGCTACCGGATTTAGTCCCCCACAGTGACATGGTTGTGCTGCAGGATTGGGATGGGAAGGTGGGGGATAATAAAAAAACGGAAACAAAACAAAACAAACAAACAAAAAACAACCCCAAACAACTGAAAGAGGGTGCATTTAGACAAGATATTAGGAAGAAATTCTTTAGTGTGAGGATGGTGAGACACTGGAGTAAGTTGCCCAGGGAAGCTGTGGATGTCCCATCCCTGGAAGTGTTAAAGGCCAGGCTGGATGGGGCTCTGAGCAACTTGGTCTATTGGGAGGTGTCCCTGCCCATGTAAGGGATTGGAACTAGATCATTTTTAAGGTCCCTTCCAACCCAAACCATTCTATGATTCTGTGATATTGTGACAGGAGGAACATTTAGGGTAAAGGATCACTAAAAGACAGGGTCAGATGCCAGACCACACTTACGAATTCCAGTTCGCAGTACAAAGTTGATTCAGAGGTGAGTTGGTAATACTATTTCTAGCATTACAAGGTTGTTGAATATAGCAAACAAACAAGATCAAAACAAACACCCCACCCCCCAAAAAATAATAAAATGCAATGCCTGTTTAAAACCCAGTAAGAACTTCACTTTTGCAAGAAACCTACTATAGGATGCAGTAAATTCTCCACCACTTGGGTCTTAAAATCAAGCTTAAACACCTTTTTTTTTTTTTTTTTTTTTTTTTTTGTTTTTTATATAAGATATGCTTTGGTTCAGCTACAAGTTGTTGGAGTTCAGGCAGGATTTACTTGGTGACATTATTTGGTATGTGCTATGTGGGAGGCCAGGCCAGGCCAGATGATTACATTAAAGTCCTTTCTGACTTTACAATCTATGAAATTACTAACCTGAGAAGTGATCCCTTGAGCTTGGCCACATTGCTAGTGGGTGAAATAACCCTGCAAGGTGTGGACAGACCCCCTACAAGCAGTAAAGGTCTTGCTCTGCAGGGTGCAGATTAAGGGAGGGCCCGTAAGTAACGAAGGTTGTGTTTGCTGTTCCCTGGCAGCACAGAGCACCTTCTCTGGAGTTGAGGGGAGAGTTGAGGCACTTCTGTAAATAAAACAGCATCTTAACACACTCATGGGCTATTTTTGCCTGCTGACATGTCTGTGTTAATGCTCAGCTGTGTCTTCTCACCTCCAAGACTAGTCAGGTAACTTCTATTGCCAGATTCCTGACAGCCATCATAAATAAAGGCTGAAAGCTGCTTCGTGGGACAGATTGCTTGGAAATGGGGACACTCTTGGAAAGGGGTGGAAAGAGCCTTAACCTTTGGATCACCAGCCAAAGTAGACCCTTCCTACTAAAACTGCAATGTGAAAACTTCAGGAAAGTATCCATCATCAGCTGCTCATTCTTCTTTCTCCTTTTGAGTCTCCATACTCATGAGTATGAACTCATGGCAATCTACCTGAGAGACTTCTCTTCCTATAAAAATCTCACATTATTTCAAGCTTAGTTCAGTTATTTCCAGTATGTTCTCCCATCCATGCTGGTCTGGACTAGTCATCTCCAAACTCCTCTATAATATGCTTGTTCCCAAATCCATCTCCATGTCAGAGCAGCACAGTGGACAAGTGGGAGAGGATGTCTTCTAGAGGAGCATCTACAAAACAGAAGAGCTTATTTCAAATGCAGGTCCCTTATTCCAAACACAGGTTGTCTGGCCAGGATATTGCCTTGAACTTATAAGTGGTTCATCAGTCTTGGTCCAATGTTTGCTCTAGAGCTTCAGTAGTGTCTGCTGCCACCCTAGCAGTACTACTACTGCTTCTCCTTTCTCAAGAGGAACTTCTTGCAGGCCACAGAAGGGTCAGTGATTTGGTCAACGAAGACACCAGTTTATTAACTGCTACAGGTGGCCAGAAGGACAGCACACAGCAAAGTAAAGAGCACTTTATCATGGGAGCAACCAAGCCATTTTCACTTGATTTACTAAAAGATTGCACTGTCAAGACAGGAGCACAACTTTAAGTCTACTGTGGTTACACATCACGACCAGTAAGGAAGAAAAGGTGAGAAGGTGTATAGAAGGAAAACAGAGAGGAAGAACCCCATGCTCTCTGGTTTCTGACCTTTCTGAATATGACCTCTTTTTTTGCTTTGAGCCAACCATATCAAAGACATGGGAACTCTCATTGCGAACATCATTTGGAAACCTGTGAAGTCTGCTTTCTGGCAATAATGCTGTCCAACTGTATCAGGGCTGCTTCTTTCAGAACATCTTGAGCTGACTCAGTAAAGTGCAGGGCTTTAAAAATCCCTCCTACAGGGAGAACTGCAGCCATGGAGCCTATCTACAGCTACGGGGAAATACTGGAGAAAGTATCTGAGAACCATGTGCACAATCCGAACGATTCAGCACTGACCTTCTAGTGTAGTGTTTATTAGCTCTTAACTATTAGCATTTGCTCAGTGTGCTTCATTGGGTGAGACTGACATAATCCAACAGTATGGTGTGGCATCTGGATGATGTTATCACACATAACTCTTGCGTGCACGATCACATTCGTGCGCAAATGCATGCGCGCACAAACACGCATACGTAGGGACACATGAGCCCAGCACAAAATGGGCAACCAGAGGGTTGTCTTTTCCTAGCATTGTAGGTGACAAACTAGACAGAGTGAACAGATTCAAAGCCCTTTTCTCCTCTCTTGTTGAAAAGGGTGGTTTACTTCCAACATTAGTAACCATTTTTGGAAATGCACAGAGAGATACGTGAGTGCACACCAAGTGTAGAGTGAGCTGTTCACGTGGAGCTGGAGGCCAGTACTGTGCACTTTCTGAACAGGTTCACAGGCAGCAGCCCAGAGCTTCCCACACTTAGATGGAAGAAGCCCTCTTGTGCTCATCTTTATTCAACAGTGAACAGAAAAGTGATTATTGCTGGTCATGACCATTCATCTTTAGATGAGGATCTTTGTTCCTTAGAAGAGGGCAGCATAAATGGAGATGATAATCTAGTGTACTGTCTTTCTTTCCACTTCCCTCACCTTGGGAAATGAAGTCCACCTGGGAGTATCATAGAGCTGGAAAGAGCACCCATGCTCTGCTTGTCTATTTGTGCAGTTCTTCTCCCACTTGTAAATGAACTGTGCTGACCCTGAGAATTGTTTGAACAGATTTCTGCCTTGATGGGTGGGATGTTTGGATTAATTTGTTCTTTTTTGAAATATCAGCAAAAAGAACTTCAGCTGTGTCCTGGGAAAGAAGTTAGGCAGTAAAACAGTTTCACCCTCAGTATAAATCTATGGCAGGGCTTTCACCAAGAAGTTGGTGCCTCAAAGTTTAGGGTTAGCAGTGGTGGTGGGTTCAGGTGGAAGGGTAGAGACAGGCGTGGGAGCAGCATCATGGGGAGAAGCTTAAAGAGGAACCTAGAAATAGAAAGGGAGCCTGGGACTGAAGGAAGCAGCTGCTGTCTGGTAACTGAGATGAAGAGGTTGAGACGAGGAGCTGAAGTGTAGGGGGAGATGGGAAAAGCACAGGGGCAGGCTGGAGGGTCACGGACAGGTTGGGACATTAAAGAAAATAAGCATCTGCAATCATTTGAGCCAGCACTTCCATGCCAGGAAGGTGGTCTTGTGGAGACACAGGCACCCCTGCACGGTGCATGTTTCATACTGCAGAGTCCTGGCTCCTGCCAGCGTCAGGGATGTTTCCCCATGGGGCTGAACAGGCACCTCTGCACCAATATCCCAGAGAGGAGCAACACAGCCTAGGGACAGGAGAGGGTGACAGTAGCACCTCATGGTAGGGAGGGGTACCCTGACCACTCTGAGAAGGGGGATGCTGCCGAGTTTCTCAAGTGAGGTCCAGCCAGAATTCTTTGCAGACTTCCTCCTCATCCTCTAGCCCATATAACCAAATAACCCCTCCCTACTACAGCCAGTTGTGATGCTCTCTAATGGGTCATGAGTCAGTGAAGGCTCTGGAGATGAAGGCCTTGCTTAGGAGAAACCACCACCATCAAGACCAGTGTGTGTTGATACCGTCAAAATAGTGATGTGAAAATCCTGAGAATTCTAATTGTTTCCTTTGAACACTTTGAAAAGGAGGATTTTGGATTTTTCCATATGGATTCTCTTCTCCTATAGAGACTTGTTTCAGTTTGAATCAAAATCTTTAATAAAAAAAAAAACAAAACCCAGAATGAAACCACTTTGTTGGATCCCCAGTGTTGCTTTTGCATTTTTGAGACCTGCTTTTGAGCAAAGGAATCAGCCATCTTGATGGTCCACGTGAGAGTAGTTATTCCTTCTTACAAAGCAATTCCCATGTTCTCAGTTTGCTGTTTTAAAAACTGAGGAAATTTACACAAAAACTGCATTAAAAGATCATTGAAGTGGTAAAATCAAATACTAAAAAGACAGGAGGGCCCAAAATTAAGACAGCCATGAAATTTAAGTTCAGTTCTCTTGTTCATGTATGCTATGATGGTTAATTATAAACACAACCATATTTCTCCAGGAAGCCCATCTCATGCTATATGCAGATGGATGGTGCTTTGACAATGAAAGAGGGTTATGTAATGAAAAAGCCATTGTCTACCAGACCTTGCACAACTGCTGAAGAAGACAGAACCTGCAAAATAAATATGACACTGGGGGAAACAAGAGAGAGGATGAGAGAGGAAGAGAGTAGGTCATGCTATGGCCTAGACAACTGAAAGCCATCCTGAGAGAACTGGAGTCCAGCCTTGCTTTTGTCTCAGAGTTCCTGAGCAATGCCTGCCAAATCACTCCAACTACTGTGGGTTTTTTGGGGGGTGGTCAGGAATTGTGCATTCTTCCCTTCTCTGATGGGAGGCCAAGCCTGGTTTGCAGAGCTGAGCCAAGAGGAGCCCTGCTTTGAAGACAGGGGTGTGTCACGAAAGGAGTAATTTATTTTACATTGGGCTGCCCAGCTTGGCACTCACATGTTCACAGAGCTCGTTGCCTAATAAACCTGCTCACAGACTAATAGCTCTGCCTTCATATACGGGGCTGAAAAGTGATCAGAATACAGGGCTGGGGACCACACAGAGGAAAATTAGGATTAAACAAAAAAACCTGACAAGCTGGTCAGTAATTGTGCTGTGAGTGGGGGGCATCTTTGGAGAGAAAATTACGTGATCTCATAATAAAAGTCTGCAGCATATGCGTATTATATCAGTCACCTTAACTGGGGTATTTCCTAAGCTTGTGCTGCTGGACTCTGCAATCTAAACGTTCTTATAATCAATTTACCTTACAGTGGTAAATCAATGTAACTTTTTTTCTAAAGCACGTTAAGAATGTCCACATGTTCAGCTGAATCAGTGGCAAATCATATGCCTTTAAGTACAGAGAGACCTTTGGATTACATTCCTTACAGCCTTATGGCCATGTGCTTTGGTGAGCTGCAAAATAGTCACACAAGGGTTTATAATAGTTTCAATTCATTATTGTTTTAAACCAGTTTATTCTAAGCTGATGCAAAATTCTCACAAACACGTCTCCCAGGAGACTTTGTGGGAGATTTCCAAAAGGCACAAATACCAGTTAAAGCATTTAACTCTGTGTGAACCAGCAACAAACAAGTCTCATAAATAGGTTGACCTTTTCTTGCTTCCACTGCTTGCAGCAGACCCATCTGTAATTGCTCAGCTGTTCCTGTACTATTTCAGATCTACTTGTTTCATCACATTATTTTCAGGAGGAAAGAATTTGGGGGCCATTTATTAAGGCAAAATTGCCTTTACAGTAGAAAAGCTTCACTTTAGACACATTCCTCAAACATGAAGGAATCCCTGCCATCATGAACCTATTTTAGCTGTCTCTTCTCTAATCGCTGCTCTGTATATCTTTCTTTTCCTCTCTTTCATTTCCATAATGTTCTCTTTGTTTTTAATTGGCAACGCCAGCCCAGACATCTGGAAATAGAAACAGGGGGAAAGTTTACAGAGAAACAAACTTTAGGTGCAGTTTCTCCCTGTGAAGCATTCAGAAAGTCACCATGATAAAAAAAAACTTGTGCCATCAGTATCCTTTATTGGCAGCTAATGCTTTTCTTGCAGCTCCTTGCACTTTGGGACTTGGCAGCCCTGCAGTCAATACCCTCAGGTCACTGATGGGCATCTGAGACACAAAATGGGCCAGTGGGGGCAATGGAAGTGGCAGAGGCAGAGAAAAAGCCAGGTCACCTGGCTTCCAGATCCCCACTCCCAGCTGCGTAACAGGCAACAGTGAGTCCCTCGGTTCATGGCTTTGGAAGTTAATTTCCTATTCTTTCTGGAATTATTTACTTCAGCACATGGGCATGTGTGCAGTGCGTGCCCGAGTGCGGGTGTGTGTGTGCACACAGACGCTCACTCTCTCAGGGCTTAATGGTACCAAAAGAGGCTTCTTACTGTATTTTGCCATTCACCAGTGCTAGGATTACCAGATACTGCCCGTGAGATGGTGTTCCCCATAACACAGTTTCCAGCCCCACATTCCTTGTTGACCAGGACATTGCTGCTCCTGTGTTTTCCCTCCTCCACACAAATGGGAATTGATTATCTACCACCAACACCCCTGAAGGCTCTTCTGCTAGTCTCTTGTCACTGCTTAAAGCTGAGACTACCCAGCAGGGAAGTACTGGTGCCCTGATGCCTGCCAGTCCTGCTGGGATGCTGGTAGTGGGTGGGACTCTTGCTCTGGTGGGTTCAGGGGGAGGCTGCTCCGTACTGCTTTTTGTTTACCCTTCGGCACAACTGGAAGTGACCCTGCATCTCCCAGTTCTCCCTGAACCCCAGGTTGAGCACAGGGCAGAGCACTGTGGCTGAGAAAAATAAGCTGTGTCCACACATCTCAATGTAAAAGCTGTCAAATCCAGACAGGATTGAAACCCTGGCACAAGAGTGTCATGGCTTTTAGTGAGAGGAGCTCAAGGGCTTGCTCTGGCAGCACACAGGCCCCATGTGGCATCTTTTCAGGTATATGAAAATATTCACAGACAACTTTCTCCAAGGAGTAAAAACAGAATTTGTAATTGCTAAATTATGGTGGTCTTCAAAGGCAACGATATTCTCTGCCGCTAGGAAAACGACTCAGTTGTGCTGTGGACAGTGTGCTTGGTATCCAGACATAAGGATGAAATTTGCTAATGACAGGGAAATGGCTCTCCTGAGTCCACAGTCCCCCTTTCCTATTACACCATGCGGGATGATTTAGTTTCAGTGCCTGACAGGTCCCACAAAGGGAATTATGCTATTAACTTCTGAACCAAAATTATTATAATCATATAAAAAAGGCACTGTTTCCTGTCTGCACAGTGCATAAAACTGGAAATTAAAGAAGTCTCACTCATCTTCACTTTTACTTTTAACAGGCTCTGCAACCTAGCTGCTTCCTTCTTCCATCTTCTCTCTTTACAGGCATCTCTGCTTACAGAGGTCACACAGAATTGACAGATCATTTAAGAAACTTAAATACCTAAATATGTGGACCCCCTGCATACTGTTAGTGTAATCAGTGAGGAATCAAAGCAAATGAACAAATGAAAGTTAATTTTCAATTTTTAAAATTGTTTCCCGACTTTGTTAAACTGATGCAACTTTTGACTGTAGAGGTGTCCATGTACCAGCATTTCACTTGCTCTTCTAGGCTAGATGAGCAGAGCATTCTTTTTCAGTCTCCTGTGCATACTTGCCTGCAGACACAAAGAGAGAGACGTTCCAGAGTCCTTGTACCTTTACAGAGCAATTAAAAAAAAATAAAAAATAAAATGATCACTCAAAAAAAAAAGTTACATCTCTCCCAACTGACCTTTTGAGAAAGATGTATGTTCAAAACTCATACTTCGCACATTGAATTAAAGTGTTCCCTAAATCTTTTTCTCCTTTTTTAAGAAAAAGTCAATGCTATTTGCATGTCTGTTGGCTCCACAATGTGTTTCAAATATTGTAATTTTCTGTTAACATCTTTTCATACATATCCTGGAACAAAGGGTGGACTCATGTAGTGGTGATATTCTGCAAGATGTGCAGTCTACACATACATGAACTTTCCAGCTGTGCATGTAAGTCTGCGACCTGAAGATGAAGAATTTCTTATTCTTTGGGTATCACTAAAGGACACTGTCACCCTGCCCTTCCTTGTGCACTGAGGAATACCACAAAGGAACTCAATCCCACTTTTATTTCTTCTGTGTCTCAGCTAAAGGTCCCAGTAAAGCTGTTTCAGTAAGAAAAAGGGAGAGAACGATGGCAAAAGATTGTGTGTGAAAATCACACATCCTGAAGAACTGATATGAAACACAATATCTGATACATCAAAACTTATGACATATGAAAATAATCTTCTTTTTTCATTGCTCCATGTGCTTGTTCACAGGTTGGTGTCTCTAACCTCACTAACCTCACAATTTCCTGCAAGTGGATATCAGCATCTGAAGGATCACCCACTAAGTGCCCCTCAGCTTTAAATACCTCTGTGGTGGCACACTGACCAGTAAAGTATAAACAGGCCTCCAAAAATCTCATCAGTAAAGATCATACTCAGTGAGTGAGTGCACAGCTAAAGCCTGAGTCATGGCTGGGTTGCCCTCGTAACATGAAGGGCCTCCTCCTGCCTTGTAAAGGTCTCATAGCAAGGTCTGCTACCTCTTTCCACATATTTCTTTCCACACTTCTCATCCCCTGCTCAGCTGTATCATCTGCTGCATCACACACTTCCACATGATGTGGCAAGGCATAAAGTGCCATAATGCACAACTGCCCTTGGGGCTGTGACTGCCCATACTAACACTCATTTGAACACATAAATGAATACACTTTTGGAGAGAGAAAGAACAAAAGGCCTTATTGAAGACAGAATAACTTTTCCTCTTTACTCTGACTGCATCAATAAAAAATAAAAATAAAAAAAAATCTGTCCAATTTTTCTTTAGGACTTATAAAACTTTAATTGAACTGAGGAGCTGGAGTTTTCATTTTGCTGGAGAAGGTGTGTGTGGCAGCGCATGTGCGGCTCTGGTTTGAACTCGTGAGCGTGTGCTGCACTCAGGGTGAGCTGCATGTCTGCAACCTGTGCAGCACTTCAGCTGGGCTGTGCAGCCTCATGTAAAACATGCTGTTAGGTCTATCACCTTGCTGAGGCTACCTCTTTCCACTTTATCACTCCCTTCCTCTCCCTGCCCTCTGTTTTTTATTGTTTCTTTTGCCTAGCCTGGCTTATGTCACTTTGGCTTTCCCACATCTTCACTTTTCTCCCTTGCTGTCTTTTAGTCTCTCATTTCTCTCATCACAACCCTTTTATGTCTTTCTAAATTTCTTTTAGTTTTCCTTCTCTCTCTGATTAATTTCTTTCTCTATCCTCCATCTACCTCGACTCCTTCCCTTTCCAAACTCTGACCTTCATCTTGCAGCCACTTCTGTGCTCTCTGCTTTGGAGCAGAAAAGGTCTCTGGATCTCTCAATCAATCTTTCAATTCAATCTTCCTCATGTCCTGTCTCAAGCTGGAATGGCAGCAGTCTGAAAGATTTGCAAGAGCAGAACTATTTGCCACAAGCTGACTTTCAATGAGCCTGTGCTCTCATTATAGGAAGCCCAGTCTCACAATCAGCCTCTCTGAGGTGCTAGACCTAAATTTTAATTTCCAATATATAAGTGAACACAGAATCTGTTTAGCACTAGCACTGAAAAATTACTTTGAAATAAACTATTGCAAACAGGTTTTGATGCCACTGTGTTTCTTTTCTGATCACACTTGTTTGGACCTGCATTTAGAGGCAAACGTTAAGATTGAACTGGCTAGGAAAGCCAATACCAGACTTGTGAGTACCAGAGTTGACCATGAAACTCCATGCACATGTATGAAGTATCACATACATGTACCCAGCATGCACAACATACATGCATTACATACAGGGCTGTTGGTCTGGATTTACATACAGGAAAGGTCTCCAGGAAAGTTCCTATCCAGGCAACTGTGTCCCCTCCCCAGAGAGATGATAGATAATCTTAAATGCAGAAGCAGCCAGGGATGAACTCAAAGGCACAGGCCACTTCTCATGGCTGTTCTTGCTATTGCACTTGGCCATGTGCTTACGGTATCTGTCTTGGGCACCTCAGGTATTGTATGGCTCAAGTACTGCACCGAGGCCCTGAACATACTACATTTTAATGTTCCAGTTTTAAACCAACCTCCTGCAGCCAGATTAAAAGTTTCAGACAATTTAAATGTTCCTGGAAAGCCCTGGTCTAAACAATCAGATGATGCAGATAATGGAAAGTAACTGCAAATCTGCCAAATTGAAATATTTTAACCCTTTGAATGTTACATGGAGAACTATAAAGACCTAAAGGCACCACACTGCACTGAAAAGTCCTCCTTGAAGCATAGACCTGGGGACATCTCAGGGACATCTTTCCATTGTTCAGATGTGACTGTCTAAATCATAGTAGGAAAGCAATACCTCCAGACAAGTGCATCCAAGGTTTCAGTCTCTTTGAGGCAACAGACACTGACCTTTTGCAGTGTTTTCTTGAACTTTGCTGCAATTACAAGTATGGACACTTCTTTACTTTGCAAGTGATACTCAAGTGTACAGTACCCCTCTGACTTCTGTGGAGCAGCTCTGTGCAGACTGAGAGTTTGACCTTCACATTTTTTTTCAATTGGGATTCACAATAAATATGAAAAAAACCAACAACTGGCCAATCTTTTTCACTGAGGTTGTTTGGTTTTTGTTTTGGGGTTGTTTTTTGCTTTTGTTCTGTTGTTGTTTTAATGGAGTTACTTCTGGTTTACAGCAGAATAAGCAAGGAATCAGGACACTGTGCCTAATTAAAGCTGAAATGGAGGCTCTTGCACAAAAATTGTTCTGCTTTAGTCCAGCATAGCAGCCAGTCTGAATGCCCTGGGTCCAAACCCCCAATGCCATAGGCAGCAGATACACCTGGACTAGCAGAGAGGAGAATTTTCCTTCCTGGATCAGGGAATAGTAGTGTGACACAGCTGTAAATTCATTTTGGTGTCATTAGTGTACCAACTCAGGCACTAAACCCCTCTAACCCACCCTATACAGTGAGAACAGCACCACTGCCACATGCTGTTTCACCAGTCTTTAGGGAAAGGCAGGATTATTCATCTGAGTGAATCTTCATGATCTCTGCCCTTATCCATGTGAGGAGTGGGAGAAAGAGTCTAAAAAACTCACCAGTGGCCTCATGCACAAAGTAAATCCAAGCGAAACTGTAACCTCCTTTTGTTCTGCTTTTTTTCTTCCTTTTTCTCCCAGTACATCTTCCATGCAACTTACACTGGCAAGTACTTAAATCTGAAAAGCAAGCCATAGGTGGAGACACTCACTGCCCAGTTTTTCCAGCTTTACCTGCTGTATTCACCACCAAAATCCCCTGAAAGCGAAAAAAAGCCAAATTAGATTTTTCCTCACCTAGTCTGTCTGTGTTACTCAGCAGTTACTGAGAATAGCCAGGCTGCTTTAAGCTAAACGACACTAAATTAGGAGCTGTTTTAAGAAACGAGTTTGGCTTATTTTCCATTATATTAACACTTCAAAATACTCCATCTGCTTACAAGATGGGTGTGAGAGAAGAAGAGAAACGCAGCTGGCCCAGAGTGGGAAGAATGTCAGTTTAAACAGCCTCACCCCTTCCCAAATGTCTTTTTGGCGGTAGTTGGTGACTTTCTGGATAATTTCAGTTCTCACTGTCTTTTACAAAAGTTCCTCATGCCCAATTCAATTTTTATAATAAAAAAATGAGCTGAGAATTGCTGCCATCCCACTTCAATACTGCTGAAAATGTACTGGTATTCAAGATGAAAAGGAAGAGAAAGGAAGGCCATGTAAGAAGCACTAAAAAGGGGAACTTATCCATCATACTTAAGTTTGAGGATGCTAAAACTTGCAGAGAAAAGAGGTTTTCCTCTATCTTCTGCTTTTGTAGTTTTTTTCCTGATTATTTCCTTACAAGCATTTATTCACAGATGAACACTTTATTACCTAAAGCCCTGAACATTTTCCTTTGTAAATTATGTAAAAAGCTAAATTCAGGGACATATTCCAGAAGTGATTGCAATAGTTTGCACAATTTCTTGCTATGTGATCTTCAATTACATGCCCCAGAAAGCATATCCTTCCACGGCTCATTGCTAATTTCTTCCTTGACCTGAGACAGACCAGCTTTCAGTTTCCTACAATGCTTAAATCCACTCTGGCCATGAACCTGAAGGCATAATGGGTGTCACTCTCAGCCAGGATCAGCCTTGGTAGCTTGTGGCCAGATCACAGCCATCCTTTGCTGCCATGCAACTTAGATTGTTCCCAGTGGTGTCCCGGGAACCAGACGAGAAGAGGATGTGGTGTCATTCCAAGCTCCACCTATTGAAATAAATCCTAAGCATGCACCTAAACAAGAGCAGCTCACAGCAGATTTTATAGAGATTTAGAGTATGACGTGTGCTCTCTGGGATCCCATCAGCTCAGCTTTCACTGACTATGCCCAAGGGCTCTTGACCTTGGCTCCTTTTTGACTAGGGGTAGAAACCTAAGATGCAGCACCTCCCAAAGGCCATCAATTAATGGCTCAGTAAACTGTGCAGTTCTGCAACTCTCCATCTTCCTTTCAAATGAGTAATGATATCACTGACGATTATGACATTTAAATAATAATATTTAACCTAAGGTATCATTTTGTTGGACTAAAGGAGGTCATTTACATTTCCAAGCATGCTGGCTGCTGACTCCTATGGGTATCTCCCACACAGACATGGCCAAGTCCTACCTCTCAGCTTTTCTTGGTATCTTGGTAATGGTGAAAATGGGAGAGTCTTGCTTCCCTGTGTAAGTTGAGGTTGTGTAGAGCAGAATCAGACAGATGCAGGTGTGCTGCAATATGGCTCTTGCAAGAGGTTAAAGCACCCTTCCCTCACCCTGCTTCTGTCTCTGCTGGCTGACTTTTTCCATCCTGCATGCATCTAAAACAGTGCAGGTTTCAATCCTATGTTGCAGCCTGGATTCCCACACCTTGGTAGGTAGTCCCAGCTCTTCCTTCCAGTTCTGCCTCCCCTCTTTTACATGCATAGGTTAGAAGAAGATTATAGTTCAGGTTTCCCTTCAAGGTTTGTTCAGCTAACGAGCTTATAAAACAAATATGAAACACTTTTCATATAACACAGAATGAAAAAAACCTTAATCAGAGAGGAATTTCACTGTTTAAAAAAAAAGAACATCTCTTTAGTTGGGCTCAGGTCCAGCCCAGAGGCATCCCCCTTTTGAAGGTACAATGAACACAAAGGGTCTGGCGTGCACCTGAAAACTGGTACTTTCTTTCAGGCTTGGATTTCAGGAAATAACTAGGGAGAGCATTTCTTGCCCTTAGTAATTCCCTATGCTCATTACAGAGTTTCATATTTGGGTGAAGGCTACGAAGGATTATGGACAACTTGAAACACTGAAGTCAGAAGTGCCTCAGGCACCAATTTTCCCTTCCAACTCTTCCATCATTCCTG